>NC_090941.1:1128734012-1129041320 GCF_040938575.1 Ambystoma mexicanum
CCGTTGCTTGGAGATTCAGAACCCATTCAGCAGGGTCTCTGGACACTGAAATTACTTTAGGATAATCTAAATCTCCCGATACCTGTGATACCCTCAATGCCAACAGTTTATATTCCTGTAGCCACACCGCTGGTTGGAGCTTCAGAATCCATCAGCAGGGTCTCTGGACACTGACATTACTATAGGATAATCTAAATGTCTCGATGCCTGGGATACCCTCAATGCCAACAGTTTCTATTCCTGTAGCCACACTGCTGATTGAAGATTCATAACCCATTCAGCAGGGTCTCTGGAAACTGGCATTACTATAGGATAATCTAAATGTCTTGATACCTGTGATAACCCTCAATGCCAACAGTTTATATTCCTGTAGCCACGCCGCTGCTGGGAGCTTCAAAACCCATTCAGCAGGGTCACTGGACACTGACATTACTGTAGGATAATCTAAATGTCTCGATACCTGTGATACCCTCAATGCCAACAGTTTCTATTCCTGTAGCCAAACTGCTGCTTGGAGATTCAGAACCCATTCAGCAGGGTCTCTGGACACTGACATTACTGTAGGATAATCTAAATTTCTCGATACCTGTGATACCTTCAATGCCAACAATTTCTATTCATGTAGCCACACCGCTGCTTGGAGATTCAGACCCCATTCAGCAGGGTCTCTGGACACCTACATTACTATAGGATAATCTAAATGTCTTGATACCTGTGATACCCTCAATGCCAACCGTTTCCAGTCCTGTAGCCACACGGCTGCTTAGAGATTCAGAATCCATTCAGCAGGGTCTCTGGACACTGACATTACTATAGGATAATCTAAATGTGTCGATACCTGTGATACCCTCAATGCCAACAGTTTCTATTCCTGTAGACACACCGCTGCTTGGGGAGTCAGAACCCATTCAGCAAGGTCTCTGGACACTGGCATTATTATAGGTTAATCTCAATGTCTTGATACCTGTGATACCCTCGATGCCAACAATTTCTATTCCTGTAGCCACACCGCTGCTGGGAGCTTCAAAACCCATTCACCAGTGTCACTGGACACTGACATTACTATAGGATAATCTAAATGTCTCAATACCTGTGATACCCTCAATGCCAACAGTTTCTATTCCTGTAGCCACAATGCTGCTTGGAGATTCAGAACCCATTCAGCAGGGTCACTGGACACTGACATCACTGTAGGATAATCTAAATTTCTCGATACCTGTGATACCCTCAATGCCAACAGTTTCTATTCCTGTAGCCACACTGCTGCTTGGAGATTCAGAACCCATTCAGCAGGGTCTCTGGACACTGAAATTACTATAGGATAATCTAAATCTCCCAATACCTGTGATACCCTCAATGCCAACAGTTTATATTCCTGTAGCCACACCGCTGGTTGGAGCTTCAGAATCCATCAGCAGGGTCTCTGGACACTGACATTACTATAGGATAATCTAAATGTCTCGATGCCTGGGATACCCTCAATGCCAACAGTTTCTATTCCTGTAGCCACACTGCTGATTGAAGATTCAGAACCCATTCAGCAGGGTCTCTGGAAACTGACATTACTATAGGATAATCTAAATGTCTTGATACCTGTGATAACCCTCATTGCCAACAGTTTATATTCCTGTAGCCACGCCGCTGCTGGGAGCTTCAAAACCCATTCAGCAGGGTCACTGGACACTGACATTACTGTAGGATAATCTAAATGTCTCGATACCTGTGATACCCTCAATGACAACAGTTTCTATTCCTGTAGCCAAACTGCTGCTTGGAGATTCAGAACCCATTCAGCAGGGTCTCTGGACACTGACATTACTGTAGGATAATCTAAATTTCTCGATACCTGTGATACCTTCAATGCCAACAATTTCTATTCATGTAGCCACACCGCTGCTTGGAGATTCAGACCCCATTCAGCAGGGTCTCTGGACACTTACATTACTATAGGATAATCTAAATATCTTGATACCTGTGATACCCTCAATGCCAACCGTTTCCAGTCCTGTAGCCACACCGCTGCTTAGAGATTCAGAATCCATTCAGCAGGGTCTCTGGACACTGACATTACTATAGGATAATCTAAATGTCTCGATACCTGTGATACCCTCAATGCCAACAGTTTCTATTCCTGTAGACACACCGCTGCTTGGGGAGTCAGAACCCAATCAGCAAGGTCTCTGGACACTGGCATTATTATAGGTTAATCTCAATGTCTTGATAACTGTGATACCCTCGATGCCAACAATTTCTATTCCTGTAGCCACACCGCTGCTGGGAGCTTCAAAACCCATTCACCAGGGTCACTGGACACTGACATTACTATAGGATAATCTAAATGTCTCAATACCTGTGATACCCTCAATGCCAACAGTTTCTATTCCTGTAGCCACACTGCTGCTTGGAGATTCAGAACCCATTCAGCAGGGTCACTGGACACTGACATCACTGTAGGATAATCTAAATTTCTCGATACCTGTGATACCCTCAATGCCAACAGTTTCTATTCCTGTAGCCACACTGCTGCTTGGAGATTCGGAACCCATTCAGCAGGGTCTCTGGACACTGACATTACTATAGGATAATCTAAATGTCTTGATACCTGTGATACCCTCAATGCCAACAGTTTCCATTCCTGTAGCCACACCGCTGCTTGGAGATTCAGAATCCATTCAGCAGGGTCTCTGGACACTGACATTACTATAGGATAATCTAAATGTCTCGATACCTGTGATACCCTCAATGCCAACAGTTTCTATACCTGTAGACACACCGCTGCTTGGAGATTAAGAACCCATTCAGCAGGGTCGCTGGACACTGACATTACTGTAGGATAATCTAAATGTCTTGATACCTGTGATACCCTCAATGCCAACAGTTTCTATTCCTGTAGCCACACTGCTCTTGGGGAGTCAGAACCCATTCAGCAGGGTCTCTGGACACTGGCATTATTATAGGTTAATCTAAATGTCTCGATACCTGTGATACCCTCAATGCCAACAGTTTCTATTCCTGTAGCCACACCGCTGCTTGGAGATTCAGAACCCATTCAGCAGGGTCTCTGGACACTGAAATTACTGTAGGATAATCTAAATCTCTCGATACCTGTGATACCCTCAATGCCAACAGTTTATATTCCTGTAGCCACACCGCTGCTTGGAGCTTCAGAATCCATCAGCAGGGTCTCTGGACACTGACATTACTATAGGATAATCTAAATGTCTCGATACCTGGGATACCCTCAATGCCAAAAGTTTCTATTCCTGTAGCCACACTGCTGCTTGGAGATTCAGAACCCATTCAGCAGGGTCTGTGGAAACTGACATTACTATAGGATAATCTAAATGTCTTGATACCTGTGATACACTCAATGCCAACAGTTTCTTTTCCTGCAGCCATACCGCTGCTTGGACATTCAGAACCCATTCAGCAGGGTCTCTGGACACTGAAATTACTATAGGATAATCTAAATCTCTCGATACCTGTGATACCATCAATGCCAACAATTTCTATTCCTGTAGCCACACCGCTGCTGGGAGATTCAAAACCCATTCAGCAGGGTCACTGGACACTGACATTACTATAGGATAATCTAAATGTCTCGATGCCTGGGATACCCTCAATGCCAACAGTTTCTATTCCTGTAGCCACACTGCTGCTTGAAGATTCAGAACCCATTCAGCAGGGTCTCTGGAAACTGACATTACTATAGGATAATCTAAATGTCTTGATACCTGTGATACCCTCAATGCCAACAGTTTCTATTCCTGTAGCCACACCGCTGCTGGGAGCTTCAAAACCCATTCAGCAGGGTCACTGGACACTGACATTACTGTAGGATAATCAAAATGTCTCGATACCTGTGATACCCTCAATTCCAACAGTTTCTATTCCTGTAACCAAACTGCTGCTTGGAAATTCAGAACCCATTCAGCAGGGTCTCTGGACACTGACATTACTGTAGGATAATCTAAATTTCTCGATACCTGTGATACCCTCAATGCCAACAATTTCTATTCCTGTAGCCACACCGCTGCTGGGAGCTTCAAACCCCATTCAGCAGGGTCACTGGACACTGACATTACTATAGGATAATCTAAATGTCTCGATACCTGTGATACCCTCAATGCCAACAGTTTCTATTCCTGTAGCCACACTGCTGCTTGGAGATTCAGAACCCATTCAGCAGGGTCACTGGACACTGACATTACTGTAGGATAATCTAAATTTCTCGATACCTGTGATACCCTCAATGCCAACAATTTCTATTTCTGTAGCCACACCGCTGCTGGGAGCTTCAAACCCCATTCAGCAGGGTCACTGGACACTGACATTACTATAGGATAATCTAAATGTCTCGATACCTGTGATACCCTCAATGCCAACAGTTTCTATTCCTGTAGCCACACTGCTGCTTGGAGATTCAGAACCCATTCAGCAGGGTCATTCGACACTGACATTACTGTCGGATAATCTAAATGTCTCGATACCTGTGATACCCTCAATGCCAACAGTTTCTATACCTGTAGACACACCGCTGCTTGGAGATTAAGAACCCATTCAGCAGGGTCGCTGGACACTGACATTACTGTAGGATAATCTAAATGTCTTGATACCTGTGATACCCTCAATGCCAACAGTTTCTATTCCTGTAGCCACACTGCTGCTTGGGGAGTCAGAACCCATTCAGCAGGGTCTCTGGACACTGGCATTATTATAGGTTAATCTAAATGTCTCAATACCTGTGATACCCTCAATGCCAACAGTTTCTATTCCTGTAGCCACACCGCTGCTTGGAGATTCAGAACCCATTCAGCATGGTCTCTGGACACTGACATTACGGTAGGATAATCTAAATGTCTCGATACCTGTGATACCCTCAATGCCAACAGTTTCTATTCCTGCAGCCATACCGTTGCTTGGAGATTCAGAACCCATTCAGCAGGGTCTCTGGACACTGAAATTACTGTAGGATAATCTAAATCTCTCGATACCTGTGATACCCTCAATGCCAACAGTTTATATTCCTGTAGCCACACCGCTGCTTGGAGCTTCAGAATCCATCAGCAGGGTCTCTGGACACTGACATTACTATAGGATAATCTAAATGTCTCGATACCTGGGATACCCTCAATGCCAACAGTTTCTATTCCTGTAGCCACACTGCTGCTTGGAGATTCAGAACCCATTCAGCAGGGTCTGTGGAAACTGACATTACTATAGGATAATCTAAATGTCTTGATACCTGTGATACCCTCAATGCCAACAGTTTCTATTGCTGCAGCCATACCGCTGCTTGGAGATTCAGAACCCATTCAGCAGGGTCTCTGGACACTGAAATTACTATAGGATAATCTAAATCTCTCGATACCTGTGATACCATCAATGCCAACAATTTCTATTCCTGTAGCCACACCGCTGCTGGGAGATTCAAAACCCATTCAGCAGGGTCACTGGACACTGACATTACTATAGGATAATCTAAATGTCTCGATGCCTGGGATACCCTCAATGCCAACAGTTTCTATTCCTGTAGCCACACTGCTGCTTGAAGATTCAGAACCCATTCAGCAGGGTCTCTGGAAACTGACATTACTATAGGATAATCTAAATGTCTTGATACCTGTGATACCCTCAATGCCAACAGTTTCTATTCCTGTAGCCATACCGCTGCTGGGAGCTTCAAAACCCATTCAGCAGGGTCACTGGACACTGACATTACTGTAGGATAATCTAAATGTCTCGATACCTGTGATACCCTCAATTCCAACAGTTTCTATTCCTGTAACCAAACTGCTGCTTGGAAATTCAGAACCCATTCAGCAGGGTCTCTGGACACTGACATTACTGTAGGATAATCTAAATTTCTCGATACCTGTGATACCCTCAATGCCAACAATTTCTATTCCTGTAGCCACACCGCTGCTGGGAGCTTCAAACCCCATTCAGCAGGGTCACTGGACACTGACATTACTATAGGATAATCTAAATGTCTCGATACCTGTGATACCCTCAATGCCAACAGTTTCTATTCCTGTAGCCACACTGCTGCTTGGAGATTCAGAACCCATTCAGCAGGGTCACTGGACACTGACATTACTGTAGGATAATCTAAATTTCTCGATACCTGTGATACCCTCAATGCCAACAATTTCTATTTCTGTAGCCACACCGCTGCTGGGAGCTTCAAACCCCATTCAGCAGGGTCACTGGACACTGACATTACTATAGGATAATCTAAATGTCTCGATACCTGTGATACCCTCAATGCCAACAGTTTCTATTCCTGTAGCCACACTGCTGCTTGGAGATTCAGAACCCATTCAGCAGGGTCACTGGACACTGACATTACTGTCGGATAATCTAAATTTCTCGATACCTGTGATACCCTCAATGCCAACAGTTTCTATTCCTGTACCCACACTGCTGCTTGGAGATTCAGACCCCATTCAGCAGGGTCTCTGGCACTTACATTACTATAAGATAATCTAAATGTCTTGATACCTGTGATACCCTCAATGCCAACCGTTTCCATTCCTGTAGCCACACCGCTGCTTGGAGATTCAGAATCCATTCAGCAGGGTCTCTGGACACTGACATTACTATAGGATAATCTAAATGTCTCGATACCTGTGATACCCTCAATGCCAACAGTTTCTATTCCTGTAGACACACCGCTGCTTGGGGAGTCAGAACCCATTCAGCAGGGTCTCTGGACACTGGCATTATTATAGGTTAATCTAAATGTCTTGATACCTGTGATACCCTCAATGCCAACAACTTCTATTCCTGTAGCCACACCGCTGCTGGGAGCTTCAAAACCCATTCAGCAGGGTCACTGGACACTGACATTACTATAGGATAATCTAAATGTCTCGATACCTGTGATACCCTCAATGCCAACAGCTTCTATTCCTGTATCCACACTGCTGCTTGGAGATTCAGAACCCATTCAGCAGGCTCTCTGGACACTGACATTACTGTAGGATAATCTAAATTTCTCGATACCTGTGATACCCTCAATGCCAACAATTTCTATTCCTGTAGCCACACCGCTGCTGGGAGCTTCAAAACCCATTCAGCAGGGTCACTGGACACTGACATTACTATAGGATAATCTAAATGTCTCAATACCTGTGATACCCTCAATGCCAACAGTTTCTGTTCCTGTAGCCACACTGCTGCTTGGAGATTCAGAACCCATTCAGCAGGGTCACTGGACACTGACATTACTGTAGGATAATCTACATTTCTCGATACCTGTGATACCCTCAATGCCAACAGTTTCTATTCCTGTAGCCACACTGCTGCTTGGAGATTCAGAACCCATTCAGCAGGGTCTCTGGACACTGACATTACTATAGGATAATCTAAATGTCTTGATACCTGTGATACCCTCAATGCCAACAGTTTCCATTCCTGAAGCCACACCGCTGCTTGGAGATTCAGAATCCATTCAGCAGGGTCTCTGGACACTGACATTACTATAGGATAATCTAAATGTCTCGATACCTGTGATACCCTCAATGCCAACAGTTTCTATTCCTGTAGAAACACTGCTGCTTGGAGATTAAGAACCCATTCAGCAGGGTCGCTGGACACTGACATTACTGTAGGATAATCTAAATGTCTCGATACCTCAATGCCAACAGTTTCTATTCCTGCAGCCATACCGTTGCTTGGAGATTCAGAACGCATTCAGCAGGGTCTCTGGACACTGACATTACTATAGGATAATCTAAATGTCTCGATGCCTGGGATACCCTCAATGCCAACAGTTTCTATTCCTGTAGCCACACTGCTGCTTGGAGATTCAGAAACCATTCAGCAGGGTCTCTGGAAACTGACATTACTATAGGATAATCTAAATGTCTTGATACCTGTGATACCCTCAATGCCAAAAGTTTCTATTCCTGCAGCCATACCGCTGCTTGGAGATTCAGAACCCATTCAGCAGGGTCTCTGGACACTGAAATTACTATAGGATAATCTAAATCTCTCGATACCTGTGATACCCTCAATGCCAACAATTTCTATTCCTGTAGCCACACCGCTGCTGGGAGCTTCAAAACCCATTCAGCAGGGTCCTTGGACACTGACATTACTATAGGATAATAAATGTCTCAATACCTGTGATACCCTCAATTCCAACAGTTTCTATTCCTGTAGCCACACTGCTGTTTGGAGATTCAGAACCCATTCAGCAGGGTCTCTGGACACTGACATTACTGTAAGATAATCTAAATTTCTCGATACCTGTGATACCCTCAATGCCAACATTTTCTATTCCTGTAGCCACACCGCTGCTGGAAGATTCAAACCCCATTCAGCAGGGTCACTGGACACTGACATTACTATAGGGTAATCTAAATGTCTCGATACCTGTGATACCCTCAATGCCAACAGTTTCTATTCCTGTAGCCACACTGCTGCTTGGAGATTCAGAACCCATTCAGCATGGTCACTGGACACTGGCATTATTATAGGTTAATCTAAATGTCTTGATACCTGTGATACCCTCAATGCCAACAACTTCTATTCCTGTAGCCACACCGCTGCTGGGAGCTTCAAAACCCATTCAGCAGGGTCACTGGACACTGACATTACTATAGGATAATCTAAATGTCTCGATACCTGTGATACCCTCAATGCCAACAGCTTCTATTCCTGTATCCACACTGCTGCTTGGAGATTCAGAACCCATTCAGCAGGCTCTCTGGACACTGACATTACTGTAGGATAATCTACATTTCTCGATACCTGTGATACCCTCAATGCCAACAATTTCTATTCCTGTAGCCACACCGCTGCTGGGAGCTTCAAAACCCATTCAGCAGGGTCACTGGACACTGACATTACTATAGGATAATCTAAATGTCTCAATACCTGTGATACCCTCAATGCCAACAGTTTCTGTTCCTGTAGCCACACTGCTGCTTGGAGATTCAGAACCCATTCAGCAGGGTCACTGGACACTGACATTACTGTAGGATAATCTACATTTCTCGATACCTGTGATACCCTCAATGCCAACAGTTTCTATTCCTGTAGCCACACTGCTGCTTGGAGATTCAGAACCCATTCAGCAGGGTCTCTGGACACTGACATTACTATAGGATAATCTAAATGTCTTGATACCTGTGATACCCTCAATGCCAACAGTTTCCATTCCTGAAGCCACACCGCTGCTTGGAGATTCAGAATCCATTCAGCAGGGTCTCTGGACACTGACATTACTATAGGATAATCTAAATGTCTCGATACCTGTGATACCCTCAATGCCAACAGTTTCTATTCCTGTAGAAACACTGCTGCTTGGAGATTAAGAACCCATTCAGCAGGGTCGCTGGACACTGACATTACTGTAGGATAATCTAAATGTCTCGATACCTCAATGCCAACAGTTTCTATTCCTGCAGCCATACCGTTGCTTGGAGATTCAGAACGCATTCAGCAGGGTCTCTGGACACTGACATTACTATAGGATAATCTAAATGTCTCGATGCCTGGGATACCCTCAATGCCAACAGTTTCTATTCCTGTAGCCACACTGCTGCTTGGAGATTCAGAAACCATTCAGCAGGGTCTCTGGAAACTGACATTACTATAGGATAATCTAAATGTCTTGATACCTGTGATACCCTCAATGCCAAAAGTTTCTATTCCTGCAGCCATACCGCTGCTTGGAGATTCAGAACCCATTCAGCAGGGTCTCTGGACACTAAATTACTATAGGATAATCTAAATCTCTCGATACCTGTGATACCCTCAATGCCAACAATTTCTATTCCTGTAGCCACACCGCTGCTGGGAGCTTCAAAACCCATTCAGCAGGGTCCTTGGACACTGACATTACTATAGGATAATAAATGTCTCAATACCTGTGATACCCTCAATGCCAACAGTTTCTATTCCTGTAGCCACACTGCTGTTTGGAGATTCAGAACCCATTCAGCAGGGTCTCTGGACACTGACATTACTGTAAGATAATCTAAATTTCTCGATACCTGTGATACCCTCAATGCCAACAATTTCTATTCCTGTAGCCACACCGCTGCTGGAAGCTTCAAACCCCATTCAGCAGGGTCACTGGACACTGACATTACTATAGGGTAATCTAAATGTCTCGATACCTGTGATACCCTCAATGCCAACAGTTTCTATTCCTGTAGCCACACTGCCGCTTGGAGATTCAGAACCCATTCAGCAGGGTCACTGGACACTGACATTACTGTAGGATAATCTAAATTTCTCGATACCTGTGATACCCTCAATGCCAACAGTTTCTATTCCTGTAGCCACACTGCTGCTTGGAGATTCAGAATCCATTCAGCAGGGTCTCTGGACACTGACATTACTATAGGATAATCTAAATTTCTCGATACCTGTGATACCCTCAATGCCAACAGTTTCTATTCCTGTAGACACACCGCTGCTTGGGGATTAACAACCCATTCAGCGGGGTCTCTGGACACTGACATTACTGTAAGATAATCTAAATGTCTCGATACCTGTGATACCCTCAATGCCAACAGTTTCTATTCCTGTAGCACACTGCTGCTTGGGGAGTCAGAACCCATTCAGCAGGGTCTCTGGACACTGGCATTATTATAGGTTAATCTAAATGTCTCGATACCTGTGATACCCTCAATGCCAACAGTTTCTATTCCTGTAGCCACACCGCTGCTTGGAGATTCAGAACCCATTCAGCATGGTCTCTGGACACTGACATTACTATAGGATAATCTAAATCTCTCGATACCTGTGATACCCTCAATGCCAACAGTTTATATTCCTGTAGCCACACTGCTGCTTGGAGATTCAGAACCCATTCAGCAGGGTCTCTGGAAACTGACATTACTATAGGATAATCTAAATGTCTTGATACCTGTGATACCCTCAATGCCAACAGTTTCTATTCCTGCAGCCATACCGCTGCTTGGAGCACACCGCTGCTTGGAGCTTCAGAATCCATCAGCAGGGTCTCTGGACACTGACATTACTATAGGATAATCTAAATGTCTCGATACCTGTGATACCCTCAATGCCAACAATTTCCATTCCTGTAGCCACACCGCTGCTTGAAGATTCAGAACCCATTCAGCAGGGTCTCTGGACACTGACATTACTATAGGATAATCTAAATCTGTCGATACCTGTGATACCCGCAATGACAACAATTTCCATTCCTGTAGCCACACCGCTGCTGGTAGCTTCAGAACCCATTCAGCAGGGTCTCTGGACACTGACATTACTATAGGATAATCTTAATCTCTCGATACCTGTGATACCCTCAATGCCAATAGTTTCTATTCCTGTAGACACACCGCTGCTGGGAGCTTCAGAACCCATTCCGCAGGGTCTCTAGACACTGACATTACTATAGGATAATCTAAATCTCTCGATACCTGTGATACCCTCAATGCCAACAGTTTCTATTCCTGTAGCCACACCGCTGCTTGGAGATTCATAACCCATTCAGCAGGGTCTCTGGACACTGACATTACTATAGAATAATGTAAATGTCTCGATACCTGTGATACCCTCAATGCCAACAATTTATATTCCTGTAGCCACACCGCTGCTTGGAGATTCAGAACCCATTCAGCATGGTCTCTGGACACTGACATTACTGTAAGATAATCTAAATGTCTCGATACCTGTGATACCCTTAATGCCAACAGTTTCTATTCCTTCAGCCACACCGCTGCTTGGAGATTCAGAACCCATTCAGCAGGGTCTCTGGACACTGAATTACTATAGGATAATCTAAATCTCTCGATACCTGTGATACCCTCAATGCTAACAGTTTATATTCCTGTAGCCACACTGCTGCTTGGAGCCTCAGAATCCATCAGCAGGGTCTCGGACACTGACATTACTATAGGATAATCTAAATGTCTCGATACCTGTGATACCCTCAATGCCAACAATTTCCATTCCTATAGCCACACCGCTGCTTGAAGATTCAGAACCCATTCAGCAGGGTCTCAGGCACTGACATTACTATAGGATAATCTAAATCTGTCGATACCTGTGATACCCGCAATGACAACAATTTCTAATTCTGTAGCCACACCGCTGCTGGTAGCTTCAGAACCCATTCAGCAGGGTCTCTGGACACTGACATTACTATAGGATAATCTAAATCTCTCGATACCTGTGATACCCTCAATGCCAACAGTTTCTATTCCTGTAGACACACCACTGCTGGGAGCTTCAGAACCCATTCCGCAGGGTCTCTGGACACTGACATTGCTATAGGATAATCTTAATGTATCGATACCCGTGATACCCTCAATGCCAACAGTTTCTATTCCCGTTGCCACACCACTGCTTGGAGATTCAGAACCCATTCAGCAGGGTCTCTGGACACTGACATTACTATAGGATAATCTAAATCTCTCGATACCTGTGATACTCTCAATGCCAACAGTTTCTATTCCTGTAGCCACTTCGCTGCTGGGAGATTCACAACCCATTCAGCAGGGTCTGTGAACACTGACATTACTAATGGATAATCTAAATTTCTCGATACTTGTGATACCCTCAATGCCAACAGTTTCTATTCCTGTATCCACACCGCTGATGGGAGCTTCAGAACCCATTCAGCAGGGTCTCTGGACACTGACATTTCTATAGGATAATCTAAATATCTCGATACCTGTGATACCCTCAATGCCAACAGTTTCTCTTCCTGTAGACACACTGCTGCTGGGAGATTCAGAACCCATTCAGCAGGGTCTCTGGACACTGATATTACTGTAGGATAATCTAAATGTCTCGATACCTGTGATACCCTCAATGCCAACTGTTTCTCTTCCTGTAGACACACTGCTGCTGGGAGCTTCAGAACCCACTCAGCAGGGTCTCTGGACACTGACATTATTATAGGATAATCTAAATGTCTCGATACCTGTGATACCCTCAATGCCACCAGTTTCTATTCCTGTAGCCACACCGCTGCTGGGAGCTTCAGAACTGTGAAGGGTACATTAGGAAACTGAATAATTGGTGCCAAGATCAGCAGTAAGAACCTGGTCTGCCTTCTCGTCCCGTTTAGGGCTGTGCCGGGGAACTTTATTGAAAACCCTCTCAATTTCTGTAGTTTCCTCGACCACCCTGGCAGTCATTTCATCCCTGATGTTTGCATTTCATGTGTAACCTGCACTGCTTAGTCTACTCCGTCCATCACTCACTGTCAGTATCAATTTGGCCAAGAGAAAAAAGGAGACTTCTTTTCTCAGCAGTCAAGCGGCCCATTCACCGTTAATCCGCCATGGCCAGGAAGCAGCAGCGCAAGCTTCCCTCGTGCACGCACAATACCTTCCATTTTTCTTGGCTCAGGCTGCAGTTAGCGGCTCTGGATTGGCAGGTGAAGAATGCTGGTCTGGAGCGTTGTCCAGAGCAATACCACAGGTTAGGATTAATTCCAAACCTTCCAGCCATCACATCTTTTATTTTTTCAAACAAACTCAGCAACCACCTCTTGCTGTGATATACTCAGAGAACTCTTTCACTCAATATACTCTTTTAGGCCAATAGCATCTGTGGAATGTTTCTGAGTGTGCTAGTATGTACCTAACTATTATCTCACTCAAATTGTTCTTTTCCCCAGCTGCCATCTCGAGTTTACCAATACAGCCATCGACTCAAGTTCTTATGTACTGCTTGAATCTGTGGACATGAGGATAGATTGATGTTTTCTTTTTAATGTCTCTCACTCCCTATTTCACCACCACTTTGTGCCTTTTCTTTTATTACCCACTTATCTTCTCTTTTACATTTCCTCCTCACTTTTTGTTTTTCTGTAGCAATATGTATCAGTCTTTCTCTTGATCACTGTTTTCACATCATTCTCTTTCTCTCTTTCTATCTCCCTGTCTCTACCTTTCTCTCTCTTTCTTGCTCTTCTTTCTTTCTCTATTGGTCTCCCATTCTCTTCTGTTATTCATTAAGTCTTGCTTGTGGCTTTCTTGGTTCTCAATGCATCACTTGATATAATCCACTATATCCTATTCACACTGTAATTTCCTGTGCGCTCTATCATTGTCTCCCTGGGCATTTGTGTCTATATACTGCTGTATGTTGTTGTCTACCTTTTGCTATCCTCCTTTCTCTGCTTCTCCCTTTCTTTCTATACTTCTATGCCTGCAGCTCTGTTTACCTTCCCCTCTCTCGCATTCTCTCTTTCTCTTTCACTCTCCCTCTCCCCGCTCTCTCTTTTCCCTCCTTCTCATTCTCCCTTTAACTCACTCTCTCGCTCTACTTTATTTTTCATCCTATCTGTCAGGTTATCTCTGCATGTCTAGTCCTTTCATTTTTGATGTTCATTTCTCTTACACTTTTCCTTTCTCCTTTTCTATCCCTTAGTGTTTGTCCCATTTATCATGTTTCAATTACCCATCATTTTCCATACATCTGATTTTATTTCCAATCGACGCATTTAAGAATAAAAGAAATGTACACCTCTAAACATTATCCTTCTTTAACTTTATTTCCAAATTGCACTTTTCCAATTAAATATTGTTTAGTGTTCTTTTGAGGCTTGAACAATATTATGTAACATTTGGGAAAGAATATACAGCCAAGCAGTCCAGCGCTGGAGCACAGGATGGCAAACACCTCCACGGCCACCATGTACTTCCCCCGCGTGCTCAGGTACGCAGGGATAAAGGAGATCCACACACTGACAAACACCAGCATACTGAAGGTGATCAGCTTGGCCTCGTTGAAGCTTCCAGGGAGATTCCTGGAGAGAAAGGCCACGATGAAGCTGACGGTGGCGAGGAGGCCCATGTATCCCAGCATGCAGTAGAAGAAGATGGTGTCTCCTTCATTACATTCAATGATGATCTTCTCATTATAAGACGTCATGTTGAGTTCTGGAAAGGGAGGAGACTTCCATAGCCAAATAAAACAGAGGATCATTTGGATAAATGAGCAGAATATGACTGTACACAACGGTGTCTTTGATCCAAGCCATGTCCTTGCATGGCTGCCAGGATTTGTTGCCTTAAAGGCAAGAACGACAATTATTGTTTTGGCCAGAACAGATGAAACACTTATAGAAAATATTATGCTAAAGATGGTCTGCCGGAGCATACAGTTGACCTTGCTGGGGCGGCCGATGAACATGAAGGAACAGAGGAAGCAGAGCATGAGTGAGACGAGGAGGAGGTAACTGAGCCCACGGTTGTTGGCTTTGACGATGGCTGTGTTGTGGTACCTGATGAAGACGACCAGCACAGAAACAGAAAGGAGAAACATGGTGGAGGCAGAGATGGTGAGTGCTAGACCCAAGGGCTCTTCGTATGTAAGGAACTCAATCACTTTTTGGATGCATTTGTCACGTCTCTGATTGGACCATTGGTTTTCAAAACATCTTGAGCATTGAATTGTATCTAAAAAATAAACATGGTATTTAGCATGTTCATAACTTATATAACAATTAAGATTTGCCAGAAAAAACAAGGAACAAGCTTTGGAAGTAGTTGTCTGTCATGGAATTGTCAGTGGCGGTATGCCTGTTTGGTCCACCCTATTCATCACAAAGTGGATATTTCTTGCAGTATGCAAGCAATAACTAAAACTGCTTTCACAGAGTAATCCTACCCCTTTGTGTTTGCAACCAACATATAGACGCATTTCTTGTTTTTACCAAATATTCACTAAATGTGATTTTAAAAAAAATATTACACTAGGGTAATAAAATGGTGTGTATTCCTTCACTACTTAAAATTATGGTATTTACTACATCAAACATTGTAATAGCGTAGGATATAACTCTCAACTCTCAGATCTTCACCAACATGTTTTCTAAAAATTGTGGCATCTTAAATCTATGTTTTTCCCTTGGATCAAGAGGGTGAATATGTGAAGGTTCAAAGCAAAACAACAATGGGGGCAGCTACCACAATCCATGGCAATGCAGTATAACTTTCCATGTCAATATCATGGTGGGAGAAGAGTTTAAAAAAGTTGGCAGTGGTCAATTGGACAGAGGCGTCCTTAAGTTGGGAGCAGCATTTTGTAAAATAGGCTACTTTTGGAATTAGAAACGGTCTTGGAGCTCACACATGACGCTTGTCAAAGATATGCACCAAAGATAAGGCAAAGGAATGTACTCAAGCTTAAGATTGTCATGATTGTCCCAGAAGGACAGCAGCCCTGCAGAGATGAAAAAGTTCCTGGTGGAAAAAGCACCAGGCACTGAAGCGTGGCATGTCATTGCTGGCTGGAAAAAGACAGCAGGCACTGAAGCGTGGCATGTCATCGCTGGCTGGAAAAAGACACCAGGCACTGAAGCGTGGCATGTCATTGCTGGCTGGAAAAAGACACCAGGCACTGAAGCTTGACATGTCATCGCTGGCTGGAAAAAAGACACCAGGCACTGAAGCGTGGCATGTCATTGCTGGCTGGAAAAAGACACTAGGCACTGAAGCGTGGCATGTCATTGCTGGCTGGAAAAAGACACCAGGCACTGAAGCTTGACATGTCATTGCTGGCTGGAAAAAGACACTAGGCACTGAAGCGTGGCATGTCATTGCTGGCTGGAAAAAGACACCAGGCACTGAAGCGTGGCATGTCATTGCTGGCTGGAAAAAGACACCAGGCACTGAAGCTTGACATGTCATTGCTGGCTGGAAAAAGACACTAGGCACTGAAGCGTGGCATGTCATTGCTGGCTGGAAAAAGACACCAGGCACTGAAGCGTGACATGTCATTGCTGGCTGGAAAAAGACACTAGGCACTGACGCGTGACATGTCATTGCTGGCTGGAAAAAGACACCAGGCACTGAAGCTTGACATATCATTGCTGGCTGGAAAAAGACACTAGGCACTGAAGCGTGGCATGTCATTGCTGGCTGGAAAAAGACACCAGGCACTGAAGCGTGGCAGGTCATTGCTGGCTGGAAAAAGACACTAGGCACTGAAGCGTGGCATGTCATTGCTGGCTGGAAAAAGACACTAGGCACTGAAGCGTGGCATGTCATTGCTGGCTGGAAAATGACACCAGGCACTGAAGCGTGGCATGTCATTGCTGGCTGGAAAAAGGCACCAGGCACTGAAGCGTGGCATGTCATTGCTGGCTGGATTTTGTGACAACACTGTCGCATGGTTAAAACTGATGAATGTGGAGCTCAGGATTTTAGCAGCCAATAGCTTGAGGCGTGTGCTACGAGGGTTTCACAACATCATAATGCTTGAGGCATAATTATAAAGCTGGTGAGTGGGAGGCTCCTAAGGTGACCAACGCAGACTACCACTGGGCTAAAATGGTGGTCCTGTACAGTGGTGTTTCTAATGATGGTGCTTGTGGCATCTATAACCCTGATGCAGGACATCGTCACAAGTGATGACTGACACTGGTCGTTCAGTCTCAGATGATACAGCAGATCTGAAAGAAGAGTTTTTGCTCAGCAGCTACTTCTTATGGATTACAAGTAGGGTGGATTCAGTCAGCCATCATTGCTTGATTTGCCTGGCAGCAGTAAAATGCTGCTATGCAGATTTCATATATTCTTTAAATGTATTGTTTATTGCATAGACATAGCTCTAGAGTAGTGGAACCGTGTATAGAGTGTTGGTAGCCAGCAGTTGGCTGGGGTCTTTACAAAAGGTGATGGCTGGAAGGTTTAGAATCAATCTCAACCTCTGGCACAGCTCTGGGCAATCCTCCATACTATCTTTCTTTATTTTGCCCAGTCATTTCCGAGAGGGGAAACACTATATGCAAATCAGGCTTAGTCCCACCCCAAGAAGGGGAACCCCATCCCGAACTGCTGGGTGTCAGCACTTCTGCATGACACCACGAGCATCCCAGGATATGTTTCGCCTCTTTGGGCATCATCAGTGAAGAGTAGCTTGGGTCTTTAAGCCCAGCAGTCTCGGGACCCATACCTGGGCATACCCGTCCCACCCGGGGTGACTATAGCGAAACCAAAGGTGATGGCCGGAAGATTTAGAATGACCCTTAACCTCTGTTACAGGTCTGGGTAACACTCCATTCATCGAATGGTCAAATATTGTTGAAAAGGTTACATTTTGATAGATTTGCTTCATTGCAGAATTGTGGGGGCATTCGGAGCTGATACTGGGACCGAGTTCCTTTTTTGTGCTGACCTTTGTTGAAGCCCAAATTCCTCACCATACAGTCCAATCAGCATTCTCAGACAGCAAAGGTGATTCATTTCAATACAGCTGTGCAGAAATGAGCATGGAAACTGGCATAGTATCCCAGTCCCGAAAGGAGGCAAGCAAGCACAGAAAATGTAGGATTTTATAGGGTTTTACGCAATGAGCCTTATAGATGAGCCAGTTTAATTTATCTAGTTGGTTACATTAACTATGAACTTCCTAACAGAGCATCATCTGTCCTTAGAGGGTGTGGCCTTGCTGCACCATTAAAACCTGTACAATTCAGAATTGGCCTACCCCTGAGATACCAACCACCGCCTCTGGCCATTCTTTCCAATACACGTAATAAGATGTGACCTACTGCCCATGCGTCTCTTATGCCAGTTCTCTGATGGCTCTACACACCTTCATGTGATGGTGTGGGGAGAGTTGCTGGTCAAACATGGACCTCAGACACCGGATTAGATTATTCCCGGATGTCCTTATGGGATTTCACTGCACCACATTCCTGAACATGGCTGCGGTGGCTGTGGTTATGTTCTCTCTGAGGTTCATGTGTGTCAACTGATCACAAAAAACTCAATACTGTCGGCTATGACTCCTTCAATTCAAAATCTTTTGTAACTAATGCTGGAAATCTCACACTTGCCGTGTTCCTTATAATTCTTGCGGTACAACACACTACTTTACTGGACTTTGAAGAGCTGCTCTGTAGGTTTCCCACAGAGACCTTTGCCTTTAACAGTGACTGGCCGCTGTCAAAAACATTCGCTCTTGAGGCTTTAGTATCAATATCAAAGAAGCAAAATCAAGTCACAGTACATCTGTGTCTCACTGGACTAGGAAGAGGATCTCTCAATATCAAGGAGGCAAAATCAAGTCCCAGTACATCTGTGTCTCACTGGGCCAGGAACAGGCTCTCTCAATTAGGGAAGGGCATCCTCACTCTATTGACCCCACAATGTAAGCCTAAAAAACATGCCTTCTTACCCCAAGAGAGTCAAGCCACAGTCAGGATGCTCCAGGAATTGTGGCTTCCAGTGTAACATTTTAGCGGACAAAACCCCTTTTCCAATTTTTGCACTAATTACCACACCATTGGCACTAAAATGCACTGTTCTCCCAGTTAGTACATGCCAATCGTATTTCCACAATGTGTCAACATGCAGAGGGATATCATATATGTCACACATGATCAAAACCAACATGGTCAAAACATAATGTTTTGTGAAATTGCTCCCTAGGTTGTTGTATTTATTTTTATTTATTTTTGGTCAGTGAAACCAATGGAATCTTGTCTCTAGTAGGAAGTAGACATCAAAAGCTGTGTGCCACAGTTCTAATGATGTTTGCCTATAGGTTCAAGAAAAAGCATACACACAGAAGTGAGCATACCTGTCTGTCTTTTAGTGGTTATCATGTTTCAATCATGTAATTTCAATTAGCTCTACAATGGAAACTTAATTGATAACATATATATTAATTAGCATATGTCACTTTTCAAGGAGGATTGATCCTTTGAAGCACTTTAAAAACAACAAAAAAATTATGTCTTAATAAGTTGTTTGTATAATAGACCATTGCAATGTTCTGCCATTACCTTGTGTTTAATAGACTTAAGACATCGCTTTTGAAAAACATGTCATAAAACGCAATCCGATTTACATTTTCTACCGACATACAGTACTTGTATATGTATAACCTTTTTGCATACTTTTTATAACACTTTATTTTGGCATAGACATATGTACAGCCCATGAAGACACTGTTGTAGTTATTTGGGAAAACGTAAGAACCTATGTATGAAGCATTACTAAAGTGCAATTGGAAGAGACACACACATTGACCAGCTGGATTTGAAAAGATGAAGCTGTTTTTTAATCTGGCCTACCTGGACAAAATATGATCCAGATTCTTTACAGATGTATGGTGACTCCTAAATAGCGTACTACGTCAGTGGGTAAAAGACATAGGTGGTCATTACGACCGTGGAGGTAACCATGCCACAATTTGCGGCATGGTTACCCCCTTACCAGGTACCGGGTTCGGGTTCCTTGAATGAGGAATAACCGGGCCATTCCAACCTTGGAGGACCCGGTAATTCCTCATTCAAGGAACCCAGACCCGGTACATCCCCATTCCCATTCGAGCCCCCATAGGGCTCAATGGGAATGGGGAGGGAGCTAACAACAGGCCCATTAATAACGGGCCCGTTGGTAGCTCCCTGGTCTGCTAGCGGGACCCGCTAAGGGCACCTGGTTTTACCAGGTACCCTTTGCGGGTCCTGCGAGCAGACTCTTAATGGGGCGGTAAGGGGTTGATGGCTCCGGCCCCATTACCGGTGCCGTTAACCCCTTACCACCAGGGTCCTTATGACCCCCATGGTCCAGAAGGAAGGATTGTAAAGATTGCATGCAGGTCCACAGTGGAGAATCTGCTTTCATAGGATTGAATTTGCATATTTCAATCTCGTTTTATCCGTCCATCAATTTTTTTGTTGGCATAGAACATTTTGCAATTTCTTAACACACTTTTGTAGGTACCTTGGTTGGAAAGTTGTAATAGAACTGAAAGTAAGTTTAAATAGGTGTCCACCTTTTCAGACTGTACTGCAAAGAGTTCATCAAACTATTATGACCAAGATGGCAACTATCTCCGCTAGCTAGATGAGAATGGGCCTGGGAGTAATATGTGGTAGGTCCCCTGTCTACCCTCCCTTTACCTCAGTCTCAAAGCTTGGATCATCAGCAGATAGGTGCTAGAGACCCTACCCAAGCCACAGGCTCCAACTATCTGTCTAGGACCCTCAACATCCTAAGAAAGTTGTCCAGAGGCTCTGGCATAGCTCTGCAGGACTACATCCCACGGTACAGCCTCATTCAGGTCCACAGACCTGCTCACACTGTTTGTTGTTTGGTCTGAGTCTGTGGAGTGTCGCGCTAGGTCTACAATACCTGCAAACGTACAAAAACATTTGGAACTTACAGGCGACATAGAATTAAGTGTGGTAACACAATAATAAACCCCAAAAAAGTACTTTCCTGCCTCACAGCATCACACAAGGATGCATCCCTCCCAGACCATCCTGAAGGAACCAGAAAATCCAAAATGGCTGGGGGGTCTTATGTATCTTTAGGCTGGCTCCCACAACATCATTTGGACCCAAGCAAGGCTGGAACTTCCAGACAAGCCCAGCCCTTTTACAAGTGGGCATCCCAGCTGAACATATCTTTCCAGGCTCAAGCCCACGGGGAAGGCATTCAGAACTATATAAAGACAAGCAGGAATTGGTTATTATAGACGTTTGAGAGCAGAATGGAGGAGAGAGATGGAAACCAGATAATAGAGAAAGGAGTGACTTGTGAGCTGGGCTGAGACAGCAGGGTGCTGCCCACAGCCCAGAATGTTAGTGAAGGGACCCATATGTCAGGTTCTTATTATTATTGCGTCCCCAGCAGATACGTGTGATCTAAACATAGCCCAAGAGCTATGCCAAGGGTCTAGCTGGAGATTCCAAGATTTCACTACTGGAGCCCAGAATACAAATGTTATAGTTGCCTGAAATTCCCTAATGTGCATTTACATGGTCATCTAATTTTTGAGAATCAGACATTTTGTAAAGTCAACTGCATGAACAAAAGAATAGGCTGAATCACAGATGTTAATCCTATAAAGTATACAGCTGATTGGCTATGAAGATTAATGGAGGACATTTTAAATCAGTCTATGACATCATCATGACAAGTGTACTGCCATTTTAAAAGAGTCAATAGGAAATAGGAGCTATATGGAAACAAAGCTCCTGGGAGGTTTCTGGTATTGCTGATTTAGTGGTCTAATCTTTGCTTTGTCGTCGCTCAATGTTTGGAGGAGTTTACTGATCATGATTTACTTCTACAAATCCTGGTAAAGTCTCTGAGAATCAAATCTCTGGGCAGGATTAAAGATTAAAACTAGAGATTAAGATACTGACACCCACAAGTCATGACCGGATGGCCAGGAATTAAGTGGGGAATCAAATAAATCACACTACACATAAAGCAGTGCACTGAGCACAGCCATCGTGCAGAAGGTACTGCATCTCCACATTTCATTTTCATACTTCTTCTTCTTCTATGCAGTGATGAACTTACCTTTCTTTGTCTGCTGATTGCTCAACTGCTTCCAGGTGATATATTTTGGAGCAACATGATGTTGCTTTGTCTCATTTTTTCTGGCTTACAATGTAACGCTATTTGTGTCAGTTGGAAATTGCACCAATGTTCTCCAATCTTGTTGGTGCAATTGCAACGCCCGACATTGACACATTCTGTGGAGGTGTTTGCTCTTTGTATAATTTGGCGCAATTTGCTGAATTTTACAACAACTTTAATTGGAATCATTTTGACCCCTTTACAATGAGTGCTTGATTCAGGTATAGGGCCTCATTCCAACCCAGGTGTTAAGGGGTTTAAGGCGCTGTAAACAGCGCCGACCCTTAACGCCTGATTACAAGGTCCCTTAGTGCCATGGTGAGTTTAACGCCTGCTTTTTAAGGGACCTTGGAGATAATTACGGCACCGTAATTTACGGTGGCGTAATTATCTCCTTCCCCACTCCCATTATGCAAAAATGGGAATGGGGAAGGGTAAATGGGAAATGGGGATTTACCGCCCCACTCACCTTGGAATGGGGCGGTAAATCCACCAACCACCATGGTGTAAACATAGTTTACGCCATGGCGGTAAAGGTACGACCCAGGCGGTAACTTACCGCCTGGGTCGTAATGAGGCCCTTAGTGTCACACTGTAGATGCAATATTTAAGGCAAGCAGTTTTTTGTTTGCCCACTTGACAAAATCCTACTTTTATATAATGACTCGCACACAAGAAAAAGAACAAAACAATGTCATGAGCACTTAAACTTAACCAGATAATACATTTCATATATAGACGATCAAATGTTATCCCACCTGTACCATTGCTCATCTCACCCTGGGAACATGGGACACAATCAAAGCAGCAGATGGGCTCCCCCTCTCTGGCAGCCTTTCTGTACCCTGGAGGACAGGAGTCACTGCAGACAGAGCGTGGGACCTGCAGGAGGAACGGAGAGGGCATTCATGAAAAGGGTTGCAGAGGTCTGGACACTCAGGTGGGATGGAGAATGCATTCTTGGAAAAGGTTACAGTGGTTGGGATGAAATCTTTAATCCAGGAAGGCTAGTTAGCCAAGTTACACCATACCATTGGCAGTTTTTTCATCAATGCCCCAAGCACGCGACTATCATAGCTGCAGACCAGCCATTGGAAGGTAGATTATCTGGATAACATTTCTGCACCATTGATGAGAAGCCTGTATATTAAACGTGGTCTGGGCATGTTGACCCTCAACAAATTATCATTCAAATGGCATGCGGCTGCACATGATGCTTGCCCAGACTGCACACTGACAGGGAGTCAACTGAGAATTTCTTGTTTATCTGCCCCTATGATCTGGCACTTAGGAAAAGGTACACAAGGCCCATGTTGCTGAAATGTAACATTAGACACCTCCATGAGGCCTTACCACAATCCAAAAGCACAGCTGAGGATTGTGTGGTCTTTGCCTTTTCCCACTTCATCCAGCAGGCCTGGTCAATCAGGAGAACATTTTGTAACCATCAATAAGGGGCTGATGGGGGCTATTATGGCACATTTATACACAGGACGGCACAATGCACTTTATTTTTTGTGACTCTTACACAACCCTGAGGTGAGTTTTTACTGCTAATTCCCTTTGGCCTGGTCACTGGGGATGTAATCGTCTATGATACAGGGTCTGCATTCCACA
Source organism: Ambystoma mexicanum (assembly GCF_040938575.1). Classification (NCBI taxonomy): domain Eukaryota; kingdom Metazoa; phylum Chordata; class Amphibia; order Caudata; family Ambystomatidae; genus Ambystoma; species Ambystoma mexicanum. Next base: position 1,128,757,964 of record NC_090941.1, read on the forward strand.
CCAAATCAGATATCAAATATGGTTGTGGAGAACATTCTTAGTCTGGTAGTCCCTATTTTGGTTTGGTGGGTTGCCACTATCTTAGGTCATGAGTGTAAGCCACATTGTTATGTACTGATATTTTGCAAAGTGTTTACATGATTTTATTTTATTTTTATATACTGAAGTTTGGACATGTTTTTTAGTTTTACTGTGGCTCGATCGTGTATTTTTGAATGTCTTGATTGTTGTCTTGCATGAACCTTTTGTGGCGTAAGCTGAAATAAAAGCATAGATGATGATGAAAGCGTCTGAAGAGCTCCGGACCATCAGATGGTATGTGGAATGTGTTCATGGAAAAGGTTACAGTGGTTGGGACCTGCAGGAGGGATGGAGGGACTATCAAATGTAAAAGAGATGGGGATCTGCAGGAGGACTTAAGAGAGCAGTCCTGCAAAGGAACAGTGAGGACGAGTTCTGTAGGATGTAGAATGAACATTAATGGCAACTTTAGCAAAGTATGGGGCCTGCCGGTGGAAAACAGAACCTTATGAAAAGGATTACACAGCAAGGAGCGAGCAAACAGAGAGGATTGTGTAATCTGAAAGATCACATATAGAATGTGCAGGTTGCAAGAGAGACAAAGGACAGTATTGAAGATACTGTAGATTTCACAATTCAGCTTCATTAAGTTTTAGTAAGTCCAAGTTTAAACTTATCAACTTATTCCAGAACATTTCATCTTTAGATCTAAACTTAAAACCTCTATATTCCCCATTAGATATTCAGCAATTCTGAAGAATTTAACCTCTTCACACCCCCAAACTATTTTCCCTTTCTCTCAGTTACCAATTAACATGTTTGTTTACCACCAAATGCCCCTTTGAGATGAACAAGTGCTTTAAAAAAGCCTTACCGTAACATACCATACCAAAATGTGTTCAGCATGCATTATGTAGGATCGGGCGACATCTAGATTCGGGGAATTTGCTACCCACCCCAAATCAGGCATGCATACTATTTATTTATGTATCAACGTTATTTTTATGAACCTGAGACATGCCAGTTTAACTGTATTGATTCCCTACAGACTCCCTTCCCTTTCGGGACATGAAACACACAGGTGTGCACAGCAAGTGTATTTATTAATGACATAGAAACAATCAAATCAATTTAAATATAAACATATTATTATCTTTACCATTCTCTATGAATGACTTCCCAATGTCAGCGGTTACTATAATAATATATGATCATGTACTGGTTGATTGAATGGTTAAAGCTGCATTTAACTTAAATGGAGACATTTTTAGAGAACACACATTGCAATATGTGCCTACATTCACCATTCAATAAAAAGTGAATGAGGATTCAGGAAAAAGCATTCCTTTTACAGAAAACAAAATAAAATCAGAACATTTTATGTCTCTCTATTTTTTATGTATTGAAAATAAATACCTCCCCCTCACACAATAGACAAGCAAGTATTTCAGACAATATTTGAGAAAACTCAATTTAAAGACAGACTGCTTGACATTCCTGGATGTAAATCATTACAAAAAGAGAAATGTATATTCAGCGTGTAAGTTTACTAGGTTCCTCTCAATTGTGCTTCTGTTTCATTACTATGCAAAAAGTGTACATTTGTCATTTTGTCAATGGTGACTTTAAAGTGGGAAAAGCAGGTGCCTATTAAACACCCTCTCCCATTCTCTTGAGTGGTTCAGAGGTACGAACTGGACTATGCTCTGTGATATAACCAGGGAATGACTTGAATTACTTTGATTTTCTTGGCATGTACAAAGTGAGATATTATGTGCCTCACAGTCAGTATTTGGCTATTACACCGAAAGGAGTAAATGATCTCCCGATATATAAACAATGTGGATCTTTTTTTTTTAATTATGACAGCTTTTTTAGCAAGTTAGCCCCGTAAGCATAGAAATACACACATGCATACATCAGTATAAACATTACAAGTCAATAAGAAACAATAATAAATAATAAAACTCAATATGTAGTGAGTTTCCAGGCGCTATTTTCAGTTAGAGCCTTAGAAGACAGTTCTATCAAAATCATAGTGTTGTCCACAAACTAAGATTCATAAATGCGCCCAAGACTAACCAAGAGACAAAGATAACCACAGTGTAAAGTGCAATTGCAAATCAACACATATAATACTCTTTCTTCACAGCTTAATAACGGTAGCATTAATCTCAAGTGCAAAATAAACTTTACAAATATAGTCAATAGACAGGCATTACAGTCATAAAAGACAACAGTTTAATAGCCATTACTAATATGCTAAAATACTTTCCATCACAATTAGTTCCTTATACTTTTAAGGAATCATACATGTGTACCATCTGAGTTAGTTTAGACCTAAAGAGAATAAGGCAACCGTTAAACAACATTAGGCAGATAACACATATGTCCTTTTAGCAAGGGCTTGTCCTAAAAATGACAACAGCGACCAGCTCACCTTTGGTTAATCTGCCCATAATAATTATAACAATGCAGATGGCAATGCACAAATTGTCTATCTTTCAAAATTGAGACCAGGAGCGTTCTAGCTCTAATATCTTTAAAGATTGGGCAGAAAAGCACAAAGTACAGAATATCCTCCTCGACACAGAACCCAAAGGGAGCTCTGTCCCCTTCCTGCCCCCTGACTGGTCAGACAGCGTAGCTCTTATAAGAAGATAATTCAATCTAGCTCGATTCAAGAGATTTCTTTCTGTATGATTGTGTGTCCACAATGAATAAGTTTGAATGGCATCAGATGACATAATGACCAGATTTCTATTTGTGCCCTTCTGACTGTCCATAGATCCGATATCAGCAATGGCTATTGATAGCAACTGATGCTTAAGATGTGTAGCTACAGCTTCATTCATGATCATAGGACTATTAAAATAATGTTCAGAATTCAATGATGGCAGAGCTTCCTTACATGAGACAACCACTGCACCACCAGCACACACCCTTATCCAACAAATGTTCAATTGGGGAATGTGTAAACCCTGCCTTGTGGTTGGCCCCTGATCTGAGCCAGTGCAAGAATGGTTCGAGCACCATTTCATCCCCTAAGAATGACATCCCTAGCTCAATATGGACACCATATTTTGGGGATGATTTTTGGTGGCCAAGAATTACTGTTTAAAAGAAATTTTCTGTAATTTGAATATCCTGTATATCAACATAGGCCCAAAACGTGGCTCCAACTTTAGCTACTGATTTTGCTTTACTGTGTAATGAACTGAAACAGAGGCCACATGCCAAAAAGCCCTCTAACTGTTATTTGCCCAACAAAAATTAGACAACCCAGAGTTATTGTGGGATGCAAAATGCAAGATAACCCAGTTTTAATAGCACTATAAACTGGGGGAAAACAAGATTAACAGCCAAGCTCTCAATCAAGAGTTCTCCACATCTTAACAGGACATAGCAGTTTTTATAGACATTTCTATGTCACAGTTATGAAAACCTATCAATCCTGGTCATTGGCTCCCTCTACTAAGATACATATATAATTCTATATGTCCAAAACTAATGATTGGACAATTCTTATCTAAGACCCCACCCATAAACTATCACATAAAAATGTGCTACCTCATCATGCTTAAATATTATTGGTAGGGTGTAAATTACTTCTGCAGTGAAAAAAGACATGTGCTTTTCGGTTAACATGCGGTCACACTCTCCATGAACTGGTTGCATGGTGCCATGTTTTATGTAGCTGGGAAGAGAAGACAAGCGTATTGCCTTTGTTCTTTCATTAAATAAAACAGCCCATATTATCCCCGCCATGATGTCTCGAGTCTCAAGGACCACTTCTTACAACAGCAATTATGCCATCCTGTTTTTGACACATTTATGAATAACTATTATAAAGAATCATTCTGCTTTCACCACATGCACAGTAATTACTGCACTTTTTAGTCGCATCGCATTTCACTGTCACGCCTAGCCGGTAACTGAGATATTAATCTGCCAAATACTCATGAACTTTCTGGAATGTTCAGTACATCCCATAGACTTCAAATAGTCTGCCGTTTTATTGTAACTTGATTCACCTTGTCAGTTGGATGCACACAATGGTATCTTATTCTGCCATGTAACCCTCCCCTACAGAGTCGTTTGCCTTTGCATTCCTTTGAGGCCGCTACTCTCTAGCTGGCCACAGCATTTTCCTGAATTAAATGTATTTGTTCAAATAGCGTGTTTAACTGTGGCCTTTTCTTAAAGCTACAGAGCTCAATTATCTGCTGTGCTGGTGAAATTTAAAATGGCAGCTGCTTGTCAAGTTATTTTCCTCTGCAGGACACATTTGCTTGCTATCTACTGAGTACCTGGTGCATGCATGTCACATGATATCTCTACCCATGGGTAGCAGTAACCTTATCCTGTCTACAGTTGGTCTGCCCTAATTGTGTAGTGAGCCTATTCTATTTTAAAACACACTAATTTTGCAAGCTAATGCCTTATCTGTGCCCTACTTGTGTAGCGAAACTAACTATTCTTTATGCCAGCTGCATTTCCAGGAGAATTTAAAGTGCAGTTTCAAATGTGTCCTGATTTAACTTATACTTTTGTTTCTTCTGAGGGAGGCAGGTGGGCAGAGTCTGATCATGCTCTCTAGACAATAATTGCCCCACTAAATTCCCCCCTCTGGTCGACTCATTGGGCCTCATTACGACCCTGGCGCTAAGGGGTTAATGGCGCCGTAAAAGGCTGTGGCGCCGTTAACCCCTTAGCGCCTAATTACGAGGTCCCTTTGCGGCTCCCGACCTTAACAGCTGGTCTGGACCAGCCGTTAAAGTAGGGACCCGCAAAGGGACCTTGAAGGTAATTACAGTAACGCAATTTGCGGTACCGTAATTATCACCTTCCCCATTCCCATTGAGCCCTATGGGGTAAAAATGGGAATGGGGAAGGACCAATGGTGCATGGGGAATTACCGCCCCGCCAACCATGGAATGGGGTGGTAATTCCCCATTGCACCATGGCAGACTTGTTACAATACCGGCAGCAACCATGGTGCTAATAGCGCCATTGGTTACCGCCAGTGTTGTAATGAGGGCCATTGACTACTCCTTCATTTTGTCTCATATTATAACCATCCTTGGGCAGCCACACTCTGGTGGCCACCCTCAAGTTACCTCCTTGTGCTACATATTCTGCTGCACTGCATGTCATAAGACAGCACTCACCATTGTTGTCACATTTCATCTAGTGCACATTGTAGTTATGGGTATCTTTTGGGCATGTAAACAATGCTCCAGGTCATCTAGCTGACTGACCCAGTGGGTACATGGGACAGTAAACTTCATTATCAGTTTGAGTGCACTGATGTACGGTGTTAGCCACATTAACCATTACATTAATTTGGAGTGCCTTCTTGCCAGTCTTTTTACATTGGCTTATTGCTATTCTCAAGATGCAAAAAGCCATTCGGACCAGTTTCAAAATTGGCAACAGGAATTTTTATATATCTGTTAGCCAGGTAGGCATCCAGGAGAATAGATAACTGAACTAGTTATCATCCTCAATGTCATCCACGTCCTCCTCCATTTTATCATGCAGCTCATTCAGGGAGTATATGGCCTCTGTCAAGGTCCCATTCTCATCATCATGTGTGGGTACATACGTAAAGCAACATGGCCCTATCTTTGCACACACTCCTCCCTCGATGGCTGTGAGGAGGTACAGAACATACCTGTTCTGTAGGGTCATCAATCTGACCTCTCCTAACTCCTCCTTGATGGCACTGCATTCTTTATTGTATTGTATTGTGGCATTGATAGTTGGTCTCAGTTCCCACCTAGTTATCTGGATCCAGTGGGCATTTGCTGCTGCTTGCAGACAGGCATTGGAAAGGATGTGAAGAATGTTGTTGTTTTAACAAACAACTTATGACTCTCTGGGATTTCATCGAATGCAGCATTGGCTTCTTTGGAAAAATAGTTAGTTTTTTTGTGCGTTTTAGACCTAGGGATATTTTCTTCCTGTTGTGAAGCCATTGAAGGAAAAGTACCAATGTCAACCTCACTTTGTGGTATTACCATTGATGGTGCATTTAGTAACACTATTGTACATATTGTTCCGATTTTTCAGAAGCCAAACTCAAATACAAGATCAAATACAAGCTCAAACACAAGTTCACGCTGTACCCTGTTACACGGGGAAGTAGAAACCATGACAGAATGTGGTGAAACCATGATAGAATGCAGGCAAATTATGACAGAATGCAGGGAAAATCAGAAACCTACCGGCTGCGTAGTGGCATGGGATGCCCTGGCGGCCGAGCTGGCGGACCGTGTGGGGACCGAGGGAGCCTCTGGTGGTGCATGCCTGGTGACCTCGGCTGGTTTGCCTGTGGTCTTCCCGGCTGCCTCTGCCTCAGCCCGCCTGTGGCCGCCTGCTGGCGACCCGCTTCAGTGGCCCGCCCGCGTTTGCCCGCGTCCGCTTCTGATTCCGTGAGTCCTCCATGTCTCCTTGTGGCCGCTCTTGCTCCGCTGTCCCCCTCACGGGCCACCTCGGTCTCAGCTGTTGCGGTCATGGGCGGGGGAGGCCTTTGGAGCATGGATGCTGGCGAGAGTGTCCCGTGGGTCTGCGCGCAGCGGAAATGCATGCCTGAGGGGGCAGAGCCCAAGGGGGAGGGCCGAAACGATAAGAGGAATACAGGCACATTACAGACTTCCTACACAATGATAAACACAATGATAGACAGAGTGTCACGGCAGTAAGGAATGAAATATGTCTGGATGAACCCCATTCTGATGTATTTTTCTCGGTTAATTTAGATCCAGATCCGTCTTTTGGAACGTTTCCTGAGGTAGTAACTAATGCCGTCCCCTTTATTGGCCAAATGAAAAATGAGGATCAGCTAGAAAGGAGAAAATCCTTAGAAATAGTAAATACTTTATTAATGGATCTGACAAATTTAAATCAAGAGCGCAAGGATAAAAATCAAACACATTCCTTGCTGAATCTAAATGAGGTAACCAAAAGTACAAATGCATGTATAGATTTGTGTGAGGGTGATAAAACCCACTCAAGCCTACAACCTGATGACAAAATCACTGAACAAAATATGAGCAATGAGGATGAGTGTGTCAGCCATCAAACAGCATTGACATATGCCAAACCCATATGGATGAGTCGAGACCTGAAACGGTAAGTGCTATTTATTTTTCAGGCTCGGAGGAGCCTGAGAAACTTGGAAAGAAAAATTGCAGCGTTTTCCAACACAATAACATTGTATTTATGTTTGCGGTCGCTTCAAAAGCGACCGCAAACATAAATACAACGTTTTTAAAGCTGCGGTTTTATTTCTAAGTTTTCCAGGCTCCTCCAGCCCGGAAAACTTAGAAAAAAAACCGCAGCTAGTGCTTATTTTTTGTAAAAAAAATAAATAGCACTTATCGAGATTCGGCTGCAGCTTTCCTGCTCAGGTCTCCGGTCCCGTCCTCCGCCTACAGCACTAATGAAGGGAAAGCCACCCAGCGGTAGCCTTTGTTTACTACAGCTGGCTGGCTTTTCCTTCATTAGTGCCGCAAAAGCAAAAGCCAGCACAGGAGGGCCTCCATTTCACAAAATGGCTGCGCCCCTGTGCTTGCTTTTTCGAATTTTGAGCTTGAATAGCTCAAAATTTTACATAGGAAGTTTTAAAACGGAGAATGCTAGTATTTTTTTTTTATGTGGCCTATCTATTTTTTAAATAAAATTTTTTACTAGACCATCCCTTTAACCACAGAAAAAAGGTAGTATTGTAGACGACTGCAGTAGTATTCAATTCTATTTCATCTTTTTCTGTGCCTTTAGCGATACCTCCCTGCCATTCCTTTCCTGTCAAGAAATGAAAGAGAGAGGTATTTAGGCATGGACATCAATAGTCATGCAACTCATACAAACTCAGTCGCAGTGCTTTGGGCATCTGTCTGCGTGTGCATGGGCGAGGTAATGAGCAGATGTATCCTGCGACCTGTCACAAACTCATAAGGAGTCAGGTGATCGGCTGAGCCTTGCTTATTGCACAGGGCAAAAGGAGCCAGTGGAAGACAATACATCCAGTCCTTATACAGTGTGTCACGCAATCTTGATAATCTTGCTAACCCATGATGCCCGAGGGTTTTGTGAATTATTTAAATGTAAAATAAATAAATAAATCTCCATTATTTGTTGTGGCACCTCTGTATACTCTATTCTCAATTACCATGGTATATTTATTTCAAACAATACCTCATCATCAGAGTCACTGTAGTCAAACAACTCATCATCTGTCAACTGGGTCAGTCTGGGTGTTGCATCAAGTGCTAGTACTGTGTGCCAACTCACCCCTTCCTTATCAGTGCCATGTAAAATCACTCTATCCTCTCTCACTACAGCCATCCCTAGCTCAATTTTAACCAGTTCCCCTTCTGTAGGTATCTGTGTTCTGAATACAAAGTCTGTGGGTGCTCTCAATAGCTGTCCCTCAATGCGGGGAAGCCATGCTAACATCACTTGTACTCCATAGGTAAATTCTTCAGGATCAACTGGTACTCCCCTCTGTACTTTCTGCCCATGAAAGGCTTGCATGTATTCCTTTGCTGTCCGGAAATGTATGACTGGTGTAGACCTTATTATGCTGTCCTCTGTGAATGATATTGACATATTGAGTTTGAGAATATAGATCTCTTCCCAATATGTTAGCAGGTGTCTACCTGGAATACAGGAATGGGATAGCTACTGTCTGCTCTCCTACTGTCACAATATATTTTTGTCCCAAGGTCAACTAAGAAAGAAAGAGTCTGGTCGCCTATAGATACCTCCACCCTCTGTTCCTGTTCAGTGTCTGTGGTTATTGATAGGATAGGGAACATCAAGCTATTCTGTGGGCTGTCCTATTGGGGATACATGTTCAGGACTGACCCTATAATAGGGTTCCCCCCACCGCTGTCACTCCTCCTATCTGTGGTGTGTGTGTCTTTGGCAGGAAATTGGTATCCCACTGTGTCACTCCTTGTTGTGATTGCACTGCACTCTGGGGTTGTTGTGTCAATGTCTATTGTGGTTGTTGTGGTGCTATCTGTGGCTGTACCTGTGGCCCTTGGGGTTGCTGCACCTGCCGTGCTTGTGTCATATCTGGGGAATATTGTGTGTAGTCATAATACCCATAGTCTTTCTGTGGTGCACCATATGTCCCATCCCCCCTCTTGGCCCATACTGCATTAAACCTTGCTGCATTGCTCCTCTACTTCTACACACTCATGAAATGTGCCCTACTTTCCCACATGTCCAAAATACTGCTCCAGTGCCATCAGGTCCTCCGAAGCAAGGCTGTCTCCCACAAAATCCAAATCCTTTCCCTCTGTGAACAAATCATCCTCCTCCTCTGGGGTAAAGGCTACTCTCCCCTGTCCCTTTCAAAATAACCACCCATGCCCTGCTGTGGCATGACAGCTCCCTGTCCATTATTCCTGTCGCCTGTATTTATCAATACCGGTCTTTCTACCGTCATTTTGGATAATTTCTTCTGCACCAATTTTGCCTCTTCCTTTTGCCTTTCCTCTATTTCTTGTGCTCCTTCTCCTGCTTTAACCTACAGCGATGTACGATATTTAATTGTATCTCTGGCCATGGTCTCATTTCAGTCCCCACAATCTTTTTTATCCCAATGGGCTTTAGTTTGTAAACGCCAACGTTCTTTGAATATAGGCAGCAGGGTCCTCAGTATGCCCCATCTTCCTAGACATTATAGCACTCTTGTCAGATTGAACTGGAAATAGCACCAACAGTGCTTTCCATACATTAGCTCTACAATTATTAAATGGTGACCCATTATATTTATTGGTGTTATGTTCTGTCACTGCAAAATAGCCAGCTTGCTTCCTGGTCACCCAATATGGATGCTTTTCATGTCACCTATAGCTAATGCTATCAAAGCTGTCTCTTGCTCTTGTAGATCCATCAGCCCGCCCCTGCTGTCCGTGATGGCAGCTTATCCATCAAGTTATTTTTGTCTGTCTGATTCCATGGAGTATAGTGGGCATGCCCTAATCCCTTGTGGAGCAGTGGAAATTGTGTTACCCATTTCTTGCGCAAAGGTCATGCTGCACAAGTTCTCCTTTTCAATGTCTCAGCTACACAGTGTTGCTGGCATTCTGACAAGTTTCTTAAGAAATATGATGATTTATGGTCTTCGCGAGTCTATGGACAGTACTGATGTGAGGGCTGGATGTACGCTCAAGTTTGGCCACAGCAAATCAATCTGCTATCTCTCCTTCACCTGGTCCTGTTATATCCATTTGTGGGACTTGCGCTGCCTCCTCTCCCCCATCTCCACCATCAATGTCTACGCAATCTGTTTCTCTTTCACCTTCTCCACTCTCGTCATCCTCAAGTATGAGATCAAAACTCACTCCCTTCACAAGCTCTTTTAAATATGTTTCACTCATTATCTCTGGCAACACATATCTGCCCCTGAACTCTGGGGTTATTGTTCCACTCCTTTCTCCCACATCTCTGGTATCATATTTCTGCTCATCATTTGGCTCATCTCCTTCCTCATTTTTTCAATTTCTTCCTTTTCTCTTGCCATTCTCTTGTTCTTGTTATTTAGCCTCTTTACATACTCATCCCTTTCTCCTACTTCCCTTTTGCTTCCTTGCCTTTCCTGTTCTTCTCTCTGCATTTTCTCTGATGCTTCTCTCCATTCCCTCTCTTTCTCCCTCTGTGCATATTGCTATATCGTTTCTTGTGTCTCCCTTCTGGATTCCTTCCTGGACGCTTCCTTCATTTCTTCATACTCCACTACCTTCACATAATTATTTTCAGTGCCTTTCCCGTTCGAGTATCAACAATATTTTTACTCCTACCCATTTCTCTGGTTCCATCATAGTCTTTCCACTATCTCCATCACCTATGGGTAAACTGCTGACTCTGTGACCTTCTATCTGCATGCTTCTCACTCTCTGAAACTATTACCTGGCTGCTCTTAGCTGCTTTTTTAAGCTATGAAACCCTCTATACTCTTCCTGATCCCTTAACTGTGTCTTTGAGATGCGCCATGCTTCATTCTCCATTTGGACTATTGGCGCCTTTCCTTTTACCACTTTCACCCTCTCCTACTATCATCACTTTCCTCATCAGGGGATTCATACCAGTGATTACTATACCCTACAGCTGCTGCTTGTACTGGGTATATTCCTGGGATGGTCGAGGCTTGTGTGCTCTCCTCATACGGCGGCGGTAATGGCAATTGTGTGTGGATGCCTGCTTCAGCTGGAGATGGCAGGGCTGTTGGCTGTGTGCAACCATTTCCTCAGAGGGAGGAGGCGGCGGCGCTGTGGGCTGCTTGCGCTCCCCCTGACACATATTAAGCATCCATTCCTTCTTAGGCCCCTCTGTCTCTTCCTCAAATGCCTTTCAGAGTTCTAATACACCTAGCCTGTTCTTGAGCTTCCTGCCCTTGTGTGTGGCATGTAAGTATGTACACATGTGTTGGAGTAAATTTCTTCAATGTGTGCCCTCTTGTGGCCACGACAAGTACATCATCCAAGCAGTCCCTTTCACCAACTCAGCATGATACCTAATGATTTTGGCCCTATATCTAGGGAATGCTTTGCATAGGTGAATTATTGTGGTATCTGCCATGTTTTAAGTAGCACACAGCTTGGAATGTACACAGAATAAACAATGCAAAATAATAATAATTTGGCATTTATATAGCGCTTAGTGGTCAGCTTACCAATAATTAGAACAGAACTAGTCTTCACAATTCTCTCACACTTTTCCTTTACTCACACCTCCTCCCCACTTCAATTATACACCATCTATTAAATCAATTTTCATTGTCTACGGCCACGCCCCAATATCCAAATCCCACCTCTGCGTCACAACAACAAAACCCGCTCACAATATAATGTTCATACTTACCCCATCAACCTATACCAAACAATACTCTCTGCTTCTCTCACAACACACAAAGAAAAACCCACCTCTACTGGACCTGTCTCACAACACAACACAATACCAGCAATTGACAATGTAATCAATAATAACACAATACAACACATTAAAAAACAGCTGTCTTCCAATTTCGTCCTTTTGTACTGGGGTATCTTTGTCTCTCTGCCTCTTTAACTCTACCCTCAAAAGAAGGTTGGGCCCTGAGGGGCCCTACTGAGCAGTCTTCCAAGACCTTGTCTAGGACTATCCTTAATCAACTTAAGTTTCTTAAATATCATACAAATATTTCTCACCCCCCATTTGTTACCACGCATATAGCATACTCACTTTTCCGTGGACCTTTGAGGTACCCTTAATTTGCCAGCACCTCCTGTTGCTTCCAGCGGGTGGTGGGAGACCAGGCAGGGTTCCACTCCACAGCCGGCTCCTGCTCTCCTTCCTGTTAAGCTGTGCACAACAAAAAAAGAAATCTGCTCTCCTGACCGATCCACTGTCCAAAAAAGAGGGTGGCAGGGCACCCGAAAGTCCACAATCTTCAACCCTACTCTGCTACCAGATGAAACAGATGTCACAAAGCAAATAGCCCTGTAACTGGTATTTGCCCAAAAAAAAGAGACAACCCAGAGTGATTGTGGTGTGCCAAATGCAAGGTAACCCTGTTTTAATTGCATATAAATTGGGGGGAAAACAAGATTAAGAACCAAGCTCTCACTCAAGATTTCTCCACATATTAACAGGACATAGCAGTTTGTATAGACATTTTGATGTCACAGTTATGAAAACCTATCACTCCTTGTCATTGGCTCCCTCTGCTAAACTACATATATAATTCTATATGTCCAAAGCTAATGATTGGACAATTCTTATCTAAAATCCCACCCATAAACCATCCAATAAAAATGTGCTACCTCATCATGCTTAAATATTATTGGTATACTCTAAATTACTTCTGCAGTGAAAAAAGACATGTGCTCATTCGTTAACATGCGGTCACACTATCCTGGCTGAATGATGACATGTTTCATGTCTCCTATAATTTAGTTTCGTCTGAGGGAGGCAAGGGTTGCAGAGCCTGATCATGCTCTCTAGTCAATAATTGCCCCTCTACAGAACTCATGGTGGCAACAGTAAAGACAGTCACAGTTCAAAAGTATTTATTGAACTTCGTAATGGGTGAGATAAACGCCTAATCTAAACCTAAGTCTAAGATGGGTGCAAGCTACGAGCATCAAATAATAATAAGGCAGTCCTAGTGGCATCTCGTCAAATAAAAAAGACCTATACTAAAAAAAACGATTGCTAATCCTTACTACTAAATTACAAAAAGAGTGTGGGATAATGTTCACAAAATGATAAATCAGGATGGTATGGCTTGGTCTTCTTTCAGGCACGGGGCAAGGCGGGACTCTGGAGCACAGCACACTCCTGGGCCTTGACAGCACGAGGTTCACAGTTCAGTTCAACGATATCAAAAACCTCTTCAGAGGCTAAGTCTCTTTCCTGCAAAAGTCTCTTGCCTTAGAAAGTTTGCTGATTCAAAATAACAAACAAACAAAAGTTCTCTCAGTGATCTTGCACCTTGGGTGATATCTCTTCGCCTCTAGGATCTCCCACCACTGGGCTTGGATCCTCTTTGCAAAACGTGCCTCCCTCCGTCGGGTTCACTACAGCCTTTCTTCAACACAGTTCATGTATTCCTAATACAGTTCATGCATTGCTCAATTTCATCAGAAAGTGGGGTTACTTTGTCCTAGCTGTCTTTCGGCATCCCTCTGTCGGGTTCACCCTTGCCAATTACCACAGTTAACAATCATAGGGGATTTCCTCTGGCAACAGGTCATAGACTCTCGATTGTGTAATGGATTTGACGTGATCTTTATAGGACCACTCTGATGCCTAAGGCCACCCTTTCCTAGGGCCTTATGGTTACTGTAGTTTTCAAACATAACAGGTCCTGGTCAGAGCATTTAGAATGAGCACCCACATGGCGCCGGACCCCTCTGCTCCTGGACCTCTGGGCCTTCTTTAAAGTTCAAACATACACACATATTCTTTCTTTTTGCATTCAAAATGTTGCTACTCGCAACCTTTGGCTTAACTCAGTTTGGTTTGATATGAGCTTCCTCTGACTCACTGGCTGTGCTGAACCCTATGGCCTCTTTATTCTCTGGAGTCAATGATAGTACCACGGTAGCCATCTTGTCTCTCTGACTGCGTTATCAATGCAGGAGGCCCCTCTGTACCGCTGACCTCTGTTGCTCTGCACGCCAGCTGTAACTCCCGGTCTTACCTTTTCACTTCTGAAAGCTTCTCGGGTCTGAGTTGAAAAGGACAAGGCCAATATCTCCTTCGTCATCTTTTATGGTCTCACCACATTTTTTCTTCATTTTTACTGCCAGTTTGGTGTAGCTGTCTCCTCGTGCATTTGGCCTTGCTCAAAGTGCGCTTTTGTGCTCCGTGTTGTATCCCTGTGGGGAGGATAAAGGGCCTTCAGGTGTGCATGATTGTTGTCAATTGCCTGACTCTGCCTGATCCAAGTGTTAGGACATGTCAGGCAAATGGCTCTGGTGTTAGTCTGTTGTCTATTACCATGTAAGAAAGTGTTTGTGTGGGAAAAGGGGTGGGGGGGATGTAGAGCTTCTAAATATTGTACAGGGTAGGGTAGGGAAAAGGTGTTACAGGGAAGGGGATACCGCATCTCAACCCTCAGTGTCCCACTTCCACTCTCTGCAGACTCTTTACCCAGGTGGTCCTCTCCCACTGGTCCACCCCCAGGAACTGGATCCAATAGCAATGGCCTTGTCCTGGTCACCTGGATGACAAATCTCCGGGGACTAGCGGGAGACACCTTCAGGTTTCTCACAACTGGCATAGACAGTTTTTTTTAAATGAAATCTAGGGGCTTAGTGCCAGGCATTAACAAACATCTTCTTAGCAGACCCCTGAGTGCTTCTTTCAACCTGACTCCTTGTTTCTCTATGTTTGCCCCTGGTTTCAAATTAGGGGTAAGACATATCGCCAAGTAATCAAATGTCTGATATTTTGGAATTATTACACCACTTGTCAACATTTGTGCCATTTTAAAGCTTTTCCTCGAGAGATGACAAACCATTACACCGACTTAGCGGCATTAACTTTCAGACCTAGTGCTGCCATAAAATCTGTATATGCAATGACAAGGTCCTGCAACGCACGTGGCATATGCGCAATCAGGACTGTGTTCTTCGACCGGATCCAAATTCTCACTCATTCTCTGCACATCCGAACTAGTCCACATCAATACATCTCATAGCTGATTGATATACAAAGAGAACAAGACAGGGGCCATCACACATCCCTTGCGTACACCTGCCTTGACTTGAAAATAAGAAATGCAATCACCAAAAGATCTGCTTCTCACACAGGATGGGTATTTCTGTGCAAAGTGGCCAACATATCTATTATACCTGCTGGAAAACCCTGCAACCTGAGCACAGTCCACAACATTTTCCTGTTGACCTTGTGAAAGGCTGTGCTCAGGTCCATAAAAGCGAGATATATTGGTTCATGCTTTAAATAGATCGATTTGGCCAACATCAAATAAAGGTGTAAAATGTGTGCCCTTGTACACAGGGCTTGGTGGATACCCAACTCTATATCTTCAAGAATATTATTAGTTTCGATCCAAAGTTCAATTTTGCACAGCAGCACTCCTCCGAATATTTTGAACAACAATCAAGACGAGAAATCAGTCTATACGAGGCTGAAATATCTCTTGGACCCTTTTTATAAATAACTTGGATAATGGCTTTTCCCCAGGATGCCAGAAATTTCACATTCATACAAATAGGATTTAAACAAACTGCCAATATTGGTGCCCATAGAGCCATATTTTCTCTGAATAAATCTGCTGGAATACTCTCTTGGCCCGGGGAAGGCCACATTTCTGATGAGTAATTACATCTTCTACTAGTACTGTGGATCTATTTTATCAAGTACAAAGATTCCAGAAACACTAAGACTTCTGGAATATTTACTAATTTCCCAGAATGTACAGTCAATTAACATACCTACCTCAGTACTTTCACAAATAAGAAGTACTGACATTTAATCTATTCCCCTTTAGAGTCTACCTCCCCATAGAATTATATATAACCTTGGCATTTTGCCTACATAGGAACCCTCTTAAGGACTGGGCCAAATATCCACCTCTGTAACAGGTGCGCATCAGTAAGCAAGATGGGAAAGCTTCCCTCTACTGCCTAGATTCTCTCCTTCCGCATTAGACCGATATGCTTCCTTTCCCACTGATGAAGGTCTGGGTTGAATTCCAAATAAGCCTCCCACAATAGTCTGCCAGTAATAAAAGACCCGTCCAAAGGAAATCAAGCTATTCAATCCTGCTTCCGGCTGTTGTCAATTTTCCTATTTATCCTTCTTCCAGTCAGTCTCCCCTCCATTCAGTGAGTCAGTCAGTCAGTCTGTCAGTATGCCCACATTGAATAATTTTGCTCCTACAATCTTTTTTTTTACCTTTGTAGATTAGAAACCACACCCTTATGTAGGTGTGTATCATTTCTCTATTTGAAAGGTCAGTCTAAGTGATTGGACAGTAATCCAAAAGTGACATCACTTAAAACCATCCCCTTTGTGCTCATTGGGCATATGAACGAAGAGGGCAGTCTAATGGGAGTAACTTCTAACCAAAGCCCTCTCTCACCCCTCAATTGATGTGATGTGATCTTGGAGATATCTACAATAAACAATTGTGGTTTTCTAAAACAGTATGTTCCACACATGTGATTAAGTTACTAATTAGTTTGCCAGATTACCCTCACTTAGGCAAATCTAATTATGCTAGTGTCATCTCATCATGACATCTGATGTATATGTGATAGATATTTGCTCTTTATTCTCTGATACTTTCACATAAATATTCTATTCCACCTCCCTCAGAACATCGGCTTAGCTGGCACAGACCCTATAATATATGAATCACTGCCGTTCAACATTTCTGTGCAAAAAGATCTACTTTCATATATTTTGCATAATTAACACAGATCAAAAAAAATATTATTTTACATCCAACTGACAGAGCTTTTTACCCTGAACAATAATAAAATAAGATGCTATGACAATTTTTTTTTATTGTGTTTTAGTTCATTGAACTTTTGACAAATTACATTGTATAATATAAAAATAAGACAAAAAGAAAAACATTAAAATTCATACCATCAGTTACAAATTCAAGTCTTAAGATTTAACATTAAATATCAAATAAAAGTATTAAAACCAACAAAATGACATATGAATCACCAAAACAATAAACAAATGACCATCTAAAATGCACATTACATCTCAGTAGCATCATAACAGATTTTTCACATTTCTCTCATAGTATTCTAGTTAAAGTTTAATCTAGTTCAACCTTGTTAGTTTTTTCCAGGGCCAGTGCCATAAAAAAATGTAAAGTTGAGATTCTAATACTGATGGAAGAAGTTGACAAAATCACTGGCCATCTGTGATCCGGGTTGATGTCCCCAAAATATTCATAGTGCTTACTAAAGAACTTTTGTCTTGCTGTTATCAGAGCCGGGCAGTCAATGATCAAATGCTGTAATGTTTGTTTACATGTTATATCAATACAAAATTGACAGATTTTTTTTCTGATTTAATCATTTTCCGTTCAGCTAATAGATCACGAGTCAGCCATAAATATAGACTAAGATGCAAAATAGAAGATCTGTTAGATGGATTTGGTGCCTTGTGGGGATAGGGTTCCATGACCCGATATCTTTTTATACCAAATGGATTACATGCAAAATGTTTGTAAGTTAGACAGGTTTCCTGTATCTCAATCCAATCTGCCAGCTATACTTTACGTTTGGCTCTATCTGGATCTTGTTGGGTGTCCTGACCCACGTTTGAGCTATCATGCTGCAACATTTGGTGCTGTGGGCTTAGAAAATCCAAGATGGCCAAAAAGCCCACAAGTGCGCCAGAATCCAGGAGAACCACGCAGTTTGTGCGCACACCAAAATGGTTACCTAACTTGCCAACCACCAGTGTAAAGAAAGATCTTTGTTAACAAAATCCACTGTTACTGATGTCAAAAAGTTGCTGAAATCATGGCTCATCGGACCACTTTAAAGATTCAACCCTTTTGTGGGGTACCACATAACCATTTTACTGTAAGGAGCCCCATCAAAACAATGTTAAGCAAGGATTATTTACTACCATGTAAGAACCATTCCTGTTTGGAATGCATTAATCCAAGAAAGATCCCAAAAATGGATGCAGTACCAACAAAATCCTCAAGGCGGCGCTAGCGGTCTAAACTCTGACAGGAGAACTGAGTGCAGTTGCTGACAAAGGGATTTGACTCAGCTGACTTCAAAGGCTGCATTTTAATTAAAAATTAGCCACATGCTGTTCCCAGATGCCTGAAGCCTGGGAAACCCTCTCACCTCCAGAGATTCACACCAGGAGTTAGAATTTCACATGACCTCTTGATTGATAGAAGGCAGACTGGCTGGGAGCCTCCTGGAGACCACACAATAGGCTCTTGCATATGAATAGGATATGTTGATTTTGACTGTTTCCTGTCAACAAAGGCCTGCCTGCCAGAAGACACATGTGACTGACCCACCCAAGTCTTGGAGGTGGACTCCAACACTCTGAGAACTGAATTGAAAGCAAAATATATATTTTACAGACACACTGATAACTCTTTGTAATCAAATGACAGGAATGTATAACTTTGAGAGCCTTCATTTAAAAAATGTACCTTCAATTCAAGCCCAAACTCCAATTTGTGTGATGTCCTGGGGCAAAACCCTGCTATTTATGTATACTACAGACTCTGTGTTTAAGCTAGAGACATGTTAATTTACTGGAGCATGTATGGACAGGCCGTGTACATGTGTACAAATCTGGAGAAAAATCTGATGTTGCAAAACCACTAAAAAGCACAAAATATTGCCATTTCTGAATGCAAGCCCCCAGGAAGAGCAGAGTTGGAACAGGGGATACCTCATGTGATATGTGATGGGTGCATGTAATTTTAAACAACTGTGTACCTGTGCAAATATGTCTTTAGGTCAAATACAGATTGTGTGTAAAGTTGACAGGGGTGGGTTCTCTGTATCATAAACAGACCTCATCATGATGACACTTCATTTCATTCCCCCAATCAAGGGGAAGAGGAGGAAGTGGCCAATGACAAGTGGAGAGGGGTAGGGCCTAGGAAGCTAGCCTCTCCACCCACTTTCAAAACACATAAAAGCAGACAGTCAGGACAGATAGGGACATTCAATTCCATTTGCTGCAACGCGCTCTGCCGGACCACACAAGATCCAGAAGATACTAGATTCAACACTTAGACTTTAAAACTCCAAAGAACTTGATTCAGAACTCAAAGCAAGGGCCTAAACCCACAAACTGAGAACTCTTCTCAGTGGGCCTCAGCATCCAGCAAACCTAACAGCGATAGCAGCATCCAGGAGCCGTGCAGATCAGCGCTGGGTCCAGAGAAAGCTGTGCAGAAAGATCCAGAAGCAGTGCTGTACCCAGAGAAAGCAGAGCAGTATCCAGAACCAGAGGCAGAGCAGAGCTGACCCAGACCGCTGTGCGCAGAGACCGTCCGTGGCGAGTGAAGAAAACCTGACCAGATCCGTGGCAAGGCCCATTCTATTTCTAAATATATTGTGAGTACCTAGCAGAACTGTGCAGAACCAATCTCTTAGTTAAAATAATATAATTCAATCTATTTTAATCTAAACAGAACTGTCTCCTAACTGTCACCTGTCATTTGCAAAGCTGTCACCTGTCATTTCTAGTTGCTAGCTGTAACTTGTCACTTTGAACTTTTAAAATTTCAAATCTGAAAAACGACCTTTACCATATCGCTCATATCTCCGTGACCGTTTGACTTAGAGACTTGCAGTAACTTTCCGCTGAAAGCTGGGAATCTTGGACCTAGAACCGCATTCCTATTCCCTATACTTTTGCTGCAATTGCGAAAAACGCACTCGCGAATTTGCCGCGATTTGCAAATTTCTCCACGTGTGAAAACAGCAGCTTCCTTGCTTTCATTCGCCAAAAATTTGTTTAACCTGCCAATCATTCCTAGAACATTGCTAAAGTAAGCCTGAACTAATTTAAACCAACTAATCCTCAACCTGAACCTCCAGAGGGAATTAAAATAATTTTAGCACATTTTCCAATATATTGCTATCACATTTTAAAGCATTTTGAGCCTGTGTAAAACTCATATCTATTCTACTCTAAGCTTGCTGGGAAACTGGAACTCTGTATTACATTGTGATTGTATACCTGAACCGTGTGCTCTTCCTTCCATCTCCTTACATTGTATAGGGGGGGGTGAATTGCCACAAAGGGAAAGTGATTACCTTGTCTTTTGTGAAACCATCTCAGTTTATCTTCTATACTGCATTTCATTCATTCAACCTTGCATTTCCTTGAACCCTATAAAGCATTCTCTACCACATTATTCTTCTGTCCCTATTTACCAGTGTGCTACCTTATCCATTTCATGTCAACTCCTTAGTGATTATAAAGAAGTGTGCTAGTGCCAGATTCTCCGTTGTTAATCTTTATCATATCAGATTAAGTGTGATATTCAATTATTAAGTTATTATAAAGTGTGATATATATATAAATATATTGTTTAAATTCTCAAATAAACCTTTTAACTTGCAAAACAGAACTACTTCTTGGCTCAGTGGGGTCAGGGGGATTCCAAGAGAGGGGTGTTATATAGGGGTAGTCATCCAGAACGCATGAACTGGACATAAAGATATATCAATAAGGGTTTCCATTCAGTATCCCAGACTAGGCATTGACTTAGCTGTAGTGTTGAATTGAATCCTCTTACAAATTGGGGGCTCGTAGCCGGGGATTCCGGATTAGATCTATCACTTGTGCAGATTAATACAGTGTGCCAGCTGACCAGATACACATATCTGGTCGGATCATCACGCTGTGTTATGCTGTAAAGCACTCCTCAAAGGAACGCTCTAAGGAAAAGGTCTGTTTTGCAAAAATAAAATACAAACTTCTGTAAGTCAGGAAGGAACTCAAATTCCAGAATGACGACCTTGGTAGATATGAAAATAGCCAGAGAGCACTTCTTACATAAGCTATTTGTGAGAGGTGAGTGGACTCATCAGGACCAGACGGTCTGGTTGCAAGCAGTCGCACCCCAGATCACGGAAACAGGGTCAGATACACGGAGAGACCAGGGTCCCTTACATGTGGCCCTGAGTGAACTATATATGTCCTCTAAGGCCAAGGATGAGCACAACAAGATTGCCAAGGTAGCGGCATATTTATATTTACATATGGGAGCCAAGCAGGACAAATGTGCTGAAGGCCAAGATCTGGCGAGTAGGCAACTGCTGGCATTACAGAAGGCCCAATCTGATCTGGACTCTTCTGAGCAGAGGCTGCAGAGGAGCCAGGAGTCAGAAAATGATAGTAGGCAGTATATCATTAAAATAAAAGAGGACATGGATATAATGCAACAGGAAAAGGCTGACCAGGATACTAGATTTCTGGCCCTGCAGAAGGAGCACCAAGACAGTTTGGACAGTTTGAACTCCTTACTGCAGAGCCAGAAAAAGCTGGAGCAACAATTAGACTTTAACAGGGCATGCACGGAGCAGGTAGCCACCCTGCAAAGTCATCTAGATAGAGTGAAGGCAGAGAGCAACAAGCTGATTTTGAAAGTCCTGGATACCCAGGCAGAGTTTGATGAAGAACGCCAGAAAGCTGGTGCCTTTCAAAGGCAGAGGGACGACCTGGCGGCACAAATGCAGGCTCTTAGTCAGGAAAGAGACGCCTTAGGCCAGGAAGTCTGCCATTTAAAAAGAAAAACAGAAGAAAATCACTTGGCCCTCCAGGGGCTGGGTGACCTCCAAAAAGAACACCAGAACTTGTTAGAACACACCAGGAGGGTGGAGGATGCTCTGGCAAGAAAGGAGCAGGCCAATAGGGACACAGCTCAGGAGGTAACCCTCCTGCAGCAAAGACTGGCCCAGTGCTCCAGGACCAATCAGGAGGCACAGAGAGAGAATGAGGCTCTCTGCCAGCACAATGATAGACTCCAACAACAGGTAGCGATGCAGGAGAGACTGATAGAGTCTAGTAAGGCTTTAACTGAGGAACTGAAGGCGCAGGATTTTGCATTGCAACAGGGAGCAGGGGCGGATAGAGATGAGGTTCGCTGGGAAAGAGAAACTCCTGAGCATAACCCCAGGAGCCCTAGTACCAGAGGCCTTTATCTCTCTCAGTCTCTGGACTCTGCCACCCCCATGTCCCCTGGCGCACATGAGCACAGGGCCACAGGGATGGCAGATTACTATCCAGCCAGAAGCATGGGGCTCATAGGCCAGTACCACCCAGGAATGGAGGGGCGGGCATCTGGGTATGGGCACCCAAGCACAGTGCAATTTGATGGGCAACCCCAGGAGAGTAGGCCCATTAAGGGCATCCTGAAAACCTCTGCCCAGTTAGGTCAGTGGGGGGGGTACCCATCAAATCCTGGCAGCAAGGAGGGATCTGAAGACTCCTCTGAGCGGTACAGGACACAGGAGACCAGGTCCCCACATTCTGCCAGCCATTCCCAGGCTCGCAGAATCCGGGAAAACCTTGAAGAACAGACGGGAACCTCTGGGAGCAGTGCCTCTGAGTCAGAAGATGAATGGACCAGGGTTACCCGGACCAAAAGGGCCAATAAGACAAAAAGGGCCTTGCTTAAGGACCCCTTAAAGCAGATTAAGGCAATCAGGAGCGTCATCACGCCTTATCATAAGAACGCCAAGTATTCTGTTTGGGAGCACTTAGAGTTGTTTGAGCAAATGATGGAGACTTTCCATTTGAAGGACAGCCAAAGCTGTATTCAATATGTAAAGTGGACCTTCTCCCCGGAATACTCCAGTTTCTTTGCAGGGCTGGAGGACCAAAATCATTTAAGATGGTCCACCTATAAGGCGGCCATCTTGAAACATTTTTCTACTCATAGAAATCCTCAAGAGGCTCGCAAGGCAGCCTACAATTTACAATGTGGGGAGGATCAGGCCCCACAAGAATTTGTGCAGGAGTTAAAGCGTGCTTTTGCACAGACCACAAGAAGGGTGCGCACGGATAGCAGAGAATTTATTAATACGTTTTTCCATGCCTTGCCCAAATACATAATGACCCAGCTCGTGAGGGATTTTCACGAGAAAAGATCTTTAGACTGGGTCATTGAACAGGCGACCCGGATCTATGAGGTGCAGAAGCCAATAGAAAATAAAAATAATGCGCCCAAAAACCCCAAAGCCAACAACACCCCTGCTGCTGCCAAGGTGGCAGAGGTAAAGGTCACCCCGTTTTAGATTTGGAGATGGGGGGGCCTAAAAACCTACCTGCACCTAATAATGCTAGGCCCAGAAGTTCCTCGGGCCAGTCACAGACAAGGAGCCAGGGAGGCAGCCCCACAAATGGGGTCCCTCGCTCTCCTGATTATGTAAGCCCCCGTTACAAGGGAAACAGACCCATCCTGGGTTATGTGTGGACTCCTCCAGCCCAAGGGGGGGGGATCCAGCCAAGCACCTAACCCAGAGAACTTCCCTCCCAACTTCTCACAGGAGGGCAGAAACTCACCAAACCCTGGGCAGAACTTCTTCCCCAGGTATCCACCCAACTTCCAGCCCCAAAATCCTCCACCCTTCTTTCCCCAATTCCCTGAGCCCAGACAACCGAATCCGGGAGAGGGGAGGGCAAGGGTGGAGGGGTATCCAAATCTTCCCAACCAGGGGTACTACCAAAAAAGGGATAGCTACCATTCCCGGGATCAGCCCAGGGGAGAAAACAGGGCCCCGTATCAGCCTGAGCGGGTTTCCCAGTTAGAGCGCCAGGTTCAAAACATGGCGCGGGATCTGGGTCACATACTGAGGGCTCCGCAGAACCCTCAGATCGGCATGCCGGCGCAGAACGCACCCAACTCTGGACCTGGTGCTCCAGAACAATGACGGGGGCAGTACCCCGATAACACACCGGTTCCCAGGGAGGAGGCACAAGGGGAAGGGGGGTGTAAAGCCTTGGAGGAAGCTTCCTTCCCAACTTGTAAACAGCCCCGGGAAACCCAGGAACCGGAAACAAAATCTCTTCCCCCTGAAAGTCTGCCTCCTAAGGAGCAGAGGGGGGGTAGGAGAAACAAAAGACCCAAACAGACTCAGTTTGAGGAGGAGGTACAGATCTTCCAATTTGAGGGAGAGGGATCCTCAGAGGATCCTGGGAAAAGGATCTTCTCCTTCAGAGAGGGGGGGAACTCCTCCCAAAGAAAAATGGGTCCCTAGGGATGCAAATCCAGACTGGGGAGATATGGAGACTGAGCTACCGCCGCCCATCATCTCATCCCAGAACCCACAATACCAAAATCCCCTGGTTCAAACCCATCCTGATGACTGCCTCCAAAAAGGGGGGGGGTGGCCCAGAACCGGAGCCAGGGGAACCCACAATGGCTCTGATCTCCAGTTGCCAACTTTTTCTTTCAGATTCCCAAGGCTCTCCACAGAATTCTGCCCAAATCTCTTCGCTAGCGATGTCCAAAACCAGAAAGTTAGCCCACCAGTTGTCCAAAAATGTGCATTATCTGTGCCCCCTTGAGGACAAGGAGGGAAGATACTATGCCCCGGTACAAGTACAGGGGCAGGGTATAATTTTGGCACTGGTGGACACTGGATCTCAAGCTACCCTTCTGTCCAGAAGGGCCTTTGACGAACTGAATGCAGGAAGGGGAGAGAATTACCAAATTCCTCTCACCTCTCTTCCTGGACAACTGCAGAACTTTGACGGGAAGGAAATTCCCGTTGAGGGGACTGCAGACTTGGACATTAAGATCAGGCGACACAAGGTGAAACACCCGGTTATAGTAGTGACTCCAGAGGGCACCCCTTGTTTACTGGGGAATGACCTCCTGAGGAGGTTGTCACCCTTAATAGATTGCGTAAACAAGGTCCTCTGGATCCAGACTAGCCGACCAATAAAATTAAAACAGAGTGTCAACCATGTTAGTTTAAACGGCACCTTCCACATGGTTGAACAAAAATCTGACCAAGTAGAATTTCACTTCCAGAACAACCAAATTCCAGACGTGACAGTAATAGCAGTAGGACAACAGACCGGTGATGGGGGGTCCTCTCTATTTCTGAAAATCAACCTTCCTTCCAGTTTAAGGTGGTATTCCACACTGGAAGGAAACACCCTGAAATTCTTTACTAATCCACAATCAGAAACTCCCACTCCTATAGTCCAGAAAGATGTGAAATCAGCTCAGAGCCTGGCTGATATTCAGCAAATTGGAGAGCAGTTGTTCATCCCCGTTCAGTTAAATGATGGGAAGGACTCTGTTCTCGCTCGAGTGTGCGTGAACAATGGTAAGAGCTTCATCAGCGAAGCCATGTTTCGCCAACTCCCAAAAGATCCAGCCATTCCCACCTTCAAACTGATAGACAAATGAGAAATGGACCTGGAAGCACCTAATTCCAAACATCTCCTGCCAAGCAGGTGTATGCTCAAAATCTCCATTGGCAACAAGAGCATAGTCCACAATTGTTGGGTCGTGCGAGACGTCCCTGCCGCCTTTTACTTAGGCAGTGACATTCTCAATCGCTTTGCCATTAGTTTGGACCTAATAAACTTCAAAGCTTGGTCCCGATTAGCGGATAATCCCATGGGCTTTGATGATCCAGAAAAAGCATTTAGGTCAGCTCAATTGCTACCTTATGAAATTGAAATTCAGATCAAAGAGGAAGTCACCATCCCAGAAATGACCCGACAATTCTCCCTGGAAGTGAAAGCTAAAAGAGGACAATATTTGCAAAACCCTGATGCTTACATACATCTAAATGCTTCTCTCCAACAGCAAGGGTTAGGGGTAAACCCAACACCATTAGTCAACATAGAACATGACACCATTCTAATAGAGGCGGATACCAGTGACTTAAAGAGTATTACTCTAGCCGCAGGCACCATTATTGGAATGGCGGTTGATGACCGACATTTTTCCATTGATTTAGGTAATGAGCTGTTAGGGCCAATCCCCAAGGACTGCGTTGACAGTGACAGTGAGGACAATACAATACCAGACAGGATTTTTACCCGGCATGGGGGGAACTTCCTGGTGTACACTTCCTGCCCCTATGGTAAGGAAGATGTGACTCGTGACTTCAGGAGGGATGAGGTGATTTTCCAGGTCCATGAGGGCTGCCTTTCCCATCTGAAGCCTCCGGTCCAAATCAGCACTCTGACCAGGGACTTCTCCACCCAGCTGGAGGAGGCCGCGGAGATAGCCAAACCAGAAGTCTTTCCAGGCTTCAGGCAGATGGTGGAAGAGAGAGTCAACCTAGCTGATGCCTGTGTGACTCTGGAACAAAAGCAAAAGTTGAAACAAGTTTTCTTGGATTTCCAAGATCTCTTTGCGGTAGACTCATATGACTGTGGTCGCACTGACATCCACACAACAACAATCCCCACGGACCCTGGCATGACTCCTGTGTTTGTGAAGCAATATCGCTTGCCTCTCCCATCAATGGAGTCCCTTACTGAAATAATTAAGAACCTTGAGTCCCGGGGAATAATCCGTCCAGTCCACAGCACCTTCAATAATCTGGTGCTGAGAATATTGAAGCCAAACGGCAAGTGGAGACTCTGCGCCGACCTCAGGGAGCTCAACAAACGGGTCCATACTTCCGATGGCCTCTGCCCTACATTGACCAAGGGCTGGCCCAGATTCAGGGGTCACAGGTATTCACTGCAATAGACCTGACCAATGGATACTGGACTGTGCCTGTCAGTAGGGAGGACCAATACAAGCTGGCTTTTACCTTTGGGGGCCAGCAGTACACATGGACCCGGACTCCTTCGGATACCTCAACTCCGGCAATGAATTCAACATTTTCCTACACAAGGCCATGCCCGACCTGGGTGCAAGGGGTAACCTGGCTTATGTAGATGATGTCCTCATCAAAAGTTCATCTGTGGAGGAACACATAGCGGAGATCCGTTATGTTCTGACGCAGTTGAGGGCCGCCGGAGCAAAACTTTCCTTTCAGAAAGCACAGTGGTGTAGAACCCGTGTTAATTTCTTGGGGCATGAGATTACTGCTCAGGGCCTCTGTCCCCAGGAAAAGAAAGTGGAAGCACTTCAGAAACTGAAAGACCCCACAACTCTGCGGGAACTAAGGAGCCTCCTTGGACTGACTAATTACAGCAGAAAGTTCATTGAGGGCTACGCAGAGATCACCAGACCCCTTATTCATCTCCTGAAGGGGGGGGGGTCAAGTGGGAATGGGGTCCAGAACAAGCCGAGGCGGTAAAACAACTCAAAAGAAGCCTCTCACAAGCGCCCTGCCCAGCTTACCCTGTCAGAAACAAGGAGTTCTTCCTGGAGACGGGGTTCTCTAATACGTGCTTGACGGCAGTATTATACCAAAAGCATGACAAGGTCAATAAAGTAATCTCCTATGCGAGCAAAACTTTATCCTCTGTGGAGGAAAAATTCAACGATTGTGAGAAGGCACTCCTGGCAACGGTGTGGGCATTGAAGAATTACCGCCCGTTTATCCAGGGGGAACACATCATAGTGGAGACTCCACACCAGCCTCTGCAATATCTCCAAAGTGACAGAATCCGGGCTGGAAATGTGAGTAACTCCCGAATTACTTCCTGGATTCTGTCAATGCAAGGCTTTCCTGTGGAGGTCAGATATGGCCAAAACAAGAAGAGTCCCCTCGCGCAAGGTCTGGCTGACTTGCATGATTGTGCCAGAGAAAACTGTCTCGAGGACGAAAGTCTAAAAATAAAGGACAACATGGAGGCATACCTTAATTCCCCCCACAAAGTCTTTGAAGAAGACAAGTGTGATGGAATGCCCACTGTGTATGTGGATGGATGCTCTTACCATGTTGACAACGACGGGGAGAAAGAACTGGTGGCTGGCGTAGGGATTGCATGGGTGAATGAGTCCCCAGAACCCTCCGCTGGATACAAAATTGGTCCCCGAAGTAGTCAGGTGGCAGAATTGATGGCTGTGCATCAGGCCATCCTCACTGCTGTCCAGCATCAACTCCACAAACTGGTCATAATCACAGATTCGGATTATGTACGGAACGGGTTCGTGGAGCACCTGGTTAATTGGAAAACCAGAGGCATGTTATGTGCTAACAACAAACCCTTGAAACATGGGAAGTTGATCCAAAACATTGATGATCTGGTCACCTCGAATGAGATGACCATCTATTGGAAAAAGATCAAGGGTCATTCCAAAGTAGAGGGACCAGACAAAACTGGAAATGACTTAGCTGATCAGCTGGCCAAAACCGGGGCCATCCAAGGGGATCTAATTGAGATTGAGTCCCTGTTGGGGGAAATCCAGGTCACTGCTATCACTAGGTCCCAGACAAATGCTCACAACGACCTTTCAATTGCACAATGGAGTAAGGAGACCCCTGATGCTGATTTGATTACAGCTCAGAAGGGGGATCCAATTATTGGGAAGTTTTACCAACATCTTGAGGACCCTTAGAACTTTCCCCTGACGGATACCGATTACATTGGGAAAGAGGACCTAAGAGTGTTGATGAAATGTCCAAAAATGTTCCGAATCCAAGACGGTTTGCTAGTAAGGAAATCCAAAGCTAAGGCCACGATCAGTGGGTGGTTCCTACCTCATTCCGAAGCCTCATGTTAAGTCACGCCCATGATGCGGCCACCGCCGGTCATAGGGGGTTTCACACAACACTGGAAATCTTAAGAGAGGTTGCATACTGGCCACACATGGGGCAGGACCTTGACCAATACTTGAAGGGGTGTCTTGTGTGTGCGCAATTTCAGCCGACGTCCCTCACACACCGCGCGCCTCTCCAAAAGCGGGGGATGACACTGCCATGGTCAGATTTGAAAATCGACTTTGTAGGCCCTGTGATTCGCTCGTCTAGAGGAAACAAGTACATGTTGACCGTTACATGCTTGTTTACCAAGTGGGTGGAATGTCTCCCAGCCCCAAATTGCAAGGAAGAAACTGCAGCTGCCCTGATGATTAACCACATCTTTTCCCGTTTCGGCCTACCTCAAAGGATTGAGTCAGACAGAGGTAGCCACTTCACCAGTGAAGTGATGACAAAGATGTGGGAGATACTGGGGGTCAAAAGGAAGTTGCATATTGCTTACCGGCCAGCTTCTTCTGGGGCATTAGAGAGATATAACCGAACCATTGTGAGCATACTAAAAAAGTTTGTGGCAGATTCTGGGCCAAGTTGGGATATCCGATTACCTCTGGTCCTAATGGCCATCAGATCTACCCCTTCATCTGCAACCAAAATGTCACCATTTGAGTTGATGACTGGGCGCAAGATGGTGCTTCCTCAGCATTTGCTCTACAGGACCCAAGAGCAGACACTGATAAATGCCTCCACAACTCATGAGTATGTGGAGAATTTAAGGAAACACCTTCAACATGCTTTTGCTTATGCTCGGCGGAATCTAGAAAGATCAGCTGATAGCATGAAGACCCACTATGACCTGAAGACTTCCAGGAAGGAATATCAGGTTGGGGACCGGGTCTATCTATACAATTTCCAAAGGAACCAGGCCAAACAGCGAAGGTTTTTGCCTACATGGAAGGGACCCTTTGAGATTATAGACAAAATCTCCCCTGTGGCCTACAAGATCTGCATCCCCAAAGGCGGTTTGGCAGAGGGGGAAGACAAGTGGGTCCACATAAACCAGTTGAAGTGTTGCCATCCCAGGCACACTCTGCAACAACTGGAGGAATCCTCTGGAATCCTAGAGGGTACTGTCTCAGATTAATTCAGTTCTAACTTAAAATATCCTACATATCGCCTATCAAATTCTGTGTTTCTCAAGTTTATGTGTTCCTGTCTCTTAATAAAAAAAAAATGTGCATTTTCATATCTGTTGAGTTCTAAAATATATATGCCACCCCACTATATCAATGGTGGGGGAAAAATGTCTATGAATAGGTATTGCCGCTCTTCCTTTGTCGTCCTAGGAGAAGGAAAACCTGCAGGCTGGCCAAGGAGGACGATCCAGAGACCGGGAGCAGAGACGCAAGGGGCCCAGGGTACCGCCCAATATTCCCATTAGGACCGGCAAGGAGAACCGATCGATCAGTACCGGATGGAGGAAAAGATGCTGAACTGTGCCATTTGCAGAATTGGAAGAAGATAATGCAGACAGACCAGTGCGTGGGTCAAAACCCTTGTGCACCCGACTCCCCATCGACTCAAATTCAAAGGGCAGTCATGTGGGGGGATTTGTTGGGTGTCCTGACCCACGTTTGAGCTATCATGCTGCAACATTTGGTGCTGTGGGCTTAGAAAATCCAAGATGGCCAAAAAGCCCACAAATGCGCCAGAATCCAGGAGAACCACGCAGTTTGTGCGCACACCAAAATGGTTACTGTAAGGAGCCCCATCAAAACACTGTTAAGCAAGGATTATTTACTACCATGTAAGAACCATTCCTGTTTGGAATGCATTAATCCAAGAAAGATCCCAAAAATGGATGTAGTACCAACAAAATCCTCAAGGCGGCGCTAGCGGTCTAAACTCTGACAGGAGAACTGAGTGCAGTTGCTGACAAAGGGATTTGACTCAGCTGACTTCAAAGGCTGCATTTTAATTAAAAATTAGCCACATGCTGTTCCCAGAGGCCTGAAGCCTGGGAAACCCTCTCACCTCCAGAGATTCACACCAGGAGTTAGAATCTCACATGACCTCTTGATTCATAGAAGGCAGACTGGCTGGGAGCCTCCTGGAGACCACACAATAGGCTCTTGCAATTGAATAGGATATGTTGATTTTGACTGTTTCCTGTCAACAAAGGCCTGCCTGCCAGAAGACACATGTGACTGACCCACCCAAGTCTTGGAGGCGGACTCCAACACTCTGAGAACTGAATTGAAAGCAAAATATATATTTTACAGAAACACTGATAACTCTTTGTAATCAAATGACAGGAATGTATAACTTTGAGAGCCTTCATTTAAAAAATGTACCTTCAATTCAAGCCCAAACTCCAATTTGTGTGATGTCCTGGGGCAAAACCCTGCTATTTATGTATACTACAGACTCTGTGTTTAAGCTAGAGACATGTTAATTTACTGGAGCATGTATGGACAGGCCGTGTACATGTGTACAAATCTGGAGAAAAATCTGATGTTGCAAAACCACTAAAAAGCACAAAATATTGCCATTTCTGAATGCAAGCCCCCAGGAAGAGCAGAGTTGGAACAGGGGATACCTCATGTGATATGTGATGGGTGCATGTAATTTTAAACAACTGTGTACCTGTGCAAATATGTCTTTAGGTCAAATACAGATTGTGTGTAAAGTTGACAGGGGTGGGTTCTCTGTATCATAAGCAGACCTCATCATGATGACACTTCATTTCATTCCCCCAATCAAGGGGAAGAGGAGGAAGTGGCCAATGACAAGTGGAGAGGGGTAGGGCCTAGGAAGCTAGCCTCTCCACCCACTTTCAAAACACATAAAAGCAGACAGTCAGGACAGATAGGGACATTCAATTCCATTTGCTGCAACGCGCTCTGCCGGACCACACAAGATCCAGAAGATACTAGATTCAACACTTAGACTTTAAAACTCCAAAGAACTTGATTCAGAACTCAAAGCAAGGGCCTAAACCCACAAACTGAGAACTCTTCTCAGTGGGCCTCAGCATCCAGCAAACCTAACAGCGATAGCAGCATCCAGGAGCCGTGCAGATCAGCGCTGGGTCCAGAGAAAGCTGTGCAGAAAGATCCAGAAGCAGTGCTGTACCCAGAGAAAGCAGAGCAGTATCCAGAACCAGAGGCAGAGCAGAGCTGACCCAGACCGCTGTGCGCAGAGACCGTCCGTGGCGAGTGAAGAAAACCTGACCAGATCCGTGGCAAGGCCCATTCTATTTCTAAATATATTGTGAGTACCTAGCAGAACTGTGCAGAACCAATCTCTTAGTTAAAATAATATAATTCAATCTATTTTAATCTAAACAGAACTGTCTCCTAACTGTCACCTGTCATTTGCAAAGCTGTCACCTGTCATTTCTAGTTGCTAGCTGTAACTTGTCACTTTGAACTTTTAAAATTTCAAATCTGAAAAACGACCTTTACCATATCGCTCATATCT
Source organism: Ambystoma mexicanum (assembly GCF_040938575.1). Lineage (NCBI taxonomy): Eukaryota > Metazoa > Chordata > Amphibia > Caudata > Ambystomatidae > Ambystoma > Ambystoma mexicanum. The sequence continues at coordinate 1,128,790,090 of NC_090941.1, forward strand.
CCGTGACCGTTTGTCTTAGAGACTTGCAGTAACTTTCCTCTGAAAGCTGGGAATCTTGGACCTAGAACCGCATTCCTATTCCCTATACTTTTGCTGCAATTGCGAAAAACGCACTCGCGAATTTGCCGCGATTTGCAAATTTCTCCACGTGTGAAAACAGCAGCTTCCTTGCTTTCATTCGCCAAAAATTTGTTTAACCTGCCAATCATTCCTAGAACATTGCTAAAGTAAGCCTGAACTAATTTAAACCAACTAATCCTCAACCTGAACCTCCAGAGGGAATTAAAATAATTTTAGCACATTTTCCAATATATTGCTATCACATTTTAAAGCATTTTGAGCCTGTGTAAAACTCATATCTATTCTACTCTAAGCTTGCTGGGAAACTGGAACTCTGTATTACATTGTGATTGTATACCTGAACCGTGTGCTCTTTCTTCCATCTCCTTACATTGTATAGGGGGGGGTGAATTGCCACAAAGGGAAAGTGATTACCTTGTCTTTTGTGAAACCATCTCAGTTTATCTTCTATACTGCATTTCATTCATTCAACCTTGCATTTCCTTGAACCCTATAAAGCATTCTCTACCACATTATTCTTCTGTCCCTATTTACCAGTGTGCTACCTTATCCATTTCATGTCAACTCCTTAGTGATTATAAAGAAGTGTGCTAGGGCCAGATTCTCCGTTGTTAATCTTTATCATATCAGATTAAGTGTGATATTCAATTATTAAGTTATTATAAAGTGTGATATATATATAAATATATTGTTTAAATTCTCAAATAAACCTTTTAACTTGCAAAACAGAACTACTTCTTGGCTCAGTGGGGTCAGGGGGATTCCAAGAGAGGGGTGTTATATAGGGGTAGTCATCCAGAACGCATGAACTGGACATAAAGATATATCAATAAGGGTTTCCATTCAGTATCCCAGACTAGGCATTGACTTAGCTGTAGTGTTGAATTGAATCCTCTTACAATCTCTGATCAATACTTCAATAGTGATATCTGCATGAATCAAAATCCGATAAACACGCGATCTCCACTTGTTACTAAAAGAGTGATTTGACAGGCAACACATATTTTGACAATACTTTAAGAACAACATTCGAATCAGTTGAAATAAGACATTTTCAAAACAGAGCACTGAGTTGCCAGTGATGTAAAGCATTGAGAGAAATAAGTCCCAGTTACTATCTCAGACGAGCAACAGGGATATACTGTGGGAGATTTAAGATTTGTCTCCAAATGTTCCCTCTATTTTGTTAAAAAAGGTTGTTGGCAAAATTTCTCTGGTTTACATGCCATATAATAAACTAGCAGTATTTTTTTGATTATAGTATGTTAAGGCCGGCATTAGCGAGAACTTGCCATATTTCTTTAAAATTAGCTTTGTTTGAGATATGGCAGTGACTAACTTTTTCTCAAGATTCAACAGGTGAGATCTATTATGTTTTTCTCCATCAATTATCACCCTCAAACATGTATAATGCTCAACCACTTTGATCTGAGTGATTTTTAATGACCATCACATTTTAATGCGGGCAGATGATTTAGGTGTATATGCTATGATTTTAGTTTTTTTTCACATTTACTCTCAGTCAGTTCTCATCAATGTACTTTGCGAGGGAGTCTTATAATTTCTGAAGACCCAGCAAAGTTTTAGAGATTAGTACTAAATCATCAGCAGATAATAATGCTTGAATTGGAGTGTCATTCAATTTGGGAGAGTCTGAGATCACGTTTGCAAAAGCATCCTTCATATCATGAATACAAAAAATTAAAATGGCAGATGCTAATATGCACCCCTGCTTCAAACCCCACGATGTATTAATGGAGGATGAAAGCAGGCTCTCTGTCGATAGTCTAACTTGAACTGATGTGTTTGAGTGTAGGGCATGTATAATATCCATCAAAGTAGACAGACAACCTTTGATGGATACATTTAAGATACATTTATCTCTCAAAATCACTCTTGAAACTGAATCAAATGCGACATAAAAGTCAATGGGCCTCATTGCACGTTATGCGGTAAACCATGGTGCTATTAGCACCATGGTTGCCGCCGGTACCATACCCGTACCACCATGGAGAAAAGGGGAATTACCACCCCATTCCAAGGTTAGCGGGGCGGTAATTCCCGCTTTCTCCATGGCCCTTCCCCATTACCATTTTTGCCCCATAGGGCTCAATGGGAATGGGGAAGTAGCTAATTACGGTACCGCAAATTGTGGTACCGTAATTAGCACCAAGGTCCCTTTGCGGGTCCCAACTTTAACGGCAGGTCTACACCAGCCGTTAAGGTCGGGTCCCGCAAAGGGACCTCGTAGTAAGGTGGTAAGGGTTCACCGGTACCGGTGCCCTTACCGGTACCGGTAAACCCTTACCGCCTACCATGTAATGAGGCCCAATGAAAGGAAAATAAATTGGTTGAATTCGAGCATGAGCCTGCGCCTTAATCGTATTTAAACAAAGCAAATTGATAGCTGTCCCCATACAAACAACAAAACCCGTTTTATTGGGGTCTCTATAACCTTGTTCCTGGGTCCATATGTTAAAATCTCAGAGGACCAGCCTATCGAAAATCTTTCCCGGTGTATCAAGCAGCGCTGTCGGTCTGTAATTATTAGCAAGAAGAGCGGTCACCCTTCTTAAAGATGGGTACAATCAGGGATTTGCACCATGAGGTTGGGATCACACGGTTTACGATTATGTTTTGGAAGATGTTATTCAATACATTGCCCATTGATGGGGGGGTGATTTAAACATATGATTAGACAAGGCATCAGGGCCCACTGCTCTTGAGGCACTAGATTTTCTTATAAGATCTTCAATGGTGTCTATAGAGAAGTTCAACCTCCATTGATTTGATGAATATATAGTATCTGACAACTTATTAAAGTCTGGATCAGGGTAAAGGGTAGTGAAATGTTTCAACCATTGCCGTTCTTGAGCACCATTAATTTGACTATCAGCTTGTTTATTCTGCTCGCTGTTATTCAATAAGCTCCAAGTAGGAGCAGAGTTCTTTTTTCAAAGTGAGACTAAAATGGCTTTGCTATCACATTGATATAAAATAGCTTTTCGTGGCCTTATCCAATTGGTGTATCGACATTTAGCTGCTTTGCTGTTCATTGATGGGTAGACCTAATATTGCTTTTTCTTCAAGATGAAATGTAATTTTCCTTAGCTTGAGTTCAGGATCATAACGATGCTTATGACTGAATGTCATGGATTTAGAGGCCATCAATGAAGACTTGAAATAATCAAGAGCACCTAAATATGAAGAGTCACTACAACAGGTTTGGGATTGTAACACATTATTATTCAAGGTAGTTAAATTCACTTCTGACCATTGAAAGTATGTTCTTGTGTTGTTAACTAATAAGGGTTGTTTATACCATTGCGTCTTAGATGTAACATTTATCGCAGCCTATGACCAATATATTGCCAGCATATGATGATCACTGTGAGTTTGTGTGATTACTTCAAATCGATCAACAGCCATAAACAAACGCTCATCCATGAAGATATAGTCAATAATGCTTTGTGATGGGCCTCTGCTCCATGTAGATTTCGGACGAACATCCCCCGGTAGCGTCCCATTTGCTATCCTGAACTTTCTGTCAGACATAAAATTACTCCATCTATCAACGTCTACATGTTTGGCCTTAGAATTCTGGTTAAAACAATTTAAATTGAGGTCCCATGTTATAATGATGGCAGTGATCTGTGTGGACATTGAGATGGTATCTAAAAGTAATGCTAGGGCATTATAGAAACTATTGTCTGTGATGCCAACCGGAATTCTGTACACATTTTCTAGGGCAAGATTCTGGTCACAATAACTCATTTTGACCGTTTGGAGAAAATTGTTAGGTGCTGCCCATGGTTGAATAGTAAACCCTGTACTTTTTTTATACTGCTACTTGTAGTCCCGAGGACTGCCTTAAAATTATTAAGTGCTGCCCATGGTTGAATAGTAAACCCTGTACTTTTTTTATACTGCTACTTGTAGTCCCGAGGTTTTGCCTTTTTTTTAGCAGTAATAGCAGGTGATAAAATGATGTCGTGGTTATCCCATACTGGTATCAAGCATAACCAGGTTTCTTGTAATGCTATAATGTCAAATGTATAAATCTAATTGTCTGTGTTGCTTTGAAGATGTATATAACCACGAGTATTCCAACTAGCCAGAGAAAAATATTGATTTTGCTTAATCTCTGATGGTTATGCTTGTATTGATTGATACTGCAGTACATGTGGAGAAACAGAGTCACAGCAATGTGCACATTTTGTGATCGGTGCATCCATATTGCTAATCATCGCCTGACTAGATTTCCTGTCTGGATCTAGGGCTACAATAAAGCACAGTTTGAATAAGTCCATCCTTGCCTTCCATCTGCTATTCATGACTGCTCCAGAGGGAATCCATAATCTGACAATTGATAGGTCAATATCACTCAAGAACTCTACCTGTTCTACATCAATCAAGGTGATAACCTCCAGTGCTGGGTCATCAGTAAAGGTGTTTGTGATACTTGTTCTACTTAGATCGTATTTAAGAAATGGGGCATCATAGCATTTCATTATCAGAGAGTGTCGAAATGGTAAGGACTTTTCATTTGGAGTTGGCGGTTTCCGACTATTTGTATTTTGTACATTGTTTACTTGAAAGTTGCTATTAGCAACAGGCTTTTTCATGCTTCTGTCAGTTCTACATTGACTAGAATTAAACCACACAGTGCTCTTTGTGGTATGACATTGGTGGTCTTGGGAAAGTGCAATCAGTGGCTCTTGATCTGCCTTAGCATCTTCTTTGTATCGCTTCTCATTCATGGTTGAGATTCCTGTTGAGAATCAAGGCATGAATCAAGATAGGCATCTACTGCCATCTGAATCTCTCGACAGCTTTCATCGTCCTTAGTGACATTGCCATTCTGGGAGATATGTCTGTCAGCTGGCATATTATCTGCAGCACTTACATGATCAGTACTTGGGTTTGCCTTTGTAAGTTTAGCATCTTGCTCCATGACTGCAACCAGGTCATTCAATGGTTCATGAGTTGAAGAACAATTATTAACACTATCGCCCTGGTCATCAACTAGGCCATTCGTTTTTTTAGGTATCACTTTGAAAGACAATGTTGCATCTCTTAGAGCTAAATTGATTATACCAATAAAGAGCTTAAAGCTCTTTATACTTGCAGGTGGGATTGCTCTCAAGTTTTTAGATTTCTTCTTCTGGGGAAGAGTTTTTGATTTGGGTTTAATGGCCTGAGATGCTATTGTTTTTGATTTAGGAGTGATACCCTAACACAATGCTTGATCAGTAAGGTTATCAAGTATAATCATTCTAGAATTACATGAGTGCCTGGAGGTAGTGGGATCCAGACTAATCCATGAGTCATTGATATCTACTACCAATGCTTTGCCAGACTTTTCCCCAACCTGGCGTATGACCCGTTCAAAGAAAGGCAATACAGAAGGAATGTGTAATGCTTCCGGCTGGCGTAAGCAGGGTTCAGGATATGCATCCACTGCATTTGAATCAATAACTATTGAAGAACTTTTGTGTTTAGCTTTAAGCCTAATTTCTTGCTCAATCCAATTAGCGATTTGCTGTATTTGAGCTGATTGTGAAGTTATTTTCGTTTCTAATGATTCAAAGAGCTTAAATAAGCTAGTAATAGTCGAATTAACGGCAGTCAAAGTAATTTCAATCATAGCATTCTGCCTAAGGCTCTCGTGCTGAACGAGTGTGATTATAGGTCTATGCGGAGTTGGCTGTCTATAAGATACAGAGAATGCTGAAGAGTCCATAGAACATTGTGCACGATAATCGGGGGAAAGAGATTTCAGTGTAATAAAAGATGAATCATGAATATTCGCATGAATGGAAATATCTGAGATCACCAGGCTCAGATTGCAGTGCTCATCATCCGGAACAATTACACAATCTGCAGCGCTCTGCGTTGTTGACGGAGATTAAGCTGTTATAAGAATAGTTTGGTCGGATATTATTTGCGATGAAGAGGCAGCCACCGGCATAGATGGCGGCGGTGGAAAAATACTTGGAGATGTTGTTAAAGTACCCACAGCAGCATGCATCCCTAATCACTGTGGCAATATAGAACCAGGTATGGTGGCAAAGCATTACTTGATGGTACTTGCTCGGTGTGCGTATGCTGGTGCGTGCACGTTCCCAATTTGTAGTGCTGGATGAAAAAAGGAGTTTGTCCACAATAATACTGCTTGGAAAGCGAGTTTCTCAGCAATGTCCAAACAAGATATAACAGAACAGCAAGCACTCAAGGCAAGTCTATAGCGGCAAAGCGGTACTTGACGGTACTTGCTCGATGCTATGACATTCCTCTCAAGAGATATACAAGAAAATGTGACCCTATATGTAACATTTCAAACTGCAATTATTTCCATTCCCATGTAATGGGTTCACAAAATATGAATGTTTTTTCTAAGTTCCTGGCCTGGCCACATCAATATGGTGACAGTCCTTTGAGGCTCGGAGCTGGGCAATATATGACCCTGAGGGGCCATGTAGTCATGGCAAAGGTTATTTGAAGTTCTGGTGCTCAGAGGCATTTTTTGCCACAGTTCTGTGCCCCTTGAATGATTACAGCAATTTGCTATCATAATTGCCAGATTTCATGTCTGAGGAAGCTTTAATTGCATCCTTACTATAAGGCATGTTTGATGAGAGTTTCTGAGGGTCCACTGTGATCCCATTTCTCTGAATATATTTTAAAGGAACTGTTCAATAGACCCAGTGGCATATGGAGTTTGTTAAAGAGTAACATTGCACTGGTACTATAGCTCAGTGGCAACATGCTCACTTTGGAAGCTACATAACGCAGAGCAACACAGTTTCGATTCCCGAGTCCATGCTTAGAAACCTCTTCAGGTATTGAGCGCGTTATAACCAATTATACATTTATTTTTCTCACAAGGCCTGTCTTTTGAGAACAAAGAGAACATTTGCTACTTCAGTGTATCGAGGAAGTTTAGAGCCTAGCACCCGGAGGCCTCAGCTCATTTCCTTAGGAAGCCCTCTGCCCAGTACTGTGACTGGATTCAGATAAAATATACTTTTGATTTCTAGCCCAAAGTTTCTGGTTTCATTCACAAATGTAGCATTTAAAGTAATTGTATTTACTGCATTTCCATGTTATTATTGGTTCTTTAAACAGCAGGGGCAGTATTATAACATCTTTGCAATCAAGCTCCTGTCACAGATTTACACTACCTTTAGTAAAGGTTGCTAGATACTTTTGTATACTGCAAGGATTTCTTTTTGTCTGGAAGGATTTGGTTTTGGCCATATCATTTTACTGTGGACAAAATCACTTCTGTAGATGAGCTGCCAACATCAAAATATTTCCTTGCATGGGTTTCATTCAAATGCTTTACGCAGGAAGCAGTCTATCTATATATATATATATATATATATATATATCAGCAAGAAAAAAAGAGGAGAGGGGAAACCGCACTCTCCGCGGGCCAGATGACAAAATCCAGTGAAGCAAAAAAAGCGCAGCTCACACGAGGAAAAGGTCATAAAGTTAATTTAATGGTATAGACAAAAAATAACAATAACAACACGGCTGGGATGGCAGCAGCAACAACAGAGGCAGGACGCCCGGGTGCACGACCTGCACACAACGTGTTTCACGCTCAACTGAGCGCTTGGTCACATAAAGGAAAGAAGGACCAGAGCACAGTTATAAAAATGAAGTGTAGTCCTTTTGCTGTGTCAATGGAACTGATGAGTGCATAAAGATATGGTATGGAATATATGGCAGCCATGTTGGAATGGAAAGGCGGTAATTGCCGGCAATAGAGTCCTGGAAGGATTCCAGACAAAAACAGATGGGGAATTTGTTATGTGTCTGTTGTCTATATGGTGCAAAGTGCACAAACTAGAGAAAAAAAGTGTATATTTTAAATGAACAATAGAACCAGAAAATAAGATATGGAGCACATAGTCCACACCAAATGCACCCTCAGTTCCACTGCAAAATCCAGGTTGAATTTAACAAGTCCAACAAGCAAAATTGCAATCTCCATAGAATAGGATGAATTAAAATTCAACATACAATGGAAGAATAAAAGTACATGAGTAACAGAAGATAAGAACTTGAGACCACCATTTCCCAAACCCAAGTCAGGATTGAAACAGCTAGTGCATGTATATAAAAACTGGACAACCAGCCAGAACGCCATATTAGGACAGGAGATGGATACAGTAAAGTGCAAGTGCAAGCAAAAATAGCAGCATCTACATGTGCAAATGTGCACAGTCAAAATAGCAGCATCTACATGTGCAAATGTGCAAAGCCAAAATAGCAGCATTTACATGTGCGAATGTGCAAAACCAAAATAGCAGCATCTACATGTGCAACTGTGCAAAGCCAAAATAGCAGCATTTACATGTGCAAATGTGCAAAAACAAATAGCAGCATCTACATGTGCAAAATCGCTAAATAAATCTCAACCATAAAAGGCATAGCAACATCGGACATGTGCAAATGAACAAAGCCAAAATAGCAGCATCTACATGTGCAAAATGGCAAAATACATCTCTAACCATAGAATGCAAACACAATCACTGGAGATAACAGCATTGGTAAAGCTGACACAAGCAATGGGAAAATAAAGTACAAGTACAAACAGAAATGGCAGCCTCGAGGTATGCAAATGTGCAAGAAAAGGATGGCAGAATGTGCATATGCAATTATGCCTAATAGAACACTGTCAATAAAATTCATCGATAGAATCACAGCAAAGAAAGAAAATTCAAGTTAGAAAAACATAGGACTACAAAAAAAATGTTTTTTTTATATCAAATAAAGCTCATTTCCTACAAAATCATGACTACAGCAGCTAAAAAATTAGACCAAAGACGGTCTAAAGAAAAATGAACGACCACCAGCAGAATAGGGTGGAAAAATAATACACACACAGGCCAAGGGTACAGTGAGCAGAGATGGATGACAAAGAGACACACCTGCACAAACAACGAAATCAAAAAGCATCAGAAAAAGAAAGACAACCCATATTAGTATACATATTTAAATGAGAGTTTTCCCTTGCATCCTTTCTTTTTGCATACATGTCCCTACAGTTCTCGCACTAACACCATTGTCGGAGTACCAGTCAACACGATATTTGGAATGCCACATACAGATGAGTACAGAATGCGCATCTGGCCCAGCCATCAAACCGGTCCTCAGGTTCAAGTATGAGATCTTGATCTGTGACAGAATGTAACATTCGCACATGTGTAAAAGTGATCTGACTTCCTGTCTCTGGAATGGCTGTACAGGGGTCATGGAATGAACTTAAAGCCTGCCCTGAACTTACCACAGTGCCACAAGCAATGTAGGTTAGATCTGAGGTCTCTTATCCCCCAGGTGGCTTCTCGACATGAGAAGCATAACATGCACCCATGTGTTAAAGGCAACAGAAACATTCTTGCCTATGCTTACAATGTTCTAAAGACTGCCACTTGAGACAATCGCTCAATTCAAAATTGGCATAAATGCCCCTCTGCCCAACTTATGATGCCTTTGTCCACAGTGGACAGTGGCTTACATTTTGCTTTCAAGGTCTCCAGCACCCCTTACATTGACTACATTAATAGGATTAAAACAGCCAATCGAATACCTTTAACAAATAAAGAAAGGACATTAGAGAAAAGATATTTCAGAAAATAGATTATTTATTATCTACAATATTAGCAAATAGAATATAACAGAATCCAAGTGAAACACCAATAACCGTCCATAGCTTACATGATACAAATACTATAAATTATGATTTTCTTTCAAAATCTCAAAATGTGAAGCAACCCGTTCAGGTCCAAGGTTCTTAAGATGGTTGAGATTGTAGGGTACCCAGCCATATGTATGAACTGTTGAAACCACAGATAATGGCCTCCTTTTAAATCGTATGACCCACTGCGGTTCAGGTCCTGTGAGCTTGACAGAAAAGGGATGCAGAATCATGGTTGCACCAGCCTGGGGCAGAAGCAGGAGTGAACCTCTTAAACTGCTGTGACACGCGCACTGCGCAGAAAGCATAAGTGCAGGGAGCAAGTGCAGTTGCTTCTTGTTTCTGGGAGGAGCAGAATCACGGTTCCAACAGACTTTGAAGTCAGGGATTGGGACGAAGAACCAAGAACAATGGCTGTTCAGCTACACTGCTCTGCTCCGAGGCAGGAAAAAACTGCAAAATGTACAGATAATTCCGCCAGCTGCCTGCCCACAACAACACCCCCAGTGATTGGAATATACGTACACTGCAGAGCTGTGACCCAGAATCTCTTTGGTCCTGCCTGCCAGTGAATTAGACCATGACACTGCCAGAACAACATTGGGCCTGCTGTGCGGCTGAAACTGAGGTGTCAGAGTGTGGCCAGGAAGACCTGCATGGGTGCTTGAGCCCGGCGCACTGAGGCGTAACAGGGGTACAGTGCAGTGCTGCGACGCAAGTTTGGATTGTGGATGGCGTCTGCTGGGGCCCCAGAAAGCAGGAATGAATAGCCACAAGAGCAGAGGAAGGAGAGTCTATGGGTGGCCATGGCAGGAGCTGCAGTGCCGGTCTAAATAACGGATATATCCACCCGCTTCCATAAGCGGATTAGTACTCAGACCCTTCCATGAGAAGTATACCCCGCTCACCGGGAAACTTTGTGGTGCGGAGGGTCCCAGGCTCTTTGGAGGAGGTCTCCTGACCCGATTTACTAGTGCAGTAGTGGAATTTGGGCCTACAGGAGTCTGGTAGTAGGCACATCGAGATGGCCAGAGCTACGGGACACCAACCCCTACGCCATGGTTCATGCCAGAACAGATGTTCCTGGCAGAGGGCGCCGAGCGGTGCCTGCCATTGTAGCCTGGGTTATCAGGAGCAGAGCATAGTTCTAAGCACCTGTGAGAAACAACTACAGTGATTTGAAGATCACTAGTGATCCCGGATCACCTGGGGTGTTGCAGGTACGTGGAATGCAGGCAGACCTGCTCCAGAGTGCTCTGGACAGAGGTGGTGTGAGGGGCCCTGCCTGGAGGCAGAGAGGGGCAGTTCTGCTGTCCTCACCGGCTGCTGTCAGGAGGGAGCCTGAGGTGCTCCAGAGTGCACTGGACAGAGGTGGTGTGAGGGGCCCTGCCTGGAGGCAGAGAGGGGCAGTTCTGCTGTCCTCAGCGGCTGCTGTCAGGAGGGAGCCTGAGGTGCTCCAGAGTGCACTGGGAGTGAGCTGCAGCCCGGCTGTTGCCGGGAGATTTCATCTTGTTGCCCTGCAGCCAATTCCTGTCTGACAGTGGGACTCACCTTCTGGCGTGTGGTCGCCATCGGACACCACATGGGCGCCTTTGTGGTGGATTGGCATCTGCTGCTTGGGTCTTGGCTGCAGTGGAGGGGGGCGTCGGAGTTGGAGGAAGTCGGGCCTGAGCATCGATCTTAATGTGAGCCCTCCACTTCATTTGATGCTCCACCAGCATGAAGATCCTGGCCAAATCCTTCAAACTGCCTGAGAGTGCCAGAAAGTTTTAGTTTAAAGTGGTTCTGAAAGCATCCTACACTGTTTCGTGGACCATTGAAAAACAGTTCAAAAATGATCTCCTGGTCTCTAGTCCATGCCTGCCTATCGCAGACACCTACATCAAAACTTCTTCCAGGCAGACTGTCACTGACATCCTCTTTAGTCAACCCCTCTCTGGACCTATGGACTCTTCAAATGGTCTCAGCCCTCTCCACTTTCTCTTCATCACACATTAATGTTGGCACAGATGGGAAGTGCTCTTGGCATTTTCCCATCCTCTAGGGGCATCACTTGTGAATCACTTGTGTAGAGACGCATTTTAAATGCCATATCACATATCATATCATATCATCATTAATGTCAATCAGAATGGCACTGCCATGGCCCATGGCTCTCAGCCCAACCTCATCCTTCTTGATAGGTGTCTTCTGTCTCTCCTCAACTTCCTCGCTTCTCCTGCCACTCCTCTGTCTGCTTCCCCCTTGCCCCTTTGCCACCACTGACAGGCATACCACAGCCCTGTACCCCACCTCAGAAGAACTTCAAAGGTGGCAACCAGCTTCACCTAGCTAAACTCAACTCTAGTTCTGCTGTTAAACACTCCTCTGACATCTGTTTCCTCCTTGAAGACCTTGACCTTGATGTTCTCGATCTCACTGAGACGTGGTTCACTGCCAGCTCTGTCACTGCTTTTGGCACACTCCTCCCTGAGGGATACAAGATCCTCACTAAGCCTGGGCCTGACTGGTCTGGTGGTGCAGTGGCCCTTATTTTTCCTGTATGTGTCCCTGCTACTATCATTCCCACACAGACCTACTCTTCCTTCAAATGCTGTATCTGCAAGCTTGGTGTCTCTCAAATGCTTTCGCTGACTCTTGCCACCATCTACAGGACCCCTGGTCCCATCTCCCTCTTCCTCTTGAAGTGGGCTGACCTCACCTCTTCTCGTCTGGCCGTCACTCCCAAAGCTTCTCCTCTAAGATTTCAATATTCACAGCGATTCTCCTCTACTACAGCCTCTGTGACTCTCTTCCCTCACCACTCTTCCCTCCGATCCGACACACTCAGCCGGACACACCTTGGATGCTCTCATCTCAGCAGACATCCCCATCTCTTATCCTCTCACTATACCTCTCTCCTGGTCCGGCCATGCTCTCCTGTCCTCTCACCTGGATCTCTTGGGACCCTCGGCTAAGCCTCTGCCTGCCCTGCCTGTCTCCTTCTCAGTCATTCGGCCAATGAAGCGATTGTCAGTTGCTGATTTTGCAGACACTTTCATTCTCCCTCCCACAAATACCCTGGGTTCTCTCACTGACACAGCCCTTGCTAACCTTCACCTCTCCAACTCCAACACCCTGGACATCCTTGCCCCTGTCATGAGGATCCACATATAGCCTGCCTGCAAGCGCAACACCTTGTATGCCTCCAATCTAGCCTCTCGCATAAACAAGTGCAGAGCTACTGAACGGAAGTGTCGGGTTTCAGGCACATCCTCTGACAAACTGCTGTGCAGCCTGTTTCAAAAGCAATACAGACTCTCCATCCGCTCGAAGAAGAGGGCCTATATCCAAGCCTGCATCGCTGGGGCCACTAACAACATTGGCCAACTGTTTAAAATCTGCAAGGAACTTGCCAATCCTACTGCAGTCTCTACTTCTCCTCTGCCAACCCTGACCCTCCGCACTTCTCTACCCTTCCACTTCCTAGCCAAAACTCCAGACATCCTGTCCTCATTCTCCTCTAAACCCATCCCTCCTCCCTTGGCCTCCCTCCTACTCTCCTCTCTCGCCCATAGCACCAGATGAGGTCTCTAGACAAGTCCTCTCTATGAAAGTCTCCTCCAAACATGTGCTCTCCTGCTCCTCCAGAACTATCAAGGACAGTATTGCCTCCCTTGCTCCAGCCTTGGCTGATTTATGTAATTATTCCTTTGCCACTGGCTCCTTCCTGCTGCCCCTCAAGCACTCACTTGTGCATCCTCTTATCAAAAAGCATTCTTCTGACCCCTCCCGCCCGGCTAACTACCGCCCTATGTCCTTTACCCCATTCCTGGGCAAACTCTTGGAGAAGCTGGTCGGCTCCCAAGTGATCCACCACGCTGAATCTGTTGGTTGCCTCCATAACAACCAGTCTGGCTTCAGAGCAGCCAGAGGCACGGAAACCGCTCTCCTGAACACCTGTGAAGACTTGCTCTTTAATCTTGACTCCACCTCTCCATCTGTTCTCATCCTCCTGGATATTTCCTCTGCCTTCGATACAGTCAATCATGCCACCCTTATAAATCGGCTATGTGACACCCTTGGTATGACGTGCCTGGCACTGCACTGTTTGTCCTCCTTCATCTCTGACCCTCCATTCCAGGTTCGACTGGGCTCTTTTCTCTCCTCTATCACACTCTGCACCTGCAGTGTACCTCAAGGCTCTATCCCCTTGTTGTGGCTCTCTCTGTCCCACCTGATCCCAGTCTTCTCTCCTCACTTCCAGTGTTATGCAGATGACACATAGCTCTCCTACAAGCTTCCCTCCATTTCCTCCTCTTCCTCCTCTCTCATCCCTGACTGTCTGACTGCTATTCAGGCATGGTGTGCTGCCAATTATCTCTGAATTAATGCACGTAAAACTGAGATCCTTCTCATTGGGACCCTAGCTCCCTCTTTCCCCCATACCCTCTGACCCCCTCCATGGGTCACCTCTGCTCACCCTCTTGTGAGGGAAAAAAACTTGGTGTCATCTTTGACTCATCGCTCTCCTTCTCGCCACACATCGCAGACCTTGCCAAGAAGGACCACTATCAGCTGCACCTCCACAGAGGCATACTCCCTCTCCTCACCTTTCCCCAGAAACTCAACATCTCCGGAGCTCTGGCACTCTCTAGGCTGGACTACTGCAACAGCCTTTTCCTCAATCTGCCTTTATCCTCCTGTTTGCCCCCTTCAACTAATCCAGAATAGGACTGCTAGATTCATCCTGGACTTCAAGCCAGGGACCGCATCTCTCCAGTCTTAAATTCTCTCCACTGGCTCCCGTTTGCTGTGAGGATCAAGTTCAAGACCCACTGCATTATCCACAATGTTTTCTGGAGTCTGGGACCCCACGACACTCAATTCTCTCTCTCTAAACATTTCCTGCCAGAGCCCTTTGGTCTTCTAGCTCCAACTCTCTGAAGATCAGATGCTTTTCAAGCAGATAGTGGGGGGTATATCTCTCTCTTCAGCAGGATCCTCCCTATGGAATGGTCTCCCTGGCCCTCCATGGCTTGAGCCTGATCTCCATAAGTTCTGGAAGCTCCTCACAACCATCCTTTTCTCTTCTTCCTTCCCTCTCTGCCTCCCCTGCTGCACCGACTGGCTCCATGGTTCTGCCTGAGTCCTACAGGGCACCAGGCCCTCCCCGCCCAGTAAACCCCTGTCCTCGTACTTAGCACGTGGACCTTCACTCCCTACACCACTTGTGTTCCCTGGCACTTGACCTCTCCTTAGCACTCACTAACCCCTGGGCCTGGGCCCTCTCCCCCCTTTCACTTGCCCTTTCTCCTCTCTGTCCTGCACTTCATTTTCCCACGCTAGCACCTACCCAGTCCGCACCGACCGACCCTCCCCCCTCACCACTTCCCTCTCCCTCGCACTTCTTTACTGCACTTGCATGATCCGAATGACACAAGGCCTAGTAGGACCTTTATTGTTATCGTTTCCCCCTGTCACCCATTTCTTTTTTGTTGTCTTGTAGTACCTTGTAACACCACTTGTTATATAGGCACTTCATAAATATGCAAAAAATAAAATAATAATAAGGAAGCAGTAGCGATCACTTTAAACTGCCGTGATACATGCACCGCTTGGAGCATAAAAGTGTGGGCAGCAAAGTGAGTCGCTGCTTGTTTCTGGGAGGAGCAGATAACGGCTGTAACCAAGGCACCTTGTAACCGGCTTGAGGAGACCTGGCCTCTGCAGGTTTTACAGTGCCTAGCAACTGGTGTAGTTAAGATCTGTTTTCCTCCCCCTGTGTTTTTATCTATTTATAGAACACGCCTTTCCCTATGCCTCTCCTATAATCTTTGGAATGCTCATGTGCAAGTTGGGGATTCTGCTTCACTGCAAGATGCAGATACGCTGCCCCCCCCCCCTCTGATTCCATGCTCCTGAATGAATCAGCATTTATCTCAGAGGAACCGGGCACCGCTGATTCCCGTGGAGTAATACTAGTGGTGGCAGATTCCATGACTGTCATGCCCACTGTTCCCGCATCATCTGTCATGTCGCAGACCCCCACCCACTGAGCACTCATTAGCTAATGTCAAAAATACTTTTCCTCAGTTATGTATGAGCCTTGAAAGTGAAGCCGACAAGAGGACTCTAAGGAATGTGATTGAGTCCCTCATAACTACCCCCTTTCTTTTTGAGAGGTCTTTTGCACACTCCTCAGTTCAAACGGACAGGACTATCAAAGCAAGCCTTGAGCACCCTTTGGGGACAATCTCTCATCCTGCACATGATGACATTTCATCCGCTCATAATCCTCTTTTCAGTAGCTCTATTGATGTGGGGTGTGTAGGCTTGTCAACACACATGGCTATTTATGTAGCTCTACAGTCCCAAGTCAGACTTTATGGCATTCTAAATAAGAAGCTTCACACACATTCTAAGATGTTCCTGGATATTCTGAGAATGCTCTCCTCACCCGATAAATCAATAGTGGCTAAGCACGTAGAATCCATAGATGCATCTCCTGTGATTCGTTTTTGCATCCCAAGTTCTTGCTGCTCGTCTGTGTTTGAGGAAGAATCCACTCAGGACAATCTTCTCCGCTGTCCTCACAATAATTGTGGAGGACGTGGAATTTCAACTGGAGCAGTTGGAACCACAGCCAGTGTGCCTTCTATGCTGCTGGACCATTGGGTGATCTTGAAAACGAAACATCAATACAAGAGCACAAAGTCACCCCTGCGTGCAGCAAAATGGAGACATTCTAAAAAATGTGTCAGAGCCTTAAACCTTGATCATTCTTGTGGTTCTCCCAGGAGAAGATATTGAACATTAGGGAGTCACTTCTATTCCGCAAAGACCCACTAAGAAATGCGCAAAAAAGAGGTGGTAAATGGTCTGCTTCAGATGGGTCTGTGGAAGCTCGTTCCCAATCCACAATGAGCATCCTTCCCTACTGCGTGAATAGAAATGAAATAATTGATCGTGCAGCCACAAAGGATTCTATTTCTTACCATTCAGCCTTAGAGGAAGTAGTGAAGATAGAGGCATCTATTATAATGACAACACCCGGAAATGGCTCTACCACGTCTACTCCTCTGTGTGCTATAACATCTTCATCAGAAGTTTCTAAGATCAAATGGGTGGCACATTCCTACGGGGTACTCCTAACTCTCATTGAACATTGCCTCAGACCTTGAACTTGGCTACTAATATGGTCTCTCTGCCTTCTATGAGTATGAATATAGGGGTCTAAGGTGTACGCGACCTTATCATCAATGAGGCTGAAAGGAGGCACTAAGGTCAAATCCACCTCTGCATGCAGTCCTTGCTTAATAGCAGACGAAGCTGTGTTCAAAGACTCTGGCAAATTAGTTCTAAATTGTGCTATTATTTGTGATCATTAGCTGAAATTCCATCTCTCAGGCCTATTGATGCTTACGATTCACAACAGGTAGATTTTGTGGACGATTCGAGAACTGATCTGGTTGTTTTACATATTACCTCTAAATTGGTTTTTCACCTTACTTTCCAAGAAGTCCAATAGTTTTGGGGTTTTGACTTTGATGTGATATGCCAACCACAGTTGTGAGTAAGGGCTCTTTGAAAACGTATTGATTCACCAGTGGAACGCAAGCCAGCCTAGGGAAGTAGCAATGTGTCATCTCTGTGGAAGGCAATTACCAGGTCGCATTGCCGGCAGAGAAGCATGCTGTAATGACTAAGAAAAATGATTGGACGTGGTTATCAGCTGTGCTTGTAAGGCCAAATCAGTTGTCTCACCAGTCTACTCTTTAGCTTGTCTAAAGCGATGCTGATTTTTTGGAAAAGTCAATGGTTCTCAAGTTTTTTAAAATGATTCTAATAATTTCCCTGCATTCATTTATTTTGTTATATTTGCAAGAGGTCAGACTGTTGGAGACACCTGTCTTAGATGGTTACTGTGTGTTTTTGTACCATGCTAGTAAAGGGCTGTCTGGGCAACCCTTTGGTGGATTACTTTTGGAGGTCAAGAATTCTTTGTGTCCCGGCCTTATAGTATGGGAGGTCTCCTATGTGGATATATTGGGTGTTAGCTTAAATTGGGAATCAATGTATTACTAGTAAACATACATTCGAATGTGGAACAAAATGTATATTCTAATGTTTTCCTGACCCTAGAGATTCTCCTGGAAAATTGCCTTTGCACCTTTGGACAAGAGTCAATGCTTTTAGCGTATGATTTTAACTGCAACTCCCCAGGGTCTTATGATAAGAATACCATATAGTCCACTAATCCATCAAGATCGGCAGAAAACATGGGGTAAGGTGGGCTGACACCATGGATTCATGGTCACTTTATAAACTTAATGCAAATATTAAGGGAGCATTCCATGTCGGGCATCATGACGTAGGGGCTCTAGTCGTACAACAACAGATTACGTATTTACTTCTCAAACGTTACTTCCGGATATTGAATCCATGATGATTGGCCAGACCTTACACAGTGACCATGCATGTATTATATTTAATTTTATTATCCAGGGGTACCATAATCATTCCAGAAATGGCCCAGTGGGCATTTTGTCCACAAATCAGGGTAATTGTATCTCTAAATTTAATGAATTAACCTGGAAGACTATTAACTGCTCCTTCTATGTGGATGGTGGGTAAGGATCCTGTCGTCCTTTTCAGGGATTTGTAATAAAGTTTTAAACATTATTCATGAAAATCCTCCATCCAAAGGACAGAAGCAAATTGCGAGGTTCCATGTTTTTCATCAGGCTGTGCATGACAGGAAACAAATGTTGCAGAAATCACCAAGAGATATTAGGCCGTCTCCAATCCTCTAACCGCTTCTTAAGATCTCTTGGTCCAGAACTAAAAAGCAGAATTATATGAATTGGTTACACTTCCACAGTAGGAATATTCATATTGCTAAAGTTAGTGTATGCTGTCGATTGCTAACAAATGGTATGTTCACACCTTTTGGAAATGTGCCAATATTGCCCACATTAAATAAGAGAACATGATAGGAACTCCTGATAATGTTTACTCTGAACGCACTTGGAATAGGTATTATATAAAGAAATGTGGGTCTTGACCTGGAACTTTACTATGTTTCACAGGATTTTCACTTGGTTCTTGGCAAAACCAGACATAGAGTGCTTAGTCAATAAACCCAGACAATCACAAGCCATGGGCCCAGATGGACTACCAAACTTGATTTTAAAAGAAATATTTGAATCTTTGGGACGTAGTGCTGTGTGAATTGTTCGTATATATTGCAAGAGAAGTTATTTTTCCCCAGACATGGAATACCTGTCATAATGTCCCTATATTCACCAGGACCCAAGTAGCACTCACTGAATAGCTCTCTTGGATTCCACTTCCAAGATGTGTGCTTCTCTTTTATAACAGAATCTGAAGGATTGGGCTCAATCCACAGAAAACCTAATGTCTCCATGAGAAATGCGGATCCTCTATGAATGGTCTAATCCTGCATTTATTACAAGAACAATATCAACAGAAGGATCATCCCCCTCTCTTTTGGCCTGTACATATCTCTCTAGTGTGTTTGCCTGTGTTGATAGGTCTAGATTATGGAATACATTGTCAAACTTGGGGATTTTTGGGGTCCTACTGAAATTAGTGATGGAGTTTGATTCTGGTACTATCGTTCAAGTCCACCT
Organism: Ambystoma mexicanum; assembly: GCF_040938575.1. Taxonomy (NCBI): domain Eukaryota; kingdom Metazoa; phylum Chordata; class Amphibia; order Caudata; family Ambystomatidae; genus Ambystoma; species Ambystoma mexicanum. The sequence goes on from NC_090941.1 coordinate 1,128,809,518, forward strand.
CAATACTGTGAATACGTAAGTAGGTCTTTGGCATTGAAGTATTTTTGGCCGCTGCTTTTTAATCTTTCCTTATCAGATTTCTTGGACTGACATTTGTTTTTCTCATTATACACACATATACACTCAATAAAGGGTTTTCAAATTTTCTTCATAATTTTCGGATACAATTTTGTCACCATATATATTTTTACTTCAATGTCTTCTATTTCCATGCCTTGTAGGGTGTGGCCCTCAAAGAAAACTGGCTGGATAACCTCTAAATAAATACCCTTCTATAATATCTGTAATTAGTACCTGTGCATCATGTAAATGGATGCAGCCTGGTCACTGGCAGACATGTTCATTTAACATGGCTAATATTCCCATTGCACCTATTGGTCAATCTGGGCACAGTGTAGGGAACATTATATAATTTTCCATGCTGCATATTGGGGAAAAACCCTAGTCCTATTCCCTGTGTGTTAAGGAATAGTCTAGTTTATAAAGTGGATCGACTGACACATACAAATCCCCCCAATTTAGTCTAAGTGCTGCATCAAAGTGCTTATCTCTTGTTGGAGTGCTATTACTCACTTTGCTGTCAATGTGTGGTGGTGCTCACCGCAGTTATCAAAGTTGTCACTGACAGTAGGACCCTAGTGCTTCAGGATTAATGGGGCAGATCAGAAACGTCATGTGAGATCTTGGAGTAGAATGTGAATCATCTATGGCTGGTGGCTAAAGGCAACAAATGATCTCAGTCAGTCAGTCAAACAAGTTTATTCGGATATATAAAAAGATCCATTAAACAAAAATACTGTTATACACATATCAAAATTACAATTACATGTAGGGATAAAAAATCAGTGGACGTTTCAATAAACAACATGCAGATAAAATTGGCTATCACGTAAATTCATATATAGTGGCCCCATTAAAATTAAGTAGTAAAATCAAGCAAGAAACAAAGCACAAACATTTAACCCATATCCAAAAGTATTATAAAAAGTATTATAAAGTTCACAGTACTCGCTTTCACCGCCTTGCAGTTTTAATATACTATTTCTAAAATACATCGCTCTTTTCAGGAACATCAGAAGAGCCCAAGCTGTGAAGTCCGTATCGGCACTCAAAAGAAACACGAGTGCAGCCCTGTGTGAACGAATCGCTGTCTTCTTGAGGGCAGGAATCAAGGTCATTCTGCGAATACCAGCATACCCTATACAAAAGAACAATAGATGGGGAAGGTCCTCGCGGGAATGGCCACAAACCGGGCAACCCGCAGAATCGGGAAAGCCTTTTCATTTATAGGTGTTCCCTTGCAACCAAAGGGAATCAAACCGTTCCCTCGTAATCAACCACCTGTCTTTTTTATACGGGCTCCATGTCAAGTGTGGTTGTATTCCGGTGAGCCTATTAATGCTAGTGTGAAATTGGCCAGATTTGTGGCCATACTTTCCTTACTGCAATCTCTCCCAGTGCAGCTTTGTAAACTGCCCCCCTCGCTCTTGGTTATTAGTGAGGCAGGCGGAAAGAGGGCACTTAAATTAACTTCCCCCAAAATTGAGGAGACATAAGCAAGCCAAGGGATTTTTTTCCAACCAGCTCTACCCAACACAGTGTGAATAATAAAATGACAGAGAGAGGCATGTTCATTGGCCCACAACCGAACCCAGAATTGAAGAGGTGCCATTGCCCACTGATCCTCCCAGAACTGCACACCCAGTTCTCTGTGGATAGCTATTCCAGAGGCACTGGTTGGGAGCCCCAGCAGATTTATAAAGAATTTGCTCTCTTTACTTTGGATTTCAGCCACGTTCTGGAAGCCCCAGATGGGTGCACCATACATAGTGGTTGCCACAGTCTGAGCGCCATAGATCTTTGCGATCACATCTAGAGGCTGGCCCTTGCACTTTGACATAAATCTGAAGATGCCACCTATCTGTTGACTCATCTTTGCGGATTGCTTGGCCACATGGTCCCTACCATTTAGGGCCTCTGAGAACTTATTCCAAGATAGTCAAAAACCTTGACTCTGGGTATAATTTCCCCTGCAAAGAGCATAGGTTTCATGGGCACTGGGTGTTTTCTTCCTGCACCGGCCATTACTGCTGATTTCTTGGTATTAATTTTTAGGCCCAAATTATCCATAAATGTTGAATAGGCATTGATCAGAACCTGTAAAGCCCTTGGCGTTCTTGCTAGTAGGACTGTATCATCCGCATAGGCCAATACTGAGAAGCCCCTTCCCCCACTACCAGGAAGTCGGCCAATATATCAATGAGGTCCTGTGAAAGGCCGTTAATGTAGAGGCAGAAACAAATAGGGGCCAGCACACAGCCCTGCCTTACCCCACACCCCACACAAAAGCAGGCCGTACAATGCCCACCTGAGCCTCATTGTGTGTAGGTCGACCAACACCTGCAAAATGTCCCCGGAGCACCCTAAGGACCCGAGCACAGCCCAGAGCTTTGCTCTGTCCACTTTGTCAAAGGCCGTGCTTAGGTCCATGAAAGCCAGATATACTGCCTCGCCCCGACAAAAGACTGAATTGGCCGCTAGAATATAAAGATTGAGGCTTTGTTTTATTGTGCCCACTTCCGGGCAAAACCCAAATTGAATGTCCGAGAGAATCGACTGTTCCCCGATCCAGGTTTCGATTCGGGCCAACAGTATTCTCCCAAAAATTTTAAAGGAGGAGTCCAACAAAGATATTGGCCTATACGCGCCGGGGCTCGGTTGTGCGCTTGAAGCTTGATGGCCTTTTCAGTCTCCTCCACCTCAAACCTCAGGCGAGACCCTGCATGATCTACATGGGCCTGTGAGCACTCTGACCCAAACAGATTCCCAAAATGGGTTAGCCAAGCCCCTTCTTCCACATGGGTACCACTTCCCACGTTAGACCAACACCCCTCCAGCCCACTTTTTACATAGGCCCAACAAGCCTTCTGGTCCCCTTTCGTGGCGGCATTCAAAAAACCTTCCCAGGCTGCCATTTCTGTCTCGAGTTTCCTTCTCTTTAACTCCTTTTAGTAAAGTTTCCTAACTTGGCAATCACAGATCTGCTACTAATGGAGTCCTTAAGTGTTAATAGCAAGGTTTTCTTCGCCCTTTTGCAAGCCTCATCAAACCACCCTCTCTTTGTTGCGTTTCCCTTGGCCCTTGTGGCTATAGTGAATTTAGTTGTGAGGGCAGCCGACAATTGTACACATTTCTTGACGATTACCCTTGCAGATCAATGGTCACCTAGGATATCCATCACAAGGGATTCATTCTCACTAATTGATTTATAATGTAACTCCTCCTCTTGGATGGTCCCCCATTTAATTCTTCTTGAGCCAATGGGCACTCCCAGCAATGGGCTAGGGGTTATGTCCTGCGAGACCCCTTCCCCAGCAGACTCTTAAGTGACAGACAGATGGGTAGATGGTCACTATGTAAATCTGCCATCACCTCAAATCTTACAGCACATTCCCATAAATTCACTGAGATACAGAAACAATCAATTGTTGAGCAACCTTGATGATTGTTAAAGGTCACCTCACCTGGTATGTCCGGTGCTAGGCGGCCATTAACTATACAAAAGCCCCATTCCAACAGCCAAAAGATTAACTGTAGGTCCTCTGGGCACACTCTACTATCCCTCATGCACCTGGGCAGGATATTCTGAAGTGGGAAAAGCGACCAAAAGGTTCCCACCAATCCCCTCTCAACCATGGCCTAGAGGATCACGGCCCAGGCACCCCCCGCGAGAGGAGTTTGCCCATCTCCCAGACGACCAAATACCCTGGTACAAGAACATACGAATGTGCCCACTCGCATGCCCACCAGCCTGCCCTGCACATGCCGACACTTGCGGCATGGATGAACTCGACTAAACCATCTAGCACCAAATCAACACATCGTTAGAGATGCCATGACGACCTAGCTAACGGTCAGCACAGTCGTGCAACATACACACTGGACACTCCCACATCAATTCACACGAAGAACATGCTCAGTGCTATAACGTAGGCGACGGACACACCCACGGACGTGCATCTTTATTATTTTCAACATAGGCTTTTCAAATGCAGAAACGCAAGACGCATAATGAACTTATCTAAAAAGGCTTGCTCACGCTTCTTCTAAAACCATGTACCATAATGAGGAATATAACGAAGACACGATACTGAGGATAGAGCAATACGACACCATAACCTACAGCGCCCTACATTAAGTGGTTCCTCCTATGCACCAGGCCCAAGTAGGCCGCAAGCAAAAGCTTTCATGAACATTGAATGAGCAAGGGTTCGGTTGCTGACCCTGCAGAATGAGCCCAGCGAAAGCAGACAGTCAAGGGCACAACGTTGCAAACTTGCATACAGCAAGCCGACGCTTAGGTCGCACCCACAAGATAAGCCCGGCACACAGTGAGAAATATAATATTAATTTTGCAGAATTCTGCCTCAACCACGGTCCCTACCTCACGTGACCGAGCCGAACTTGATAGGGTGCCAAGCCCAGAAGGAAGAAGGCGTCTGGATCCCCCGTCTCAAGACATAGGCAGATACAATTAAGCGACTCAACAGACATCTGCGACGGTGGGAGTAGTCGGCCTTCCTGCTCATGAATAAGTCCTCACATTGTCTGCACACACCCATAGTGAAACATTGTTGCAAATGACAGGTGCACCGCGAGCTGGGAACAGCGATGGTCCCAGACTGGGGGGCTCGCGGGTGAACCAATCAGAACATGGGACCCTTATCACTGACGCCATTCACATTGACCAATCCTCAGGGGTCTTCATGTAACAATTTCTATGTATCAAACTGAAGGGACAACCCAAGTATACCACCTGACTGACCCTTAACCAATAACCAAGTCTTCTATACGTATGCTATACTAACCCTACCACTCGGGGAACCAATCCAGAGTGGCGATAGGTTTTTTGTTAATTTTGCTAAGGTGACGCAAGTAGCGCGTCACGCTAAGGTAAAAAGGGCCTGCGAGCCCCACGCTGCTGAGAGAGTGTCAGGACGGACGCGTACGATCCTTGACCATCCCTGCCGTTTTGTTTAATAAACAGCAGAATCACCTTGCTTCTTGCGTGTGTCTCATACTCTATCTTTTGGGATATACGGGAGGAGTTGGGGCCTCCCTGCCCGGAGGTCCGCGTACGGCCCAGCCGGCCCCGGGAGAATTTCCCCCTGACAAGTTGGAGGCACTGCTGAGATCTGTTTAAGGTCCGCTTTTATTTTTATTTTTTCCAAGTACTCCCATTGCGAGGCGGCCCGGCGGCGCGGCCCCCTCTGCCGCTGCCCCCTTTTGAGGACTACAGGACCATCGCGGAACTGCGAGAAGACCGGACGGCGCAATCCGGATAGTGGCCCTCGGGAGCCGGTTGAGAAGTATCCCGCCCGCGGTTGGAGAGTGTCCAGACGTAGTCCAGACGTAGTCCAGACGAGGGGAGGTGGCGAGCCGCTTGGAGGGGTGCACGCAGTCGAGCGGCCCCGCATCAAGAGAACTTGGTGAGTATGCCACGCCCAACAAGCAATGTGAAATTGTGAGGGAGGGGGGAGGAGTTGAATACGGGAGGCGGGAGGTGTTGCACAGGTGCGCGGCGAAGGTTTGATAATTTAGTGTTGGCAATGAAATGAATGGTAGCCGGACGAGTGCGAGAGCAGTCCGCTACTTTACGGGAGAGAAGCGGGCGGAGCACGAAAACATCACGTGCGGGCGCTCGTAGAAACTGATTGGCCTAGGTCGCGACCACGTGTAAGGGTGTGTGTGTGTGGTTTCCTACGATTTGGCAATTATTGATCAATGAGTAGATGAGGATCCCTATTGTTCGAACAGGAAACTCGATAGATAGATGACATTTCCCTGTAGGCGGTAGCTAGCTGGTTGCCTAATACGGAAGATAATTGGCTGGTTAAGCCCTCCTGTCGAGGTGCGTATCACACGCGAGGCGACGCAGTGTGCGCAGTCCGATTATATTATTGATTACCTTGTTCCAGGAGTGACAGGAAGACAGCTGTGGGGTTAATGGGGGTGGATTGCAAGTGGATTTTGGATTTATAGAATATATGAAGAACTTACCAGTAGTTTGAAGGGATCGGTGACGTCACCAGCAGGGCTTACATAGGACATCTCGAGAACCAGGCATCTTTATTTTTGAGTGGTGGGGAGGAGAGCTGTGTTAAGGGCGTGGAAACGGAGGTACACGGAAATGAGTTCATCGGGGGAAGGTGAAAGGAGGTACGTGGCTGCGCACGGAGAACGCCGGCCACGGCAAGTGCAGAGGAGGGAGGAGGAGCAAGTGAAAATAGGACGGCGGTGTAAGAACGTCACAAGGGGCATGCAGCCGCAGGGGGCTGCGTGCGCTCCGGCCGCAGGGGGCCGTAAGGGTGTTGTATAAAGGAAGAAACTAAAGAAAGAATATACAAATGTAAATACTATATTTTACTAATTTTTCCTTAGCGGACTATCGCAAGTCCCCAAACTTACGGGGCCAGGTAAAGGTACAAGGTTGTATATTGTACTACTAGTGAGATAACCACTACCAAATAGGGTAAGGGTAACAAGTGGAGCGCTACTATGTCATACGGGACAGGATCGGGGGGTGGGGGAACACCCTCACAACCCCGCTGCAACACATATGTAAAACACTATCACCCCATAGAGAGAAGTTGATCAAGTACAGCATAGAATGGACACAGGGGATGGACAACAAAATGACGACACCATGGCCGCCTAATGGTAGCTTCGATCCATATACCCAACACTCACTATTAAACTATCTGCACAATACATATAAGGGGAAGAAGTTAACGCACCACGTGGAGGTGTTCAACTTGTGGAGGATGTTCCAGGGGTCCCAACCAGGACCAAACGGAATGTTCATTGTAGGGGAAACAACGGGAGACAAGGAGATTAAGGAGGAGAGAGAGAGCGGGGACAAGGGAAGTGAAGGAACACAGAACACGGGGAGAGGACAAGAGGGAGGAGAAAAGAGTGACGACTCAACCGAAATTGAAATAAAAAAGGAACAGAGCGACGATATACCTCTAGCGAAGGTAGTGAAAACAGAGGGAGGGGGGTTGTACCCTTTAAGAGAACTAGGGGAAATAGCAAGAGAACCATTAAGGGCGGCTGAGGGGTACTCGAACCCGGCATAGAGCCCGCCTCCATATACAGCTACAGGTGGCCACACAGGAGGGAAGCGGAATAGTACAACGGGGTCAGCTCATGGGAAGATGATAGCAGGGGAGGGGAGGACCGAAGTAGAGCAGACTACGGACATAGGAAATGACGAGTGGGTAGCTGCACAGATACTATTAAAATTACGCGGTTCATTAACAGGAGAAGAAAAGGAGGTGGTGAGGAAAATGGACGAGGATAATGCCAGGGAGAGTGAAATGGAAGGAGAAGAGGGGAAAAGAATGGGGGAAGAGCAGTTAAGGAAAAAGGAAGAGACTTTGGAGGTACGATTAGCAGTATTAAGGGATGAACAGAATGCACTGATTAAGCAGCTCGAGAGGGGGGAAAGAGAGAGGGCACAGGAACGGAAAGAAGGTAAGAATGAGTTGGGTAAAATGAGAGAACGAACTGAGGAGCAAAGGAGAGAAGCCGAAAGGCTAAAGGCAGCGGCAGAAAGGGTATCGAGAGCAGTACTGCGCGACAGGAAAAAAGAGGAAGAGGAGAAAGAAAAAGAAATGGCAATATTGAAGAAGAGATTACTGTCAGAAACGACAAGGAAATACGAAGAAGGGAGGATGATAGAGAGTATAATAGAAAGGGAGAGGGAGAGATGGGAAAGGAAGAAAGAAGATGAAAAGATATTGGAAAGAATTAGTTGTGAAGTAATTGAAGAATTAAAAAAGAAAAGAGAGGAAATTGGTAGGGGATTAGCAGATAGACAAGAAGGGGAAAGAGAAGATAGGAGGGGGGAGAGTGAAGTAAGGAGGCATGTATACAGAGGCGCAGAAGAAGCAACAACATCGGCACAAGGAGGAGCGAGTAGTAAAGAAGAAAAGGGAGGAACGGACCTAATAGACTTAAAAATAGTAACGATTGGGGGGAGAAAGACAGTTTGGGGGTTGCCATTTATGAATGACTTTTGTAGTGAGGAAGAGGAAGAAATGGGGAAGGAAGGAAGAAACAGTGAAAGGGAAAGCCTAGACAAACTATACACCACCCGGACAAATAAAGACTCACCATGGATCTGCAGGAGAAAGGAAGAACTGCAGAGAAGTGAGGAGGGGGAGCATGGAATGGCGGAGGGGCAGACACGTGAAGCCACGCCGTCACCGTCCCGTCATGCATGCTCCACCACCCCACGCTCATTACGTGCAACATGCCCATCTAAACTAGCGCCCTTCACAAGAGAACTGACACCCTATGCAGGAAGGCTTAGAGACCTCCCTGGACGCAGACAGGGAGAAAGAATACACACGTCCACAACAAATAAAGGAAATGATGAAAGAAGGGGAAGTGGTGGAGGAGAAAGAGTGGAAAGCAGGAGAAGTATGGACGAAGCTGATGATATAGAAGAGACGGATGGAGAAGAGGGGTGTGAGGACTCGATTTTGTGGAACCCAGGGAGTAAAACGGGACACAACTTAATGCCTCTTCTAGAAAGGGGAGGGGTTAGACCGCAATACGTTCCTTGGAAGCATGCAGACAAGGAAAATATAAAATGTAGACTCCCATCATTAAGTGCAGGTGCGGGTAAATGGATATATGAAATGGAAAAACACACTGCAGGACAGAAGTTGGCAGTGGGAGATGTAAAGGGCCTCCTCATATCAATATTAGGTGATGCTGCGGATGACATCTGGAAGAGAGCAGGCTTCCCCGGGGTAACAATAACAAACACATCTCACGATGGGGCACCATTCGCAAACTGCAGACATGCATTATGGCAGGCACTGAGGGTACAGTATCCGGACACATCAGACATAGGAGCTATTACCTCGCGCAAGATGCGTGAGAACGAACATCCTGTTGATTATATCCAGGAAATTCAAGAGAAGTGGCGTATGGAAACTAGAGAACAATGGGACAAAACACCAGCAATATTCTATCATATACTAGTACAGGGGCTCCCAGAAGCAGTCCAGAAACAACTGAAGAAAGTAGTGGGGATGGAAGCAAAAGCATGGCCAGAAATACTACTGACTATAGTGCATCATTGCAGGACATGGCAAGAAAAAATGAAAAAAAAGGAGGAGGATAGGAAAACGGAAGAGGCTAAACTAGTACAGAAGAAACTCACTAAATACACGATGGAAGGCGCACTAATAACTACACCTGCCACAATAACTCAAAGCCCCACACAGGCAGTGGCTGCACAAGACCCCTCCCAAATACAATCAATACAGACTGTAACACAACAGATGCCGCCACCCCAACCATACACGACTAACATGGGAGGAGGATACACAACGCCAGGAGCTGGGTATTATAATTACAACCGGGGAAGGGGAGGAGTTATGAGAGGGAGAGGATACGGATTTAACACACAACAACAGGTGGGGGGGCCTTAGGAATTCCTACCCCACCGGGTACCCAACATATCAGGACAACACAGGAAGCTTTCCATGGCAGAACAAGGAACCACCGGTGTGTTGGATTTGTGGATTGATGGGCCACATGTCGCGTACGTGTAGAGTGAGACCAGGCACACCGTTGTGGAATGAACAGGGACAACAAGAGCTCCCGCAAGAACAGCAGGGCATCCAGCAACAGCAGACATTGCAACAGGCAAATGGACAGCAACAACTAGTAACACAACAACAGCCACGGACATACCTACCGCCTCAACAGCAGGTAGCGATTACACAACAAACCCTAGCACAGCAAGTACAGCCACCTACACAAGTTCAAGACCATAACATAACCTCGACCAATACCCAACTACAGCGAACACAACTGGGTAGGGTGACAGTGCTGGGACACAACCCTTACACAGGAAGTGGTCAATCATTGTACCCCCAATAGGACAGCCCACAGACGACCTTGGTGTGTCCCATCCTGTCGGTAACTAATAGTGCGGAGGAACCACGCATAGAGGTAACGATAGGTGACAAAAAATTATCATTCCTTGTCGACACCGGGGCGACCCGGTCTTGCATAAGGGAAGGTAAACTTAAGATGTCAGGTGAAGCCATGAACACCCTAGGATTCTCTGGGGCTAGGGGGTTGGTTCCCTTTACTGATAACATTCCCTTATCAATAGGGGATTATGACATGTCAGTCCCACTGTTATATTCCAAGGCCTCACCTGTAAATATAATGGGGAGGGACATAATGAGCAGGTTGAATATGACGATCTCCTTTACGGAGGACGGCATAATTTGCTCCACTCCAGGAATTAATATGCTCACGGCGCGACAGATTATGCAGGCATACTGTGGACAGACAGTGATTAGGGCTGAGCCAGTAGATGGTGAACTGTTCCAGTACGGGACAGACATGGCATTTGCATGGATGCCAGGGATAGAGGGAAAGATCTGAAGGAGGCCAGCAGCCTACTTATTTAGACCAGAAACGCCAGCTAACGAACCAGAAGGAAAGGTGATTTCGGTGGACATAGAGAGCATCATAGCAAACGCTGATTACATTGCAGTGCATGCCCAAGACAGAGAAGGAAGAGCGTGGAGGGCAGTGATAGCACTAGCGGAGGGATGTAGACTTACCCAGGTGTCAGATGAGGAGCTCTTCTCAGGTGAAAAGGAAGAAGGTGAAATGGTATTTATGATGAATGTGGAAATATGGTTAAGGGTGACATACAAACAAGTGGCACAGAAAATTGCAATGGCGCTTGAGGCACCCACGTCCACCCCGGTTCCCTTTTTTGAGGAAGACATGGCAAAAGTACCCACATCACTATGGACTACTAGCCCCTATGACGTGGGGTACATAAAAAGCATAGGGGGGTAAGAATAAAACTGAAAAAGGGTGCAATACTCCCCAGAGTCAAACAGTACCCACTATCAAAAGAGGCAGATGAGGGCATATGTGAAACAATAACAGCCCTTATAAATAATGGCATATTGGTCCCATCAGAATCCCCATGCAACACAGCTGTATACCCAGTACGCAAGGCAGAAGGTGGATCTTGGCGCTTCATACAGGACCTCAGGCCCTTGAACAATAAAGTGGAAGCAGAATACCCAATAGCAGCAAACCCGGCCACAATATTGTGTGGCATTCCGGCAGAGGCGTCACGGTTTACAGTGATCGACCTTAAAAGTGCCTTTTTCTCAATACCACTGCACCCAGACTCACAAGATCTGACAAGCTTCACTTACAGAAACGCTAAGTGGAAACACACCAGATTGCCACAAGGGTACTGCGAGTCAGCCTCAATTTTTAACAGAGTAATACAGATGGACTTGGGTAACATTGAAGTGGAAAGCACAGTGTTGCAGTATGTTGATGACATAATAATTTGCAGCACAAGCGAAAAAAGATGCAGAGAGGACTCATTAAAGATGCTGACAATACTATCTGAAAAAGGTTACAAGGTAGACAAGGAAAAGCTACAATACTGTCAGGAACAAGTACTTTACATTGGACAGCTCATATCCCGATATGGAAGACAGATTGCACCACAAAGAGCACAGGCAATTTTAAAAACACCATTGCCACAAACAGTGAGAGAACTACAGCAGTTCCTTGGCCTGTGCAACTACTGCAGAGCATGGGTGTTTGATTACAGCTCATACATAGGACCTCTACTTGAGGGGTTAAAAGAAGCTAACAAAGGGGAGAAAAAGTTGGGGTGGACAATGGAAATGAAAGAGGCTTTCGATGAACTGAAAGATGCAATATCAACCGCTCCAGCACTGGCCACCCCAGATTATGAACGACAATTTTTCATATTTTCACATTGCGACTCAACAGCGATGAAAGCAGTGTTGGCTCAAAAAACAAGCATGGGCTACAAACCAGTAGCGTTTTACAGCGGTCACTTAGATCCTGTGATGCTAGGTCATTTCCCTTGCGAACAAGGTCTCGCCGCAGCTGCCTTTGCGGTAGAGAAAGCATCAGCAATCACCATGGGGTGCCCAACCACACTGTTTGTGGAACATGCGCTATTTGCAATATTGAACAAGCCTAAGCCCACATTAACAACGCGAAGGGCGTCAGGTTATGAGATTATATTATCTAGAGCTGAATTATCAATTGTTAGATGTAGCACAGTCAACCCTGCAAGGTTTATAGCAGAGGCAATTGAGGAAGGAGACTATGCACACGATTGTACAAAGATTACTGAAATGTATTCATGCACCAGAAGGGTTGAAGAGAATGCACTAGAGGGAGGTGATCTCTTGTTCATTGATGGGTCATCAACGATTGACCAAAGTGACGGGATTAGGAGAACTGGGGCTGCAGTGGTGAAAATGACAGAGGCGCCGGTGTGTGTGTCGATGAAGTGCGTACAATTACCACAGCATTACTCTGCCCAAGCAGCGGAATTGGTCGCACTGATCTTGGCGTTGAAGGAAAGTTTTGACAAGCGAGTGACCATATATTCCGACAGTGCATATGTCACATCTACTGTCCATTCCGGGTTGTCCAAGTGGAGGAGAAGAGGGTTTAGGAGAGCTGACGGCACCCCAGTGCAACATGCCCTCTTATTAGCTGAACTAATTGAAGTAATAAATGACCCCCAAGAATTAGCCTTGGTAAAATGCACCGCACACACTAATGGAGAAGATCATATTTCAAAAGGGAATGCAGCAGCAGACGCACACGCGAAGTATGCTGCATATTTTGGCGAGGTATGGAACCCCCCAGAGTCAGAGAGAGGGAGAGGGAGGGGAATAGCTAAGGAGCTATTAGTAAGAGAAGGGTACACCCATCTCCCAGCCACATAGATAATGGAGCTACAAGCGGCTGCACCCATGGCAGAAAAAGAAATATGGGTAAAAAGAGGATGTACAATGTCACCAACTGACGCACTATGGCGCCAGGGTAGCACTGGAAAAATGGTAAATCCACTGGCACTATTGAACGTTGCCCTGAGCCAACTACACCACGCAGCCCACACAGGCAAGGAAGTAATAGCAGCACACATTAGGGAAGATTGGTTCTGCCCCGAGTTAAATTCCCATGTGTCAAGTTTTGTCAGCAATTGTCTCACATGTCAACAGTTCACGGCCGGTCACACGCTGAAGGTGATAAAAGGTACTATACCCCGGCCAGAGGGACCCTTCCGACACATCCATATTGACTATGTTGATATGATCAACGTATGTCAAGGAAATAGGTATATGATTGTAGTTGTGTGCCCATTCTCTAGGTGGATCGAGGCAGGGCCCTGCTCACACCCAGATGCATTCCGAGCAGCTAAATTCCTAGTAAGGGAGGTCTTTCCCAGGTGGGGAATGTGCGAAATATTGCGGTCAGATAATGGGCCGCATTTCGCCAATGAAATGTTCCAGGATATCATGTCCTTATTGAACATCAAGCATAAATTTGCATGTGCATATCACCCGCAGGCCAACGGTATATGCGAACGCCTGAATGGCCTATTAAAAGAGACAATTGCAAAAATACAGCAAACAACAAAGAAGAGTTGGCAGCATTGCCTTCCGCTAGCCCTATTTGAGTTAAGGAATAGACCAGTCTCCGACCACCACCTCACTCCTCACGAGGTGGTGACCGGACGCCAAATGCGAATTCCTCGGACGCCACCATCAAGAGCATTTACCGACCATGAGAGCACTGCAAATGTCCTTGGTGATGAAATGTACCAATATGTGTCTTCTTTGATTACTAGTGTGGTGTTTGTGTCTCAACAGCTCGAGCGCACGCGGGGCGGGTCTAAGAGTGGTCAACAAGAAGACGCGGATGAAGAATTGGAAAAGGGAAAACTGTGCAAAATTGCCAAAGGCGACCACGTACTACTCCGAAATTTCAATAGAAAGTGGAACAGCCAACGCTTCACTGGCCCCCACCTGGTAGAGGAGGTATCAACGAGAGCAGTAAAGCTACAGGACAAACGTGCCTGGAACCACCTGCATGACGTAAAGATCTGCAAACTCCAGACCCGCCCTAGCGTCACCGACAGGGCCATTGGAAGAGCAGCAACAGCATCGCCAACGGAGGAAGGGACTTCTACCGCAACTAACGGCCAAAGTATCCCCATACCCTGCCACCCCCCTGATTCCCCAAAGACAACCACCGAAATAAAAAGGGGTAACTACCACACCGCTCACCCCATGGTCACACGTTCAAAGAGTAAAGAAACCTCTACCAGTTGAACCCCAAACCCTCTGCCCATTGACCCCCTACCCACTGCAATAATAACCCAACTGAAGGACATTGTTTTTGCACATACACATGTAAACACGTGAATGTTCTCTTTTTTTTCTCTCGCACATGCAGGTATGGCGTATTATTGTACTATTACGACAGCAGATAACTAACAAAGTTCACTGCCCAGGAGGAGTAGATGATACCCTCAGACAATAACTACCCTGAAGAATTATCGCACCAATTTGTCTATTACATAAAAAGGCCACAGCACCTGAAAAGAAGGAGGGTACGTGTCTACTACACAGCACTTCTCTTGGCCATAGAGCAATCAATGCCCCACATCCGGCCATACTTGCCTGTCCTATGAGATAGATCGCTTAGATTGGCGTGGGAACAGCTCTTCGCCTGGGTACTGAACGACTACTTGATAGGGAGAGCTTGAAAACAACAACTAACATTAATAACAAGCATATTGAGAATTTTCAGGCGGGCAACTTTAACGTCGCAAGAATTAGCTGCCGGACTGCAGCAAGGTAAGAGCAAAATGCCGGTGAAACTAGCCTCTGTAATAAAGATGATAGGGATTTTGATGATCACCGGGTTTGTGGCTGCCTCTGTATGGCGGTACAACTATGCTATCAATATTTTTGCTGTTCCCAAACCTAATATACCCCCACCCCCAGCTGCAACAGGTGTTACGTCAGGTGGTACTAGCGAAATTAGACACAAGGGTAATAGAGTTAAACGCAGCACATACTCAGAGAATAAAGATATTGACAACTACATACAAAATTCAGCACACGTCACTAACAACATGTGGTACCAACACATGACCAAAATAGGTAAACAAGCAACAGAAGAAGGCTGCTACGTCTGCTCATTGATCCCATACGCCATGAGTGCATCCCAAACTTTTGTTGCCACGGAAATAGATGAAAAAACAGCACGATGTATAATAAACCTGGCACTGTTCCAAACAAAAGGGAGATTTCAAGGGAACACGGTACACCTGGTATGGAAATCACGTGACACATACCCGTATGAAAATAACTTCCTTAAGAGTTACTTGAGTTACCACAAGACCAGCCTACATGCCGAAGCATTCAGATACATAACAAGCGGCCCTGAGAAAGGAGAAACGAAGAAAGATACATTACAGTACCTACCATGTGATTGGTACGCCACTGAAGCTGCTGGTAAACAAGGATGTTGGGAAAGACCACTGATAATAATAACAGGAAAGGTGTACCTGGGTGACAAATGGGACATAGGAGTGGTTGGCAGCAACATGGTAACG
This sequence comes from Ambystoma mexicanum, assembly GCF_040938575.1. Taxonomy (NCBI): domain Eukaryota; kingdom Metazoa; phylum Chordata; class Amphibia; order Caudata; family Ambystomatidae; genus Ambystoma; species Ambystoma mexicanum. The sequence continues at coordinate 1,128,825,047 of NC_090941.1, forward strand.
AGAGAAGATACTACAACTATTGCAGAGCACAACAACAGTTGTTGGATGACTTGGGTCAAGTACGTACCCATGCTAACATGGATAGAGAAGGATGAGGACCCAATAACGATACTGCCGATGACTGCACCTAAGATATGCTATCAGCACAAAGGAGAAGTAGATGTAGGATACAACACCAACTGTGCAAGTGTGACAGAGCTACCTGAGGGGGGAGCAGGAACAGCAGTAGTAATGGACCATTACTGGGCCTGTGGAGACAAGGCGTACCACACACTGCCCCCTTTGTGGAATGGTGTATGCACAATAGTACACGTTAATGTACCATCACTAGTGGTGCCCCAGAAACATGTGAATATGGCGAATTTCCCCAAAATGGATGAAGGGAACAAAAGGAAAAAGAGATCTGCACGGCCTCGGAAAGGGCCAGAGAACCGACGCAACGGCAACAACACTGTCCTCAACAGAAGGAAAAGACAAGGAGAACCTCTGACAGGAAATTACCTGTGGGGAAGGTCGGAAACAGCACTCACCTCAATCTCGCCGGAACACAGACTATTCAGCAGAGCAGCTATGTTCTTCTCCTCAATAATACATCCTGGACAGCAGGCCTACGCAAACGCAAAATGGCTCCAGATAACTAGGTGGGAACTAATGATGACAATTAACTCTACAGTAAATGGATTCAACGCAATAAAAGAGGAATTGCGAGCAGTAAGAATGGTTGCACTACAGAACAGATATGTACTGGACCTCCTCACAGCAATGGAAGGAGGAGTTTGCTCAAAGATAGGACAATCATGCTGCACATTCATTCCTGCTAACGATGCTGACAATGGTACACTCACAGAAGCAGTATCACAATTGGCCCAGATGCACTCCAAAATGATGGACGAAAGTAAAGGTGTAAAAAAGGACGAACGCTGGTTTTCGACGCTATGGTCATGGATGCCATCTTGGCTGTCGGACGGGCTGAAGATCATAGTTGGATGCATTATTTTGGCTGGAGCTGCACTTATCTTAATAAGGTTTTGGAAGGCCCGGAAGGCACGCACCACAGATGAGATGATCGAAATGGTCGGTATGCACCCCTTGATGCCAGCAGATGACGGCCAACACGCAGGCACCATAATAAAAGAGAGAGAGAGGTTGCGCAACCAGATCATCACTAATCACCTGGACCCACCATCTGTGAAGCTCGAGAAACCAAGAAACCCGAGGAGCTACATAGAGAAATGGGTATACTGCACACCTGGAGGAACCTGTGTATATATGTACTGGTCATTTGAAGACCATGTCAACCACTATGGACATTTGGGAGGAGTGACTAAAATATGGAGAGTAAGAGGAGATAAGGAAAAGGATATGTTTGTGGTCGACAAGTCGACCAGAGGGGGGACTGAAGTGGGAAAAGCGACCAAAAGGCTCCCACCAATCCCCTCTCAACCATGGCCTAGAGGATCACGGCCCAGGCACCCGCCGCGAGAGGAGTTTGCCCATCTCCCAGACGACCAAATACCCTGGTACAAGAACATACGAATGTGCCCACTCGCATGCCCACCAGCCTGCCCTGCACATGGCGACACTTGCGGCATGGATGAACTCGACTAAACCATCTAGCACCAAATGAACACATCGTTAGAGATGCCATGACGACCTAGCTAACGGTCAGCACAGTCGTGCAACATACACACTGGACACTCCCACATCAATTCACACGAAGAACATGCTCAGTGCTATGACGTAGGCGACGGACACACCCACGGACGTGCATCTTTATTATTTTCAACATAGGCTTTTCAAATGCAGAAACGCAAGACGCATAATGAACTTATCTAAAAAGGCTTGCTCACGCTTCTTCTAAAACCATGTACCATAATGAGGAATATAACGAAGACACGATACTGAGGATAGAGCAATACGACACCATAACCTACAGCGCCCTACATTAAGTGGTTCCTCCTATGCACCAGGCCCAAGTAGGCCGCAAGCAAAAGCTTTCATGAACATTGAATGAGAAAGGGTTCGGTTGCTGACCCTGCAGAATGAGCCCAGCGAAAGCAGACAGTCAAGGGCACAACGTTGCAAACTTGCAGACCGCAAGCCGACGCCAAGGTCGCACCTGCAAGATGAGCCCGGCACACAGTGAGAAATATAATATTAATTTTGCAGAATTCTGCCTCAACCACGGTCCTTACCTCACGTGACCGAGCCGAACTTGATAGGGTTCCAAGCCCAGAAGGAAGAAGGCGTCTGGATCCCCCGTCTCAAGACACAGGCAGATACAATTAAGCGACTCAACAGACATCTGCGACGGTGGGAGTAGTCGGCCTTCCTGCTCATGTATAAGTCCTCACATTGTCTGCACACACCCATAGTGAAACATTGTTGCAAATGACAGGTGCATCGCGAGCTGGGAACAGCGATGGTCCCTGACTGGGGGGCTCGCGGGTGAACCAATCAGAACATAGGACCCTTATCACTGACGCCATTCACATTGACCAATCCTCAGGGGTCTTCATGTAACAATTTCTATGTATCAAACTGAAGGGACAACCCAAGTATACCACCTGACTTACCCTTAACCAATAACCAAGTCTTCTATACATATGCTATACTAACCCTACCACTGGGGGAACCAATCCAGAGTGGCGATAGGTTTTTTGTTAATTTTGCTAAGGTGACGCAAGTAGCGCGTCACGCTAAGGTAAAAAGGGCCTGCGAGCCCCACGCTGCTGAGAGAGTGTCAGGAGGGACGCGTACGATCCTTGACCATCCCTGCCGTTTTGTTTAATAAACAGCAGAATCACCTTGCTTCTTGCGTGTGTCTCATACTCTATCTTTTATGATATACCGGAGGAGTTGGGGCCTCCCTGCCCAGAGGTCCGCAGACGGCCCAGCCGGCCCCGGGAGAATTTCCCCCTGACAAGTCTCTACCAGGTCCTCCGGGGATCGAGAATATCCTTATCTACCCCCACCATTTTGATGTTAAAATCCCCGCCCCAGATGTAAGATATAGTTTTATTCCTACCCTTGGACAATAGGTATTCTATAAACTTTTTGACCTTGGTTAGTCTATCTAGATCAGAGATATGGGGACTGTTATAAAAGTTGATAATACAGATTTCGTCTCCCTTTTCAGTTACTAATGACACCACCTGCAAAAAGTCCAACCCTGTCGGAATCACCTCATTCCTACACTCAAGGGCTGCCTTTATCAGAATATACAAACCGCCATAATGTCTACCTCTCGGTTTTTTATTTGCTGGAATATCAAAAGAAATGAAGCCATCTAGGTGCCGGGGTTCTATTGCCCAAGTTTCTTGGAGTTGAACTACTGAATTGACTTGCAGGAGCTCCATCACGGGCCCCAACTTCATCTTCCTAGTTGAGCCTGCAATATTCCAAGAAAGCAGGCGAAACTGAGGGGTTTTACTTGCAGAACTACCAGGTGGTGCAGACGGGATTTGCACAATTGCACTACCATCTACAGCAGCCTCTTGTCAATCTACATCCTCACATGGCGTTAAGATCTCATAATGGTTGTCCAGGGGTAAGGGGGCTAAATCATTCCTCTTCATGACATTTTGCTGTCTCTTATTGGTCGGGATGGTGCTCCAGCCACCCAACAATGTATTAGTTGGTAACAACCGACCCAGGGCAGTATTTTTCTCTACATAACCTCCACCAATCCTACTGCCCATCGATTGGTTCCACGTCATCTGTTCCCCACCTTGGACATAGAAATAGTCCAGGGGAAGAAGTTTACTAGACAGTTTGTTGCCATTAGGCTTAGGGCCCCGGGCTAAGTTGGTGTTCAAAAGGTAGTCTGTTATCTGTGTATCTGAAAAAGTAATCACCACACAGTCCCCACTCATGTTCTTGGGCCTATTCCCCACCCAGCCCACTCGCCTGGTCATGCGGATCATTTTGGGATCTATCTTGGGCCCCATCAAATTCGAATTAATCCAGTGGGATGCCTTGTTAATCAGGGAGAGTGTTGATTCAAAGTTCCTCATTGGGAGCCCCGGCAGTCCAGTAATAATCACCACAAAGGGGACCGCTTCCGGGGGAAGGTTCAGAGTTGAAACATTCCCCTGCCACCTCCCCTGCCCCTGTGCATTTGTAGTTTCATCTCGATTACTGGTCGCCCTGTACCTTTCAGACCCGCTCACCCCCTTTTGAGCCACTGGGACTACTTCCTGATCCGCTATGACAACAACATCAGGTTGTCTCCCCAGTAGATCTGTAACCTTATCACCACTGGAAGAAATGTCACCGGTTGAAGGTATGATTGAGGGACACTGGCATCGCCTGTCGGCTGCTCCCCTTTCCTCGACAATGCCCACCAGGTCACACAATTTGAGAGAAACTGCCCTGATGGAGTCTTCCATGATAGTCAGGGTATTTAGGACCACCTCTTTTAGCCGCCTCAAAGAATTCAGCAGAAGCTGTAATGGTTTGAGCTTTTCATCCAATAAGGCCTCCAACCATTCTTTGTCTCCCTCGCTGGCTGTGGAGCAATCCAATGACACAGAATCCCTATCCTCATGGGTTTTACCATTGGTTCTGGGCACCCCCTCCCTGTGGTACAGTGGTGGCGGCAGCGCCTGGGCTAGCCCCGCTCCAACACTGGTCGCATTCTCAGCACCCCCAGTCAGCAGAGGCTATTTTATTAGCCATAACATCCAAATAACATCCAAATAGGAATCCAGGGATCTTTGGTATGAGTTGGTGGCTATTTTGGGAGGAGGTTTAACAGTTTTCGTTAATTTGGTGATTTTGGTTGTCGTAACATTTTTGAGTTTTTTAGCCCTTTTCCCCACAACCCCCCCATCCCTGCTTTTCTCTTCCCCATATGGCAAGTGTGAGGTCGGGCCCAAATATCCTCAAATGCCCGACTTCTTACTAAACCACAATAATTGTAGACAAAGATTGAAGTCGCCAGTTGTGGCCAAGGATAGAGCACTTGGGGGGGGGAGAGAGGGGGCAAGGGGGAGAGGAATGCCTCGCAGCCCCCTCACAGCCTCCTCCCAAAAAATAAAACAGTATATAGTACTAAGAACAGGTAAAAGGAGCCACCTATTAGAACAACGTAATAACACAATAAAACTTTAAAACAAGTAATGCAAAAAAAAATCTTTTTAAAACCGTGTTATAGCTTATAACTTAATGTCCACTTAATGTCCACTGTCAATGTATATGTTAGATGAATATGGGCCCAAGCCTATGCCCATAAATTATTTTTGTCCTTTTATTGATAGTCTCTACATAGCGGGATCCACAAAAAATTCCAAAGAGACCAAATGTCCAGGAAAGGAGCACTTCTACATCCATGCCCTGGACCCGGTAAACAAAGTGAGTCACAGTAAGTTAGTTTTCAATTGTTTGGCTCCTTGGTTCGCCGAACCAAGGACACAGGGAAAACTAGCCAGATTGCAAAGAAAACAAAAAGGGCAATCATCTAAATAGAAATTATAATAGCTGTATCATGGAAACTGAGCTATAAAGAAAACTCTTTGACAAATCATAAATTTGAATCAACAAAACGTGCCTGGAAAATCTCTCCTGAAGATCCCCTGTGATTTTAACAGGGGTGAAACACGTGTAGAGAGTGAGAGTGACAGTAAGGAAATTTGCAAATAAAGTGGAAATCATAAAGAAGAGCCTGTGAAGATGCTTTCTTTCTTTTTTAGACAACTAAAGTTGGCACTCATGAACTGAAATAGCCCTTGGAATGTCGCAAGTGGAATTGTAAACAATTGAAAACTAATTTAACTCATATCTATGGCAACCTAGATAATATTACAAGACCACAGCTGACTCCCAAAAGAAATAACCATTAACTGTTGAATTGGATCTCGCCCAGGGACACCGTCCTGTCAAAGGTTGCGAAAAGTGTGTAAAGCATGAGTCACAGTAAGTCACAAGGACTAGAGGGGGGACTGGAGGGCGGGGAATGCCCAACAGCTTTGGGAGCTGCCAAAGTCTGACTCTCCCCCCCCCGCCCTCCAGCAGACCTTGACAAGAATCTGTCGGTGATAAGCAAACTAAACTACAAATATACAAGCGTACCTTAATAACGCTGCAAGACAGAGGAGCTGAAGAGCTGAGACGCTTGTTCTTCTTGTGGGCGCTCACGGGCTCTCCCACGCTCACTCAAACGGCCAAAGCAATGCAGGCAGGCAGGCGATTTCCAGGGACTGGGGGCTGTGAACACTGAACACTGAACGTTGAACGCGAGCAGAAGGTCGTTACCCCCACGTCTCCACAGCACTCCAGACGCAAAGGACGACAAGGACTCTGGAGGACTCCGCGTGCTCCGCGCTTCCGCGGTTTTTTATATGAATAGTTCCGCCTCAAGCACAAAGATTAACCCCTTGTTGGAACAAACACACGCAGAGCTCCCAAGACGACAAGGACTCTGCATATCCTCATGTTTAACCTTATCTATTTATCCGGTGTGTGTGTAACATTGTGAATAACAAGTGTACCCCAGTGAACATCTAAAACAAAGACAATGGGCCTCATTACAAGTTTGCTGGTATCCCAGTGGTATTATCGCCGGATTATAAGTGCTGTTGTTGGTGGTAAATCCACATTCCATGTAGTCCCATTGGACTCCAATGGCAAAAAAGAACTTCTTTAATGACAAAATTCACCAGTCCTCCAACTCATCTAGCAAACTATTTAAAATAATGAAATCAATTGAGAAACCTAAAGCATTATCCACACCCATTGCCCCGTCTCCGGAGGACTGTAATAGAGTGGAAGTTTTCTTTGCCAACAAAATAATCAAGGCAAGAGACAGCATCCAAAGTGTACAAACGGCACGACCATTCCAGCCTAAACCAGTTACTCTGACGAAGATTCCAGAGATTAGGGATACATTTAAATTTCAACCAATAAACTCGGAAGTCTCGTGTAAGTCCTGCTTTGCCCACTGCTCTCTGTTCCTGTGCTACAACCACTCACTGCGACGCTGCTGGATCTATCTGGACTATTGCTCACGTGCAGGGACTATCTGGACCATAAGGTGATTAACATCACACAAGGAACTTATTAACTTAATACGTTTTAAACACGTATAACAATCTTGCATTTACCTTGCAGGCTTTGCTAACTATCCTTGTGGGCGTGACTACTTAAAGGGACCCGCGTGGGCACCGCGCGCATACACCGGCGAAGTCCTGTGTAAGTCCCGCTTTGCCGCATCGCCGCGACGCTGCGGCGAGCTGGTACGAAATAGTAATTTCTGTCCATTGGCAGTTTTTGTTCTAATTATAAGCATATTGTACTCATGTGGTGATTGTGTAAGCCACAAAAACGATTTCTATTGCATCAAATATTGTGTTAATATATTGCATTTTACTTCTCTGACTTTTTAGTCACTGTTTTTTTTGTGTTTTTTTTTTAATATTACTGAATATTGTGCATTGTTGACCTTACGTCCGAATAGCAAATAATTTAGTTGTGAAAGCTAATTGAGCTTAACTCCGCACACGCTCAAAACCACCATGCATTCACCGGTGGTGGCAATAAACACCCCAACGGATGTTGTTGCAACTAGATCTAAAAGCAACCCAAAAAAAATGTCATCGTCAACATCGATAACATTGACACCGCATGCGAAAACACGTTTAAAAACTCAACTGGCAAGCAAAGATATCAGGCAATTTTGCCCGGTGTTAGAAAACACTTTGCAATCTTCTGTAACGCCTTTACCACAACAAGGAGATTCTAATGATGAAGGCATACCCACGCCTGTTCACTCGGTACAAATGGAAATCTCTACAAGCCCCTCTCACAGGCTCAATGAAAAGCAGTCCGAAGTGACTGAAAACATAACGAGTTCTATACCAGAATTAAATCAAACGGAACCCTCGACAAATGGTGCTATGACAATCAACGCAGAGTGCGAAGACCCAGACAATCTGCTAATGTCTGACAACACTATGATTCAAACAACAAAGCAAATTGAACAGAAAAAAGACCCAAAAGTTCAATTCGAACAAATAATAGAAACCGAAGAGGATGAAAATACTGTTACTAATGATGATGTTTTTCCGGAAGAAGTAAAACAAACGACGACGAGAAATGAGATTACATCTCCCACTAGGTCGCCTACCGACTATCACCAGCGATGTTCTATGGACTCCACCATCTCAGAATCTGTTTCTTATATACTTCCAACGCCAAGGCATCACGAATCCTCTCGTGAAAAAGAAAGTGCTCCTGCGAATGCAGTGCTTCTGGAAGTCACTCTTATGGCAGTAAACATAACAACTCAAAGCTGTTTAAGCATTTTTAAAATCTTGAAAGTAAATTAATATACAATCTGTCATGATCGATCAAATAACTTCATGGATACAAACACAAGCGATTCAGAGGGAGAAATCTCGTCAATACGAAGAACCATCTAACGACTTATCCAAGAGTGTCGAAATCATGACCGTACCTACCACACATCCCACAAGCCTCCCAATGTTCGATCATATTATTTGCCCAATTGAAGCGGTTGCTCGAGAAAATACGCATCAAAATACATTGTGGATAAGTGTTGAGAGTTCTCCTAAAATATCAAAACAACCAAGCAACAGAGCTCAATACGAACTTTTCAACAAACACTTGCGAAATAAAGGTCGAGCCAGACATCTTATAACTAAACCATTCCAAATAACGAAACGAAATAATAAATCAACCAATCGCATGTTGCGATCACAAACAGTGGACCTGACTGGACCTGTAAAACCTCATGTTGATCAGGCATGTGGAGTTGACATACTGGGTGATAAGTACCCTGTTGTAATCCCAACATCGAACCAGCATGTATCACACATCAGTCAGTCTCCGTTAAGTCAATTGGTCACGGCTTTGGAAAACGTGATCCCAAATGAGCCTGTCCTAACAAATCAGTTACCGAAACATGAAACTAACCCAAAATCTAAGCCAATCAAGACAATTGAAATAACATGTCAAGTAACTTTGCCAACATCGGAGGGATCACAAATTGAGCAACTTAAAGCCGCGGTCGATTCATATATCCTTCGTCGCACATGCGAGATAAAGGATTTGGCAGCCAAAAAAAGTATGCAGAATAATGTTGCGAAATGTTCTCTGAATGATGTTCAGCTTAGTGAATCTGTTGTTGAAACTCAGAATGCAAAACCTAGAGAAAACAGAGGACAATCTACGTCCAGGAGTTGGTGTGCCCCAGAGTCAGCAAACGTATCACAAGCTGATGATTCATGGAACATCCACAATGAGAAGATTAAGTCAGTAATTGAATCCTACTTGGCAACTCACTTGGGATCAGTGTCCATGCCGACACGTTTAATAGAAAAACCACCAAGAGTCACGTTCTCTGATGAACTCCGTCCTCACAATGACTTTAACTTATGTCAAAAGGCAGAGACTAACCACTGAATTGAGTTGTAACCAAACCCTCAAAAATCAAGAACCCGAAACTAAACAACAAAAACAGGACTTAAAAAGAAAAAAAGAATTTGCGAATCATCACACATTAATCTTAAATTGTCGTGCGGCTCCTCATCCTCAATATGATCTCTCCCGCGTGAGTGTCCTTAATATCTTCAGCGATGTGCCAGAATTAGGAGACCTTACATCATTTGATATTAACCAAGTGGAATTCATATATGATGCTAACTTAGGGGTAGTGCGGTTATGGATGAAATCAGGGTTAGTTATGAACTCTCTGTGGCAGGCTTGAATGAAACTCTTTGCAATGGGCTTCTTGTTAGCTCAAGATCCGGAAAGAAATAACTGTGAAATCACCACTGAAACCAAGTAACTGTTAGGCGATCCTCAGCACATCAGGCCTCCCCACATCAGAACACTGCTCACATTCCCCAAACATCTCCACCCCAGCTTCGAGGCTCAAGGGATTCGGTGAACCCACAGAACCGAAAACACCGTACCTTCTTTGGTGTACGGGCTCGTTTACAACCTTTCCTGCATTGGCAACTGCCTTGGAGGATGTATCGCAGAAGGGACGGCGTTACGTCATCACGTCGGTCACGTGATACAGTGTGGCGTTCCTCACGTGATCTTGGTGGACGTCACATGGCCCAGAGACGTCACATGACCCAGGGACACACAGTATAAAGAACTGAGAGGCAGGACGATCATTGCTTCTCAGCTGGCTTCGGACCCTGTTTGGCGTTATTACTTGCTCCTTGCTACCTCGACCACGGAACTCGATCTTGGACTCTCTTGGACACCCCTTGTACCTTTGCTTGGAACTGTTTACCTGTTGCCGGATTTTTGGACTGCACATCGACTTGTCTTTGGATCATCCCTGAGTATCTTGCTGTACTTCTACGCCCAAGTCAAGCCCTATCTTACAGGTGGTCTACCTGTATCCACGCTTACCTGCGGTTCTACCACTCCAGGGACCGCTGTATCTTTTTGAGCCTCGAACCTCCCAACTAGGTTACCTGGGTCTCCCTTACACCAGATAGGTAAGACACTTTAGATTCTTTTGTTTACCTGCCTGTATTGTGATTGCCTGGTGCTTAACCTCATTCCTTCTTGACAGCAGCATCGGTGTTCCAGAGGCTCCGTGGATCTGGGAGGACATCTCTCACCTGTGGCCTCAAGGGTCGCACAGCGGGTTTCTATTTTGTTCCCCTGTGCGTCACTTGGGGACGGAGGTCTCATCGGTCTACACGACACTCAAGTCAGAACAGAATGAGAAGCCGTATAGTCGTGTTAGACGATGCAGGGATCCACGGACGAACCCATAACTGCTTTAGTTCAGGCAATTACAATATTAAGGGCAGATATGGCCGCCGCGAACACAGTGATCCATCAAAGGTTGGATACCATACAGAGCGTTCAGCATTCCCTTCCTGCAGACCCTGAGTTTGGAGATGGCAGCTCCTCCACTACACCCCCTCCCTTGGCTACTTCTACAGTCCCGACTCCAATAATCCTCCCAACTCCTTCCCCCCTGGCTGCTCCTGAACGTTACCAGGGTGATCCCAAGAAATTCAGAACATTTGTTAACCAGTGCAAGTTACATTTCTTATGCAGGCCTTTGGCTTTTCCCACGTCCACTGCTAAGGCCGCCTTCGCCCTTTCCCATTTAGCTGGAACAGCTGCCGCTTGGGCTAATCCCCTGTTAGAAAACAATAGCCCAGTTCTTTATGACTTTGATTTGTTGGTCCTAGAAATGTCCCGAGTATTCGATACTCGACACAAGGCACAGTCTAGGGATTTGGAGTTGTTGGAATTGACTCAGGGCAAAAGAACTCTGATAGATTACATCACCCGGTTCAATCAGCTAGTTGCAGAAACATCATGGCCAGAAAACAAGCGGGCGGTGGTCTTTTATAGGGGGTTGAGTAACACCATGAAAGACGCTTTAGCAGTGATCCCTTCTATGCCTACTCAGTATCAGGAATTGGTTGATCTCGTCCTGCAGGTAGATGCACGCCGATCGGAGCGTAGAGCTGAATTGGGGGCCTCTTCCCCTCCTACTCTTGTTAATACTCCCGCTTCCGGTACTGAAGAACCTATGCAAGTGGGAGGGTTACGCAGTCCTATTACAACATCTGAGAGGGAACGTAGAAGGGTAGATAATGCGTGCTTTTATTGTGGCACCACTGGACATTTCGTGAAAGAGTGTCCTCGACGCCCCAAGAAGAGTCAGGTTTTTCGGATGGCTCGACCTTAGAACCGGAGACCAGGTCGAGTGTCCCATCATCTTCTCCGGGTACCCCTCTTGCCTTTGCTCGTGTTCAACCCATCTCCGTAAAGGCTACTCTATGTCCCTCTACTGGCCTTCTTCATGCAGTCAATATCATTATTGATTCCGGTGCCACTGGTAATTACATAGATATTGATTTGGCCCATTCCCTCAATCTACCCTTAGTGGTAAAAACACGACCGGAACATGTCCAAGCCGTAGACGGCTCCGCATTGGTTTCTGGTCCTGTTAGACATCAAACTGCACCCCTCTTGTTGAACATACAAGACATACACACAGAAACCTTAAGTTTTGATTTGATCACCGCACCTCAATTCGGTATCATACTAGGGATTCCCTGGTTACGTGAACATAATCCACTGATCAATTGGCAAGCAGGCACTGTACTCTTTGAGTCCGATATTTGTCAGAATTATTGTCTCCCGACCCATCAAGCCCCTGACACACCCTCTCGGGTCTTGGGAGCCTTAGCACAACTCACACTGACAGTTGACGATCCAGAAGTCATACAGTCCCATACTGTTGGGGGGTTGATGTCTGGGATTCCGCCAGAATATCGGGCTTTCGAATCAGTTTTCGATCGAGGCTCGTCTGAGGTACTTCCTCCACATAGAACTTATGACTGCCCAATCTAATTGCTTCTTGATTCCGCTGTTCCTTCGGGCAGGATCTACTCTCTGTCTCCTTTGGAGGAACTGGTGTTAAAAGAATATGTACAGAACGCCCTGCGTTTAGGACACATCCGCCCCTCCACTTCACCAGCGGCAAGTCCTATCTTCTTTGTACCCAAGAAGGAGGGGGATTTACGTCCTTGTTTAGATTATCGGCGTCTTAACGCGATCACCAAGAAGGATAGATATCCCATCCCGTTAATTACTCCACTCTTAGATCATTTAACACATGCTTCCGTTTTTACCAAACTTGATCTACGCGGCGCATACAATTTGGTACACGTTCGCGAGGGAGACGAGTGGAAAACTGCTTTCTGTACTCGTTACGGCTTGTACGAATATCTTGTCATGCCCTTTGGCTTATGTAACGCCCCGGCCACGTTCCAACGATTCATGAATGACATTTTCAGGGATATTCTGGATGTGTACATGGTTGTGTATTTGGACGACATCCTGATCTTCTCTCGTGATCTTGATGACCATGTAAAACACGTCCGAGAAGTATTAACCCGTTTGAGCAAACATTCCTTATTTGCCAAACCTGAGAAATGTCAGTTCCATAAGACCTCTGTTGAGTTTTTGGGTTTCCACATCACCCCTGGGGCGTTATCCATGAACGAGTCTAAGGTCAAAGCAGTCTTAGATTGGCCAGTACCTCAAACACTCAAGTCCTTGCAGGCCTTTTTAGGATTCGCCAACTTTTATAGGCGTTTCATTTCTTCCTTTTCTACGATTGTAGCCCCGCTCACGGCCCTGACTAGTCCTCGGGTACCATATCAGTGGCAGAGAGAACAGCAGGAGGCTTTTGAGACTTTGAAAACCGCCTTTACTACCGCACCGGTACTCCAACATCCCAATCCTGATCTTCCGTTCATAGTCGAGGCAGATGCCTCTTCCTTTGCCCTCGGGGCGGTACTGTCACAAACATGTCCTAATACAGGCAAATTACATCCAGTGGCATACCACTCCCGTAAGTTTTCCAGTACTGAGTCTCATTATACCGTTACGGAAAAAGAACTCTTGGCTGTCATGGACACTTTCCGTGTTTGGCGTCATCATCTTCTGGGGGCTAAACATCCCATCACAGTATACTCCGATCATCGGAATCTACAGGATTTGGCCTCTCTGAAATGCATTAATAGCAGACAGGTCCGATGGCATCTTTTCTTTTCCTCTTTTGACTTCCGTATTATGCACCGTCCTGGAACGGCACATGGGAAGGCGGATGCCTTGTCACGTTCCCGGGGGGGGGTCCAATTGCCTACATTCCCCGACACTGTTCTCGGCAAGAGTCATGTGACTTGTCTCTGTACTCCCTCATTGTCACTGATAGACTCGGTTCGATCCTGGACTAGCGATCATTCTGACCAGTTGCGAGAATGGGACCCAGTGTTTTCTGATGGATTACCGTTCGTACATGAACGCCTGTTCCTTCCCACACCTGACACACGTAATCTGGCCCTTGAATGGTCTCATGACGCTCCCTTTAACGCTCACCCCGGACAAGAGCGCACTTTAGATCTTCTCAAGCGTTGGTGTTGGTGGCCTTCTATGAAGCGCGATGTAGAATGTTATGTTAGATCATGCGCAGTATGTGCTCAGGCTAAACATCAAAGGGGTCGACCAATTGGGTTGTTATTTCCGCTTCCGGTACCTCCCAGGCCCTGGCATACGTTGACGATGGATTTCGTTACTGATCTCCCCAAGTCGAAGGGCTTCGACTCCATCTGGGTGGTGGTGGACACGTTCACTAAAATGGCCCGTTTTGTTCCCTGCAAAGGGATCCCTTCAGCTCCTGTATTAGCGGATTTGTTTTTTGAACATGTGTTCATGCTATTCGGCCTTCCTTCGGTCATTATATCTGATCGAGGGTCACAGTTCACCTCTCGGTTTTGGAGATCCCTGACGAAGCTATTGGGCATTGATACCAGGTATTCTTCGGCCTATCATCCTGAGACCGATGGACAGACCGAAAGGACGAATCAATCTATGGAACAATACCTTCGTTGCCTTATATTGCAACATCAGACCTCTTGGTTGGCCGCTTTACGGCTTGCGGAGTTCGCATATAATAATGCGGCTCATTCAGCCACTGATTATTCTCCTTTTTACGCCCTCTATGGCCAACATCCCAAGGTCTTGCCGGTCCCTGATGCTTCTGATTCTGCGAACCCTGCCGCCACGACATGTCTTAGGGATCTTTCTGCCTTACACGCTAGTACAGTGGTTCATCTCACTGAAGCAAAGGCTGCTATGAAGGCCCGTGTGGATGGCAAACGTCGGGCTGCTCCCCCTCTGGTGGTGGGTTCCAGGGTCTGGTTGTCTTCCCGTCATCTTCGCCTAGTGGGTTGTCGGAAGTTGCTACCTCGCTTTGTCGGTCCTTATGTGATATCAAAGGTTGTTAATCCGGTGGCTTTCCGTCTAGTGCTTCCCAGCTCTTGGCGCATCCATCCTGTGTTTCATGTCTCCCTCCTCAAACCCTGTCCTGACTCTGTCCGTCTTCGTACCCCTGTTGCGCCGGTGTCCTTGTCCTCTCCTGATGTTTTCGAGGTGTCGGCCATTTTGGGCTCCAGATGGTTTAGGGGAGGGATCCAGTATCTGGTGGATTGGAAGGGTTACGGCCCGGAGGAACGATCATGGGTTTCCGCCTCTGACTTGAACGCCCCTCGCTTGGTAGCCCGTTTCCATTTAGACCATCCATCCTGCCCACGGGGTTGTGGGCCGTTGGGGAGGGGCTATGTTAGGCGATCCTCAGCACATCAGGCCTCCCCACATCAGAACACTGCTCACATTCCCCAAACATCTCCACCCCAGCTTCGAGGCTCAAGGGATTCGGTGAACCCACAGAACCGAAAACACCGTACCTTCTTTGGTGTACGGGCTCGTTTACAACCTTTCCTGCATTGGCAACTGTCTTGGAGGATGTATCGCAGAAGGGACGGCGTTACGTCATCACGTCGGTCTGGTGATACAGTGTGGCATTCCTCACGTGATCTTGGTGGACGTCACATGGCCCAGAGACGTCACATGACCCAGGGACACACAGTATAAAGAACTGAGAGGCAGGACGATCATTGCTTCTCAGCTGGCTTCGGACCCTGTTTGGCGTTATTACTTGCTCCTTGCTACCTCGACCACGGAACTCGATCTTGGACTCTCTTGGACACCCCTTGTACCTTTGCTTGGAACTGTTTACCTGTTGCTGGATTTTTGGACTGCACATCGACTTGTCTTTGGATCATCCCTGAGTATCTTGCTGTACTTCTACGCCCAAGTCAAGCCCTATCTTACAGGTGGTCTACCTGTATCCACGCTTACCTGCGGTTCTACCACTCCAGGGACCGCTGTATCTTTTTGAGCCTCGAACCTCCCTACTAGGTTACCTGGGTCTCCCTTACACCAGATAGGTAAGACACTTTAGATTCTTTTGTTTACCTGCCTGTATTGTGATTGCCTGGTGCTTAACCTCATTCCTTCTTGACAGCAGCATCGGTGTTCCAGAGGCTCCGTGGATCTGGGAGGACATCTCTCACCTGTGGCCTCAAGGGTTGCACAGCGGGTTTCTATTTTGTTCCCCTGTGCGTCACTTGGGGACGGAGGTCTCATCGGTCTACACGACACTCAAGTCAGAACAGTAACAGCCAATTCCGCAACTGAGACATGTCCGTGTGAAAGATGTAATGCTGCTGATTCCGCATGTTTTAATCCCTGCATCTCGCAGTCATAACCATCATTGATTCAAGAACCACTTGACAAAAAAGATGACCTTGTAACTCTAGCAAGCTGGAATAAAAGGGGCTACTCTCACCTTCTCACTCACTTCAATCCTCTCTTGGACGATGCAGACATCATAGCCCTCCAAGAAACACGGATAAGTGTTGCCCCATCATGGGATAATCATGACATTACCATCAAACTGGCAATCACAGCTCAAAAAGGTCGTCCAATGGCAGGCCTGTTGGTTGCCGTTAAATTGGGATCCAAAATACAACTGCAAGCATGGGAAAATCCAAACAAATGTATACAAATGGTTAAAATTTTGATTGACTCCCAAAGGTTGGCATTAATTAATGTCTACAGAAATCCGGCCGCGATCACGGACGACTGCTTTTACAAACATCTGTCCAAAATGTTCGACGTAATTGGTCAAACAAAAGAAATAAAGGATGTTATTCTTGCTGGGGATCTCAACATAGATGTCTTCAAAGGTGAACTGGTGAAAAGAACACCCGACTACAACAAGTGGAATCACTTTATGAAGCAATTCGACATGAGACTGGCTAATGGATCACTCCCGGGAGATATACCGCCTCAAGTTACATGGCAAATAGGAACGTCGACAAGTGTTATTTATTATGTATACCTGTCAGTGGGGTTATTTATGGCATCAAAGGAATTCAAGATAATAAACCAATCTAAAAGTGACCACCACATACTAACATTTACGTGGCCAAGAGACAAACAAGAAGATCGCGTTAAATCCCAATGGATGCCACAAAAGCTGTCAATTAATAATGCTAAATTACGTTTTAAGTGGTCGCCATCCAAACGTATTGCCTTGAATGAAAATCTCATGCGACAGAACGATCCACAGAATACACAAGCATACGTTGAAATAATATCCACCTACAGAACATTTTTCATTCCATCGGGACGGTCTCATCTACATACATATGACCAACAATTGTCTCAAAAGAAAAAAGAACACCACAAAGAGTTAAGAAAAGCCAAACATCTTCCATGGCCTGAAAGGAATGAAGTTTGCAAAGCGTTAAAAACTCGCTACAAATTCTGGATACGATCTTACAAAGGAAAGCTATTCCAACAGGATGGAAAGGCCTTTTTGTCAGCTACAGCGAGTAAGAATTCTGCCCAAATTTGGCAACTACTTAATCTAAACTCAAATTTAAACAATCTGCAGTAAGAACTCAATGGAGTCCCTGAAAGTCAATGGGTATCACATTTCTCCTCCTTGTACACAGACAAAGCTTTTCAAATGCATGAATTTAAGAGTCATTCAGCAGTTCCTTGGAACATAGAATGTTCGGAAGAAATAATAGAGGGGCTCATAGTTAAATCTTCATCTTCTCGAGCGGCAGGCCCAGATGGCATAACCAACTATATGCCAAAGCAACATCCGCAGCATTGGGCCAAAATCCTGAACAACATCTTTTAGTACATATTGAAAACTCGGAGCATCCCAGATTCTTGGCGCAGCTCTGTTATTGTACCGATTTTCAAAAAAGGGGACAGCAGTCTACCAGCCAACTATCGTCCGATAGCGCTCTTGGATTCCCCAGGTAAAATATTTAACCGACTAGTCTTAACGGCCGTTAACACTTGGACACACGAAAACAAATGCCAAGACCGTAATCAAACAGGCAACAGGCTTCGTACGCGGGCTGGGGACATCAATACATCTAATGATCCTCAATTCTTTAAAAGCCCAAGCACAACAAACAAAAACATCATTGTTTTTTGCATTTATAGATCTAAAAGCTGCGTTTGATTCAGTCTCCTGTGTAAAGCTCCTTCAAAAATAAATCAAAGCACAGTGCCCGCAAGACAATATTGACATCATAACTGCTCTCCATTCAGGCACTTCCATTCAAGTTCGGTCATCTACCATCGGCCTGTTATCCACAGTTACCAGAACATCGAGAGGACTGAAACAAGGGTGCATCTTGGCCTCGGCCCTATTTCATTTTTTCATACACGATGTTCAAGAAGTCTTTCTTACTTTATCTACTGACTCACCAAAAATGAATGGTTCCATAGTACAAGCTTTATGGTATGCCGATGATCTGGTTTTAATATCTAAGACACCGATAGGCCTCCAGAAGCTAATTAATGCACTCTCAAACTATTTTGAAGATAATGAGTTATCAATTAATATAAAAAATCTCAGATTGGAGCTGATATCGCAAAGCGATCACAAAGAACTAAGTTTGTATGGATGGTCAAAAACATCACTCTTGATAATGTTTCGAGCTACAAGTATTTAGGCACTCAATTTGAAGCCAATTCTGTGACTATCGAACATCAGCAATTACTGCGAAGTAAATTGACAACAGCAATATCACAATCCAAATTGATTCTCTGTAAATACGGCAAATTCTCCATCAAGCCTGCGTTACATTATTGGCAACAGAAAGTAATACCTATAATACTATATGGGTTGGAGACTCGAGATACCACTGATGTGAAAGATCTTGACAGAACAGAAGCTAAATACTGGAGACCCCTTTTACATCTCCCACAATCAACTCCGATTTCGTGCATCATGTATGAATTAGGCCTTATATCACTCACGGCCAGATATCACTGGCAGCTTTGTGCATTGTTCAGGAAATGTTTAGTGAACATCGAAGCTGACACGATATTAGCTGTCCTGGCTACATACCTGTTTAACTCGAATCATCGATTTGCAGTGAAATGGACCATCTATGTGTATCAAATAATGACAACAGCTGACGTTGACATAGAAACCTTGACACAGAACCCTGACCGAGCGAAAAAAAATATCTATTTTCATGATTGGTGGTCGATTGGTGGTCGAATCGTGATCTTTGCCTGAGTTACAAAAATTTCAGTAGTCATCTATTTCCAGAAAATGGGAACCGTTGAAAACTTCCTGTTAAAATCGCCTTCCCCTCAAGTCCGTATAGCAATCATGAGAATGCTTTTTAATTTATGGTTGACTAGAGACATTTTAGCGCAGCGGAAACAGATAGTCATGTCTGATAACTTCTGCAGGTTCTGTCTCAATGTGTCTCAAAAAGAAACCTTAGTTTGACAAGTGTAATCCAACATGGCATCCGTTTTAAAACTTTTTACCAACCTAATGTTTTTTATTGAGCAAATCAGTGGCCACGTATGATGTCTGCGAACATTACGTGACATCGTGATTGGTCCAGATGCATCTGCGGATACCGAATCAGGGAGTGAGTCTGCAGACCAGACGCAGATATCACAAATCTTTTCCGACCTACTTTTTGGCCATTTTAAAAATATCTACTGGACTTATTCACACACTTTGGGAACCACTCTGCGGCTCCTGGTGCAAAAGTTTGTGAAACTCTGTCCAGCAGTTTGGGCTGCAGACGTGAGCAAACATGTGTTTCCGTTGCATCTATAAGCATTTCCACACATTATGGGACACCCCTATAACTTTGCCACCTGATAAATCCACACCAACCATTGATTGGATGTTCAAAAACATGCTCTGCGTCAGATTTTTTGATACAGTCACCATGTTCAATCGGCAGACAGCTGCCGGTGTCAACAGATAGCGCAGTGTCAAAAAAGTCTGGAAAACACATTTGGGGTTATTCGGTCGCTGGATGAAGGTCTGGAAAGGGTGGCGGAGTGGAAAAAAGTTGGCATGAAGCCATTTATATAGGTGAAAAAAAGCTGTGCAGGTGCCGTTGAGTGCACAGACATTGCTGCAGACAGAGCAGAGAGAAAAAAAGTGTATAAAACAGATTTGGAGTTATTTGGTGACCTAAAGAGGGCCTGGAATGGGTGAAGGTGTGGAATCAAGTTGATATGCAGCTGTTTTTATAGGTAAAAAAGTTGTGCACGTGCTACGATGTCCGAGGACACCGCGATAGTCTGCGGATCTGCACGTGGCATCCAGATCTTTTAAGAATGCCTGGCATGAAAATAGGACTGCAGATAGTTGTGATGTTCACAGATATCGAGGGATCAGCCAATCAGGATCTGTGGTTCTGGTGTACAGGAAGAGAGGGTAGCACGTGTTCCTTTGTTGCAGTAAAGATATCTGTAGCTATGGTCATGAAGAAGTAGAATGTGTGGATGGTGGGAGATTCTTGGATGCAGTCATTGAAGGCTTACAGTGAATCTTGAGGCATCTCTGCTACTATTGGTTTGGAAGAATGGGAAGTTTCCTGGTGGGCCGTTTGTGGGTTGAACTGGGCAACCTTATTGCCATTCTGTAAGAGTATGGCTCACTTTAAACATCTATATATTATTTTTGTGCTATATAATGCTACTGTCTTTGTAGTTTGCCATCAAAGATATGTTGAAAAGCTTAATGGAACTGTTTCCAGCTGCAAAGATGATTTTTTCTCAAATAACTTTGGGTCTCACCCTAAATTACTAGGGGAATCCAGACGTGGACCCCTTGCTCACTATTCTTAGAGAGGCACAGCTACACACTACTGATGAGGTTCAACCAGACCGAAACACGTGTCTGGGGTTGCTGTTGGTCTCTTGTTCGGAGGAGATTTGCCTAGCATTTCAGTGCTGGACTGCCCCAGGGCAGGACAAACACTGATATGTTTGGGATATTTCTTCTCTGTGAAAGATAGTGAGCTAAAGACTCTCGGTAAGTCTCTCATAACCAGGACTAATGTCTGGCAGAGGGACTCCCAGGACCCCCCTTTTTATTAGTATGATAATGAGAAACATAAATGTGAGACTTTGGAATTTATATAAAGTGATCTTCAGGGGAGGGAGGGATGTTTATATAAGTAATGGTAATAATATTATTGGTTAAGTTGATCAATTTATAGAAAGAGTACTTTTTGGGCAACGTATAACTCTGGGCCCGTTCGATGAATAGTCAGAAAGGTTTGTAGAGAGGTGACCGCTCATTGCATAGCCATATTAGATGAGCGGATCATTGTCTTTGTCTGCGGACAGTGTGGTGAGGAAAATAACTCTGGAAAATATATATGGAGTTATTTTGTGGATGAAAGAGGGCCTGGAAAGGGGGGGTGGGAAAAGGTTGATATAGAGCTTTTTTATAGGTGAAAATAGTGCTGTATGTACTGGAGTGTTTTCCGTGAATGTTTATGTTTGTGGATATTATTGGGAATGTGGTGTTGAGCATTGCTATTTGAAGGTGTATTGTACATATTTGTTCTATGGTTTAATTATATTGTGGTGGTGGCCAGATTCCTGGGGGCACTGCTATCCACATTAAACGGCCCCATGATACCTTTGGCATTACCGACTGGGCACTGGACTGGTTGACCTCTTTCATCAGTAACCGCCCTTTGCAGCTGCAACTGGACTGTTTCCCCTCCAACACCTAACTCTGTACCTGCATTGTTTCCCAGGGTTTTAGACTGGACTACTGCAGCAGCGTCTTCTAAACCTCCCCCTTTGTCATCTACACCATCTTCCGTTAATCCAGAAGAGGGCAGCAAGACATACTCTTGGCCTCACACCCAGGAATCATAGGTCTCGGTCTGCATTGCTACATTTTCTACACTGGATCATGGTGGCCTCCAGGGTGAAATTTAAAACCCTGTGTATTATACAGAAGGCTTTTGGGGCCAGGGAGAATGCTATTTACATCTTGGTCTCCCTAAATACTCCAGTGCTAGAGCTCTACGTTCCTGTAACTTGAATTCTCTGCTTGTTAAATCCTTGTTGAAAAAGAGAGCGGGAAGCAGGTCTCTGTTCAGCTGGTGCCTGTCTCTGGAACAGGCTCCCTGGCCCTCTTAGACTCCAGCCGGATTTCCGTAAGTTGTGGAAACTTTTAAAACATTGCTTTTCTCTTTCTCTTTTCATCTGTCCCTTCCCTATAAACTCATGGTACTGCCACTGAAACTGGTGCCCTATTCCCTCATAAATCTGACAGATTGCAGGCCGTATACCTAGTTAACATTAAAACCCCACCCTTTCTTCAGCACTGTGCTTGCGGACCCACCTCTTGGTGGCTCTGCACCCCACATTTGGGACTGCTCTGCCCCAGGAGTTAGGCAATGGCCTCCGACTTTGGTACTCCTTGGCACTTCCTTCCCGGGCTCCCTTAAGCACTTGTGCATCCCTACTCCCCCCTTCTATTCATGCACGTCTCTCAATGCACAATGCATATGTGCAATTATAGCAGCACTGTGTACAATTTTTTTCAATATGTTAGGGTAATGTAGATGGAAAATATTTCTAGAACATTGTTAAGTGGCAGTTGGTGTGTGGAAGTTTAATATGTTGATAGGGTTATATGCAGATTTTTTGGAAGTGATTGCTAGATGGAGGTGTGTGTGTTTAAAGGCAGGTAATGAGGGAGTGTTGAAAACATAAAAGTGAAAAGGGTAGAAGGGCTGTCCTGTGTGATGGCGTGCACATGTCATTCAGGTGTATTAATGACGGCTGACCTGGAAAGGGGACTGCAGAGATCGTAAATCGTTACAAAGGTGCATGGATTATGGTCCGTATTGTATGCTAGAGAAAAGTATTTGTGAGAGAACATTGTTTCTGTTCTTTTTTCTTTTTTTCTACTTTGAAATTGTCCATTATTGCCATTAGCCTAGTAGAAAATGCTGATGGAAATGTTGGAGAATCTTCTTGAGTCCAACTACTTTACTGAAAAATGTAAAGTGGATGGAATCTATTTTCTTCTATTTTTTATCTATGTGAGCTGGCTTCAAAAGGAAACATTTTGTGTGGTGTTTTTTGATTTTGTATTTTTTGGGTGCTGGGGATTTGCAGTAGAGGCCAGGAATTAAGGTGAGGGGGGGAAATGAGGGAAGTGGCACCCATGACAGACACAGAGGGGCAGGTGGAAAGGGTAAGATGTTGTGCGTGTGCTTTAAATCTTAGATAGGGGGCAGTGTTTCTCATGCTCCTTGATTGCAACCTAGAAAGTACTTCGAAACTGCTCCCCCCTGCCGAATGGTGTGTTGCAGTATATACAGAGTACTGTTGCCTTTGAAAGATATGGATCAACGGCCTTGTTTATGGCTTGCAAGGTAGCTGGTGGGATCTTCTGCCTCACAGGAGTAATATTGGTTGAGGAAGATAAGGTAGAGGAAGACAGCCTACTGCTTCCTGAAAAAGGAACAGCCTTTCTCAGAGCATCCCGTTGGTTGGATTTGGTGTGGAGTCGCATGGAAGTGGTCCTGTCGGAGTACTGCCCAGGTTGTCCGTGACTTCTCAGTGCATTTCACCTTAGTAGCCTTAGCCTTTGGAACACGCCCAACGGTGGTAAAGAAACGCCACACCCATGGTACTCTCTGGGTGCTGGAGGTAGGCATTTGCTCTGATTCTTTCCTGCATCATTTCACTTTTTCCGTTGTGCACGCCCTCAATATGGTGGTGGTGGTGTTGGTGGCACCTGGGGAGGAGGGATTACCATGGCTGATGCAATTTTCAACATTAAATAGCAGTTGTGCTAATATTCGTCCAAGCAAGTGCTCTGTTCTGGATTGCAGATGTAAAATCAGTAAGAATTGGTGTAGGACCATGGCAAGGGTACATTTTCAGCTTGAAACTTCCTTGAACAGTTGAAATGTAGTTACAAACTGTTTGCAAAGCACAGATCCATTCGCAAAGCATGGGTGCATACGCTAACACTTCATCATGCCGCAAGCACGCACGTGATCACGTGACACTGTCTGAGAAGTCTATGATGACATCAGACGTTTGCAAACGTTGGCGAAAACCTTTAATTCCATGGAAAGCTAAACCGTTGTTCATGGAGCAGCTTGCCCATCTTAGAGACCCAACAGTGTTATAGCAAGTGGCTGTCCTATAAGGGACAACGTTTAGTAATTGTTAACATCAAGGAAAGACATAAAACAATGTTTCAAGGAGCAGTCAAGTATGAGAGACTATTATTAGCTTTTCAAATAACGGATTCCCTCTAAGGGATGGCCAGAATTCTTGTTTGAGGAGTGATTTTCCTGTGATGGTGTCGCAAAATCATTTTTGCATGTTTTCAAGGGGCACATTCATGCATGGGATGACCCTTAACAATGTGTCAAGGAGGGGCTCTTATGTAAGGAGACCTATAACAACTTTACAAGAAGCAGCTTTCCGATAAGGCAGACCCAAAATCTGATTTAATTCTGCAGGTTTTGCTGGTGCTGATGACACAGTGCTTTTGACTAGAACCCCAAAGTGGTTACAGGAGCTAATTGTCACATGTTGTGAATGTATGTTCATTCAAGGTCCAAAGGTTGATGCACCTAAGTGCCACATTATGTGGGCCTCAAGCACTAACCTAAGTTCCCCGTCAACTCTTTTGGAAGGACAGTGGTTATTGACCTTTGACTATTGTGATTGTTTGGGGATTAGCTGGAACCATAGGTTACCATGAAGGATAACATAGAGAAACAAGGGATCAAGATGAGACAGGTCATAGGAGGTCTCTTTAGACTGCATCACTCAGTTAAGCATATGCTGATCAGAGAGTGAGATGTGGCCTCATGGAATCTGGAATGGTTACAGAGGACTTGGACTGTTTTCCTTACACACCTTTTGCCTGTCCCTCCCTCTACCTCAGCATATACAACACATCTGGAGACTGGACTGATTTATCTCACTGACCTTTTCGTCCCGAGGGCCAGCTCTATTTTGGCGAATTGATGAAATTGCTGATTATGAATTATAGATCTATGGGAAGCTGGTATAAAACAGGATTGTCAGTGTATGTTAAGAAGACGTTAAAAACATGGGTTTGGGATCCTGATATGACATACTAGAAAGCATTCCAATAATCCCTAACAAACTTGTTTTAAATGAAACTGTTGAAGCTCTGCGAGCTAAGCAGAGAAGAAGCAAGTTATGTCTTCCTCATTCTCCTCTAATAGGGCAGGCTAGGTACCTCTTTGGGGTCTCAAATCATTACAATGGCGTCCTTTTAAAGCCATGACATGCAATTGGCAGAAGAAACAGATAGAAGCTGATGCATGTTGCTTTTCAGGTGAAAAAGAAACATTGCTTCATTTTAATTTCTGACTGTTGTATGAAGGTATCACAAGGCAATAGAGACCAGCCTTTATGTTACTTCTGTCTGCATCTGGGGCTGGGGTAGCTACAGCTTCTACACTGTACCTTGAGGGAGCCTGGCTGACCATGAGGGAAAGGATCTGAGTTTTGACCTCATCAATACATTTTCATGTGATGTTATAATGATTCGATGTGGTTTTAATATGTTGCTGGGGGCTCCATGCATTTACTCTAAAGGGGACTGTCTGCTCTAGCTTTCATGATTTACTAGCAAAGGTAACGGTTCTTTAAACGGGTTCTGGAGACAGGCATGATAACACTCTCATCAATTGTTGAAAATCAATGATCCTATAGTTTGCTGTTTTGATTCACTTATAGCTTGATGTGCTTCACCCCGTGAGGTAAACTGCACTTAGAATGCTCACGTGTGACTGGCTGACATACCCCGGAGCAGATGTTGGGGCAGGGTGAGAGTTGTTGTGCTGCTGCAAACTGGGACCTTATGTGCTCTGTTCTCACCCTCACCTGTGACCTCACCCTGGCATGGTGCAGTTCGTTGTGGTGCATTTCAGTACAAATATCTCGGAAACCGTGCATCCAAGGGCCTTAAAATATTATTTTTGAGGTCCCATATGTTCATCAAGTTGTGTTCTTTGTGTCGGGACTGTTCTTTCTACGACCACATTGATGTTTCGCCAATATCAGGTGGCCTTCTCATGTGTGAGGGTGCTGAAATCCGGAGCAAGGGGCGGAGTGTCCAAATGCCATGCAGCCAGTAATGTCCGCAGGGTCCTAACAGGTGACCACTACTTGCCTTGCATATACCAGTAAGAAAAGAGAAGAAAATATGGCCATTAATCCAGCATAGAATAAATTATCCAGCCTCTACTGTGGGTGAACTGAGGAGTCTGGGGGGGGGGGGTCATGGGGCATCTGCAAAAGCACAGCCTACTGGTGCTGTCCTCTTAATTATAAAGTTTCCACCTTACTCTCCTTCCCTTTTCCCGTTTTTTCTTCTACAACTCTAGCCCGCCATCTCCATCTCTCTGTCTCCCCTTCCTCTCTCTCTCTTTCTGTCTCTCCTTTTTTCTCTCTCCACCTCTCTCTCTGGATCCCCTTTCTCTCTCTCTCCATCTCTCTCTCTCCCCTTTCTCTCTCTCTCCATCTCTCTCTATTGCCTCTCTCTCTCTCCATCTCTTTCTCTGTCTATACTCTCTGTCTCACCCCCTCTCTCTCTCCACTCTTTGTCTCCCCCCTCTCTCTCTCTCTGTCTCCCCACTCTCTCTTTCCCCTTTCTCTCACGCTCTCTCTCTCTCTCTCTCTCTCTCTTTCTCTCTATTTCTAGTTGACACTCCCTGTGTCTATAAAGTCAGCAGCAAACACTAAGAATTGCGACCTGTGACTTTAATCGATTCAGTACAAGTTATTAATACAAATACAAACTTTAGATGTGTGAGTTGACTTGACATGGTTCAAGCCAATGCATGCCTGTTAGCTCAGAGCATGTTGTATAGGGGGCGAGCTAAAGTATTTGTATTGTATTTATTACATTTTATATAGGGCCTCATCACGAGGCACTATTAGCGCCGGATCACGGGTTTGGCGGAACGGTTAGTGCCCATTCCCCATTGGGCCCATTCGGGAATTCCTCATTCCCCCTTGGGCCCAATGGGGAAAATTTGCGCTATTACGGCCAGCGGATTTCCCGCCGGAGGTAATCGTGCCAAAAATTGGCAAATTTGCCGCAGATTTCCCCCAGCTCAGAGATGGGGGAAATCCGCCAAAGCCATGATCTGGCAGACCCTTAAATGCGGCGGTAATAGCGCTACCACCGCATTGAAGGGTTACCGCCAAACTCGTGATGAGGCCCATAGTGCTTTAAACCAAAGCGCTTCAAATAAAACAACATGAATACAATAGAAGCAATATGTACAATTAGTCAACTATTTGCCGAGATAATTAGATTGAGAACCTGGGAAGGGGAAGCATCGGAGGAAGTAGTAAAGAACTGTCAGGACGGAGAATGAAGTAGGTGGGATTTTAAGGAAGAGCAGAAGGAAGAGTATGGGGAGATATGAAGAGATAGAGAGGATAGGGAGAGGTAAAGAGTTCCAATGAAGAGGGGCAAGGAGCTGGAAAGATTGGAAGCGGGAAGGGGCAGAAGGAGGGGGTGGGACAATGAATAGGAAGTGGTCAGTAGAACGGAGGGGGCGAGAGTGAGAGTAGAAAGAGAGGAGGGAGGAGTGGTATGGAGGGGCAAGATCATGAAGAGATTTAATCACAAGACAGAGGAAGTTGAATTTGAGTTGGGAGTGAAAGGAAAACCAACCATGAGAGGAAAGCGAAGAGGAGATGGAGTCATGAGGAGAAATGGCAAAGAGTGCGGATTGCAGAGTGGTAAAGGGATTTATGGGGAGCCAGAAGAGAGGTGGGCAGGCCAAAGAGGAGAGCTGAGCAGTAGAAGAGACGAGAAAAGATAAGGGAAGAAATTAAGAGTTTGGTGGCGTGGAATATGAGGGAGGAACGGATTTTGCAAACATTGTAGAGATGGAAGCGACAAGCACGGGTGGTAAGAGAGATATGGTGAGTAAAGGAGAGGTTGGAGTCAAAGTGGAGGCCTACGTTGCGGGGAGAGACAGAGAAGGGGAGATGAGCAGCAAGAAAGAGGATGTGAGGGGGGACAAGGAGGAGAAGGTGGAGAAGGGTGTTTACGGGAAGGAATAAAACTTCAGTTTTGTCCGTGTTTGGGGTGAGAAACTGGGAGGAAATCCAGTTTTTAATAGCAGTGAGAAAGGAAGAGAGTTTGAGGTGGATGTCAGGAGTGAAGGACGAGAAGGAGAGGAAAAGCTGGGTATCATCAGCGTAGAAATGATAAGGGATACCAAACGAAGAGATGATAGGGACTAAAAAGGAGGTATAAAGTGAGAGGAAGAAAGGGCCAAGCACAGAGCCTTGGGGACCACCAAAGTTAAGGGAGTGAGTATGGGAGGAGCGGCCGTCCCAAGAGATGGCAAAGGAGACGTTGGAAAGGTAGGAGGTAAACCAGTGGAGGACAGAGCCTTTGCGGCCAAAGCAAGAGAGAGTGTTGAGGAGTAAGGAGGAGTAAAGTCTCTGGAGGACCTTCCAGGCAAAGCTAATCAGGGCCTATGGTCCTAAAGGCTTTGAGTTTGCATGAGCTCGTATAATCGATTGATGACAAACATCCGGATCTTTCCCTAACTAGCGAGGTGATTGGAGCCAGGTGCCAGTCTATTCAGGAATTGTCAGGATCGTCTCAAATTAGATGATGACTCGACTGATTTGAGCTGATTGAAAATATCTTTTAAAACAATTTGAGTTGACATTGAGTGTAGCAGTTTAAGGCTCGCATAACTCTTCTTGGTTTGTGCCTGGGTGTTGGGGTGATCACACATAGTCCTTATCCTACTGTCTGTATGAAAATGTGTGCCCTCTGTGCTTTTGTGCCCACCTCATGCAGCCCCTGTAATGGGTTTCCCATCTTGGGGATGTCTTCCAGTCGCAGAGCATGGCTGGCTGCAGTGGTGGCAGTGCATGGGCAGATAACCTGTCGCAGAGCGTGGCTGGCTGTAGTGGTGGCAGTGCATAGGCAGATAACCTGTCGCAGAGCCTGGCTGTCTGCAGTGGTGGCAGTGCATGGGCAGATAACCTGTCGCAGAGCATGGCTGGCAGCAGTGGTGGCAGTGCACGGGTAGATAACCTGTCGCAGAGCATGGCTGCCTGCAGTGGTGGCAGTGCATGGGCATATAACCTGTCACAGAGCATGGCTGGCTGCTGTGGTGGCAGTGCACGGGTAGATAACCTGTCGCAGAGCATGGCTGGCTGCAGTGGTAGCAGTGCACGGTCAGATAACCTGTCACAGAGCATGAATGGCTGCAGTGGTGGCAGTGCACGGGCAGATAACCTGTGGCAGAGCATGGCTGGCTGCAGTGGTGGCAGTGCACAGGCACAAAACCTGTCGCAGGGCATGGCTGTCTGCAGTGGTGGCAGTGCATGGGCAGATAACCTGTTGCAGAGCATGGCTGTCTGCAGTGGTGGCAGTGCATGGGCAGATAACCTGTCTCAGAGCATGGCTGGCTGTAGTGGTGGCAGTGCACAGGCAGATAACCTGTTGCAGAGCATGGCTGTCTGCAGTGGTGGCAGTGCATTGGCAGATAACCTGTCGCAGAGCATGGCTGGCAGTAGTGGTGGCAGTGCACGGGTAGATAACCTTTCACAAAGCATGGCTGTCTGGAATGGTGGCAGTGCATGGGCAGATAACCTGTCACAGAGCATGGCTGGCTGCAGTGGTGGCAGTGCACGGGTAGATAACCTGTCGCAGAGCATGGCTGTCTGCAGTGGTAGCAGTGCACGGTCAGATAACCTGTCGCAGAGCATGGCTGTCTGCAGTGGCGGCAGTGCACGGGCAGATAACCTGCCTAAGGTTAACCGAAGGGTCTGTGTGAATGCCCTGCACCTAATGCCGCTGCATTCTATTGTCTTAGGAGTCTTGCAGGTGTGCAGTGTTTTATGTCATTTTAATTGCGCAATGTTTTCAGTGTTTCATCAGTTGCTGCCTGAACTTGTTTTGTGAACTTGAGCACAATCTCCCCGTTTGTTACATGTTGCGGAGAAAAATGGAACCCCGAATAATGCACGTGCTTTCATTAATACACACGTTTTAAAGTTTCTCACTATAAGCGTATGCACAGGTGTGAAGGCGTGTTTGCATTAATGGCGGGTGTGTCAATAATTGCACAAGCTGTCCCTTAGGCGCTGGAAGCTACTGTGTAATTTTCATCTGACTGCGTGTTTGCTCAAACTGATATTCACATAAGTTCATTCATTATGCTCTATTTTTGATTGCGCTCCCTTCTGGTTTCCATAACTCCCCTTAGGTTATTCTAATTCCAGTTCAGATGGATGTAACTTGCTGAAAGCATGACACCCAAAGGAGGGAGTGAGTGAGCATTCGTATGATATGTTCAGCCATTGAGTGGCATCTGCAGGGGGCACACAGAAATAACGATTGAACATGGTGTCCTTACATTTGTGTAGGGTTGGGTGGAGGTATAGCCGTACGTTAGGCGCGATTGAGCCCTAGGTCTATGAAATTGGTTAGCTGCAAGGTCAGCACTCAGAGGGATTCCTCCAAACCTCTCCTTTTGATTGTTGTATGTGGTGATATTGTGCTGGCAATTTGTACTTAACTTCAAAGATCGTCACTTCACTCATATCATAAACTTAGTAAGGAAATCAGCATATCAAGGTGGTATTTATTTTTCTTGTACTTCACAGCTGACACGTGTTTCGACAAATTGTCCTCCTCATGGCTGCTATAGCAGGGTATTTGTACCCCTATTAATTAGAAAGCCCCGTTGACAGAGTGCCAATCGCCTCCAGCACCACCTGGTATTTTCCAATCTTGTGTATTGTTACTTGAGAGTGCTGTTGGTGTCTTCTAAGTTCAAGCGCCAATACGTTCGGTAGGTTAATGTCCCTAAAATAGCCTCTCAGACCTCATTAGGTGTGAACCGTCTGCCGGGTTAGATCCCGGGCCCCTAAGAGGCTCTCTTAGAGACATTAACCTGCCAAACCTATTGCCACTTGTCCTTACATATCTGGGCTCATTATTGCCCAGGGGCTGTGACCCTGGCAATAGAGATTTCCAAAGAACTACTTTCGTTCATCCAAAGGGTTAGCTAAGGCTACATGCAGTGAAACAAATAGCGCAGGACCAAATACTGACAGCAAACTCAGGCTGTCCCCCGGCTTCAGTTAACCCCACCAAATGCTCAGAAAATGCACAGGAGCTCACTTTCTATGGTGGGGGGACGGTGGGGAGTCGTTACGTAAGCACTGCAAAAGTTTTCTGATGCCCATGTTTTGTCATTTGCTCAACAGAGTGCAAATGTGAAGGGCAAAAGGCGGCGTACACCATGTACACCGCCTTTTCCCTGTGCAAAGTGAGTAAACCCTGCCTGCAATTTACTTTCAATTGTACAGAGCTCACAATTACAATTAATGTTTAATTTTAATTGTGAGCACTGTCACCATGCAGCCATGGTAAGAAGTGTTCACAGTTACAAGTAAATGCTGCCCCACATGCAAGCAGGTTGGCCAGCAGGCTGCACGTGCAATGCAGCCCAAGGCGGTATGCCTGCAAGTGCAAATGTATTAACATCAGGCATGTTTAGTATGCGATTAATGTTGCTTGATGTCCTTACCAGTACCATAACATAACCCACATGACTGGGAACATTCGACACATCGCGTGTTTATTTTTATGTATTGCCCATATGGTTCACCCAGCAAACCATACACACATTTAATTACAATACATTAAATAAATGAAAAGTTAATAACAAAACTATAAGCAATAACAATCCAATGTACACATCAATTCAAATGAAAGCAGTAAAAATCCTAACAAAGATACCTAACAAAACATCATGCATTTAACTCTGAAAACCTATCCAGAAAATGCTGCAGACTTTCACAATCGAACCGACAATGTATTCGTATTAGGCACTTTGTCGGCGGTGCTTAATATTGCTCAATGGGCCTCATTACGAGGTGCGCGGTAAGGGATTACCGGCACCGGTAAGGGCACCGGTGCGGTAATCCCTTACCGCCCTACTACGAGTTCCCTTTGCGGGTCCTCCCTTAACGCCTGGTTTTTCCAGGCGTTAAGGACGGGCCCCGCAAAGGGACTCTGGAGCTAATAATGGTACCGCAATTTGCGGTACTGTTATTAGCGCCTTCCCCATTCCCATTGAGCCCTATGGGGCTCAAATGGGAATGGGTAATGGCCCTGGTGAATGGGGAATTACCGGTCCCGCCAACCTTGGAATGGTCCGGTAATTGCGACACTCAGCAGGCAGAGTCGGAACGAGTTTGGAGGCAGCCATTAGCGCCATGGCTACCTCCAACCTCGTAATGAGACCCAATGTGTCTAAAAGTGCCAAAACACCTACATTAGATACAACATTTAAGTGTTTGAACCCCCGACCCTATACTAATGTTCCCTTACCACGTGGTGGTGGTCAAGCAGCAAGCTGTTGAAATGTCACACTTTTATGCAAGTACTTAATATAGAAATTAACCCGAGTTGGGGGGAGGGTATGGCCAGTAAAGGTTCTGCCAGCCCGAGCCTAGGCAGGCATGAGTGAACCGAGGCCTTTAGCGAGGGCTGTGGGTAGTTACCGGATATGCTCACACCCTGATGAGGGGGGGGGTTGCTCTATCAGCATCCCAAGGTTTGCCCCGGGGCAAACCGTTTATTTATTTTATTTTTTAATGACAGATGAACTCTGTACGTATTACACAAGCAAGATCTCCTGTAAAAAAAAAAGATGGCTGCAACCATAGGAAAAAGGGACTCTTGGGGGGAAGGGTGGCCTCCCAGAATCATCATGGTACCACCCATGGAAGGGTCTTGGGTGCCTGGAATCAGCGGGCAGTAGACAGTGAGTGCTAGCCTGTTGTTCCAGACACCTGATTTGATGGACTGTTGTCCACAGGTGTGAATATTGTTTAATGTGTCTAAAAGGGTCATAATGGTGTTACTGTCCGAAAACATATTGGCGTTTTGAAAGTGAATCTACTGAAAGGTGTAGGACTTTTTAGATCATTCCTCTCCAAAATTGGACTTAAAATGCACCATTACAACTCATTAGTTTAATAAAGGTCTTAGAGACAGAGCACACACCATCCCTACGCTTGCCCGCTTGTACTAATTTGGGTAAGAATTTATTTCCGCTCCACATCAAATATTCTCTAGCCACCACTGCCTTTGATTTGATTACAATGGCACTGCTCCATCAGCGGCCACCCACCCCCTTTGTCAGCAAAAGATGCCTACACCGGTTCATGTCTTCATTAAAAGCCTGATGTGCATACAACTGGCCAACTTGCAATGACATCCTTGTTGTCCAAAGAAACACAATATCTGATGACAGTTCCCAGGTTTGGAAGGGTGACTCACGGGCAGCACCAATTCCAATGTCTTGTTGCAAGTATAATAATCTAACAGGAAGAACATGTGGAGTGGGCAGGCCACACAAGGAAGACAATCCTCTTGTTATGGTGTCTTCTTATTGTGGATCGGATCGTTTTATCATCCGTGACTTCTTTTTTCTGACAGGAATACAATAATCAATGTTGAGAATGCGTGAAATGGACCTGTTAGTCTGACTGGTGAAAATGAAAATACTTTTCCAGAATGTTTGTGTGTCATAAAGAAATTGTCCCATGTAGGGAAGAACAGTCGATATGGACCAGCAAGAGGAAGGCGAAACCGTTGAGCAGTACGTCACAGCATTGAGAAAATTAGCCAGAACGTGTAAATTTGACCAGCAATTGGAGGAGAGAATAAGGGATCAATTTATGTTGGAGTGTAGCACTAGCAAAGTTAGGGAGAAACAATGGACTGAGGTTGACCCATCTTTGGATGTGGTATTGAGAATGGCCAAAGAAGTGATGCACACTGAAAAATGTGTGAGAACATTGGAGAGCAGAGTAAAGGACATATCCGTCAAGGCATTAGTCAATGTCATACAACCAGATCCGGAGGAATCTATAGCAGAAGTTGGCAACAAACATAGGAGAACAGATACCAGCAGACAAATAGATGGGAGAACAAGGTATGATGGAAGATTCAACACTGAAAGAAGGGACACCCGAGAAGGGGCATACAGTAATAGGAAACAAGAGTGGGAGCAGCAGAACTGAGGCATGGGTGCACAGAGAGGAAGAGGGTGAACAATGCTGAGGACATGTTACAGATGTGGGAGTCCATCGCATTGGGAAAGCAGCCCTACTTGTCCTGCCTTAAAGATTATTTGCAGAAATTTTAATGGAAGAGGACATCTTACCAAGTGCTGTAGAAGCAGACGGGAAGGCTCAAGCATGAATTGGATCAGAGACAGTTATGAAGGAGAAGAATGTGTAATCATGGTATCAGATGATAGCAAGGAGGTCGACAGCCCAAAAACGACAATTTTGATCAACGGACATCCCATTGTTATGATGGTAGTTTCAGGAGCTAGATATACACACATCCCAGAGAGAGTATGGAGGAGTTGTGAACTATAGTTTCTACATAAAGTGGATGTTAGACCAAAAGCATATGGAGGAGCCAAGATTGAGCTTATAGTTTGGTTCAGTGCTATATTAATGTTCAAAGAAAGGCAAGCTAAAGGTTGCATTTATGTTTCGAAAATGGAGGATCTTCACTTCTCAGTTGGACTCACCAGAAGTTACTGAAAGTCCGGCTGGATCCCAATGCAAGTGAATCAGTGCTTCTAGTAGAAGGATCAGAAGCAAACAGGGAAAAGATACGCGCAGAGATATTTAAAGAAAATTCCATAGGATGCGTGAAAGGTTTCACTCATCGCATTATGCTCAAATGTGGTGCAAAGCCAGTTGCACAAAAGCTACACAATATACCATTAGCACTTAGAGAAGAAGTAAAACCGGAACTCAAAAAGCTAGAAGAACAGGGGTATCAGGGTCAGGAAGAGCTCGAGAAAAGTTAGACTGTGCATTGATATGAGAGAAATGAATAAGTGTATTATTCCCGAGAGGCACCCATTACCAAACATACAGGAGTTGATCTCAACGGTGGGTTAGGCGAAAATATTTTTGACATTGGACCTGACTGATGCTTATCATCAAGTGAAATTGCAGAAGGAATCTAGGCATTTAAAAGCATTCATCACCCCAGAGGGACTGTATCAGTATGGAAGGATACCATTTGGATTCATCTCTGCAGCTTCTGTGTTTTAGAAGATCATGTACCGCATCTTGGATGGATAATCTGAGGCTATATTCTTTCAAGATGATATTCTGGTCTGTGCAGAAAACAAAGAGAAACACAATAGAAGATTTGAAAGAGTATTTAAGAAACTACATGAGGTTGGAATGGTACTCAGTAAGGAGAAATCACGAATCAATAGGGGAGAGAGATTGGGTATTTGAGAATCTCACCAAAAAAATAGCTAGTGGACTTAATCAGCCTCAAGGTGACACCCAGTAGCAAGGAGCACTCAGGACCTTTCTAGGCATGACTGAGTACTGTGCTAAATTCATTAGAGGATTTTCAGATCACACGGTTGTCTTGAGAAGTATGTTGAAGATGAACAAGAAATTCATGTGGGATGGAGAGTGTGAAAGTGAATTTAATTATATAAAGGAAGCTTTGACTGATGCTCCGACGCTGCAGAATCAGAGAAGGGCAGACAGTTATCATCACAGATGCCAGTAACGTGGGGTTGGGAGCAACTTTAGTACAATTCCATGTAGGAAGAGAATATGTTATAGCCTTTGCCTCACGTTTGCTCTAAGGAGCGGAAAAAGCTTATGCAACAATAGAGAAAGAGGTATTAGCCACTGAGAAATTCAGAAGTTTGGTGCGGGGTGTTCAGTTTGAACAACACAGGGATCACAAGCCTTTGGTGGAGGTCTTTGCAACAAAAGGGTTGGATAAAGTTTCAAGCAGGATTCGGAGATGGGTATCTAGGTTACACGAATTCAACTTTACCATAGTTTACATTTCTGGTGCAAAGAACTATACGGCGGACTGTCTGTCAAGATTGACCAATTATAGCGACATCACTGAGGAGATTGATGAACATGAAATGATTTGAGAATTGTCAGATGCGGCAATATCAAGACAAGAATGGGATGAAGAAACGTTGAAAGACACTGGCCCTCATTACGACCCTGGCGGAAATCGTGGCGCCAAATGCACCATGGAGCACGGCGGAAAGCTGCCGATAGCGCCATGGGGGTTGGCGGATTTACCGCCCCATTCCGAGGTTGGCGGGGCGGTAAATCCCCATTCCCCATTTTACCCTTCCCCATTCCCATTTTTGCCCCATAGGGTATAATGGGAGTGGGGAAGGCGTTAATTACGCCACCGTAAAATACGGTGGCGTAATTAACAACAAGGTCCCGTAGCGCCATGGATTTCTCCGCCC
This sequence comes from Ambystoma mexicanum, assembly GCF_040938575.1. NCBI lineage: Eukaryota > Metazoa > Chordata > Amphibia > Caudata > Ambystomatidae > Ambystoma > Ambystoma mexicanum. The sequence goes on from NC_090941.1 coordinate 1,128,861,130, forward strand.
GGAAAAACCAGGCGGAAAACGCTCCATGGCGCTACGGGAACTCGTAGTGGGGCGGACGGGTCCGCCGCGAATACCGCTGGCGTAAGCCCACTCCGCCAGGGTCGTAATGAGGCCCACTGTGTTATTAGGAGTCATGAAAAATGTGGAGGAGGCAAGGTGGCACAAAACTGAAATGCAAAAAGCAGGAGCGAGTGCTTTTTGGAATGTCTGAGATTAACTATATATTCAAAGTGGATGTCTCTTGAGAAGTGACAAGTTGGTACCTCCAGAGGGACTCTGGCCTACAAGTGGAGAGAAGAATCAGGAACTGTATCCTTTGTTTGAAAAGTGATAAAGTATGTGTGGGGGAAAAATATCCCTTGGTGTTAAGAGACATACCAGAGGGGCCATGTAAGAAAATAGCCATTGATGTGTTGGGTCCGATATGGAGTGAGGACTGTATTGTTGTGATTGACATGTTAACGAGATGGGTAGAGATTGCGATGACCTCTCAGGTTACGACTCAGAAAGTGATTGAATTGTGTGAGGGGTATCCTGAAGAGGTGCTGACAGACAATGGGTCGCAGTTTAAATCTAGAGAGATGGAAAAATACTCGGAATTGCCATTTATCACCCCAAATCCAATTGTGTGGTAGAGAGTTACCACAGAGTGATCAAGGATGCCATCAGATGGGCATGGTGAAATGGAAGAGACTGGAGAGCAGTGGTGAGGGAGACTGTGATAGCTCATAGATTTACACCACACAGTACCACAGGGGTTTCTCCTGTTACATTAAGCAGGGGAAGGAAGGCCAACTGTAACGCTCACCTGATTCCCGTAGAGGCGCCGGTCTTGACTGGGCGTATACCGTATCTTCAAAGGTGATGTGTAACACACAGCTGGCTCTTTGGGCTGGACCTCTGTGCACTGTATGTCTGACTCGAAGGGTAAGATGTCTGCAGATAGAAAATATGGGATTAATGAACTGGGTTATTGAATGTCTCTCTCTTCTTCCCTTTCTCTTCTCCTGTAGAACCCCAAAGGTTAACGCTCTCACCTTAGGTAAGTGAACGCCGTGCTCTCCATCTGCCTCGGGGCAGGGTGCTGTAACCAGTTTCTTCACTGGATAAGGGGAGCAGGCCTCTTAACTTCAGAGGACTGCTGTCCGTCGTTTACTGCACGAACGGTAAGTTTCGAGTAATTCTAATGTCTTTAAAAGTCTTTAGTAATGATGTCTCTTGTTTTGCAGGGTTCCGGCGATGGCGGATGACGGGCTGAAGTGAGTTGAAGATGGAGCCCGTGTGATGAATAGAAGCGCCTGGAAGCACGTAAGTAGGCGCTTGTTGCCTGCTTCACGATGCGCTCTAACTGTCTTTTTATTTTGCAGGTACAAGTTCGGAGCGGCTGCAGGGTGCCGGAATATCCACTGGGTTAGATGTGGAAAGGAGTAATGGCACGTGAGTATTAAAGTTCCCCAATGTCTTTAAACGCACCTTGTTTTGTCTTTCAGATGCGGGATGCAGCGCCGAAGGCCTCCGGAGCGTGCGAAGAGTTGGTAAGCTTTTGTCTTTCAGATGCCGGAATGCAGTGCGAAGACCTCCGGAGCGCACGAAGAGTAGGTAAGCCTTTGTCTTTCAGATGCCGGAATGCAGCGCGAGGCGTTGGTGACAGCCGATGGACCAGGTAAGTGAAGCGCTGTCACTGAAGACCGTAATGCTAACCTGTTCTTTCTTGTCTTTATAGGTGTTGCTGAAGACTGGATTCAGGATGGTAAGCCTTTTTCCTTAGGCCCAGGATCAGATGCAGAAGACACGATGAGCGTTCTGCTGCAGAGGATGCAGAATAACGCAAAGCAAGATTCATCCATCGGGTGTGGTTTAAATAGCCTCCTGTAGTGCTTAGGTGTCTTTTCCACAGCCACGCCTAGGTAAGAAAAGAGTTCCTGCTTTCCAGAAGAGTTCCAGTGTTCTGAACCTAGGGAGTGGCTCCTGCCCCCACCAAACAGGAAAAGTAGTTCCAAACAGAAGAGGATCAGAGGCTCAACTGGCAGGCAAGTAAGCAGCATGGTCTGCTGCAGGTAAGTCCACCCAAGCATTATGAGCCCGGCGCTTCCAGCGCTGGGACTGGGCATATTTATGAGCCTGGTGCCACTGGCGCCAGGACTGGGTCCAAAAGGTCCCAATTGGGACTGGTTGGCACTCGGAACCTGGGTTATGGATCTGCTTCCAAGGGAGTTGGGAAAACCCTGACCTTTTGGAAGCAGAGATCATGACAGTACCCCCCCTCAAGGCCCCTCCCAAACCGGGCTTCTCCGGGGGTTTTGGCTTGTCAGGAAATGTTCGGTGAAATCTTTTGATTAGGCGAGGAGCGTGGACATATTCAGCAGGTTCCCAGGATCTCTCTTGGGGGCCGTAGCCTTTCCAGTCAATTAGGTAAATTAGTTTAGATTTGGAGATCTTGGAGTCCAGAATGCTTTTGACTTCAAACTCGAGTTCTCCATCAACTAGGATGGATTTTGGAGATTTAGTTATTCGGGTTTGAGGTTGCACGGGTTTTAATAGAGAGACGTGGAAGACCGGATGTATCTTCATGTGCGGGGGCAAGTCCAACTTGACCGCTACTGGGTTTACTATGGTAGTGATGGAATAGGGACCAAGGTATCTTGGGTTGAATGTGCGTGGCCCTTTTAGAGGTAGATATTTGGTGGATAACCAGACTTGATCCCCTACTTGATATTGAGGGGCTTCCTTCCGATGTTGATCTGCTCCTTTCTTGTATTGTTCTTTAGCCCTTTGAAGGTGAGAAACAGCTTCCTTAAAGGCTTGGGTGATTGTAGAATGCAGGTAGTCTACTGCTGTTGTTTCAAGATCTTGGAGGGGATCCAACTCCGAGGTTCGAGGGTGACTGCCGTATAAAAGAAAAAACGGGGTTTTCCCAGTTCCCGAATGGACAGAGTTATTGTAGGCATATTCGGCTATCCAAAGGATGTCTTTCCAAGTTTTTTCAGTTTGTTGCAGCATGCAGCGTAAATATTGTTCCAGAGTTTGATTGGTCCTCTCGGTTTGTCCGTCGGTCTGAGGGTGGTGACTGGTCGATAGTCTCACATCAATTTGAGCCGACCGACAGCAACTTCGCCAAAAATAAGAAATAAATTGACTACCTCGATCCGAAATTAGAACCGAAGGAAAACCGTGCAGTCGGACGATGTTTTCGAGAAATTCTCGGGCCAGAGTTGCTGCTGTTGGCAAGCCTTTGAGCGGAATGAAATGCGCCATCTTGGAGAATAAGTCCACGATTACTAGAATCGTATTGTATCCGGAGCATGGAGGTAGATCGGTGATGAAGTCCATAGAAAGCGTATGCCAAGGGCGAGGTGGGATGTCAATAGGGCGTAAGAGGCCTGCTGGTCTTTCCTTTTGACTCTTGTTTTGGGCGCATACTCCACAGGACATTATAAAGTCTCTGATATCTTTTTTCCAAGACGGCCACCAGAAGTAGCGCTTGATCTTTTCTGAGGTCTTGGCCATAACGGGATGTCCTTCCATTAAAGAATCGTGATAACAAGAGATTACTTTTTTCTGTAAATCTGTGCTGGGCAGGTATAATCGTTATTGGAAATACAATAAGTTGTCCTTTACTGCAAAGTCCTTTCCCTGCAGATGCCAATTCCGTATGTCTGCTGGAGTTACAAGTTGCCTGGCTTTATCCTTAACTTCCTCTATGGATTGTGTGGCGATTACACCCAGAATTCTTTGTTCGGGAATGATTGATACAGGTTTAGGGTTGATCAAGTGTTCTTCCACTCCCATCCGAGAAAGGGCATCAGCTTTACCGTTTTTTGTACCAGGTCGATAGGTAATTATGAAGTCAAACTCGGCAAAGAATAATGCCCAACTGAGTTGTCTAGAGGATTGGGCTTTTGCGGTTTTCAAATATTGCAGGTTTCGGTGATTCGTAATCACAGTAACGGTGTGTCGGGCCCCCAGCAGATAATGCTGCCAAGCCTTAAAGGCAGACTTGATAGCCAGAAGTTCCTTGTCCGTAATCGTGTAATTGATTTCAGGAGGCGAGAATTTGCGGGACCAAAATGCCACGGGATGCAACTGATTGGTTACCGGGTCCTTTTGTGATAGAACTGCCCCCATGGCAAGGCTTGAAGCATCAGTTTCCACAATGTAGGGGAGTTCGGGGCGAGGGTGTTTTAAGATTGGTGCAGAGATAAATTTAGTCTTCAAATCCTGGAAAGCTTGTTCCGCCTCGGTAGACCATTCATGCTAGCCAATCGATCAGAGGATTGTGTTTCTCTAACCAAGGTATTCCTAGAATAATCTGAAACTGAGGAGCCTTGATCACATCGAACACGATCTTCTCATGGTGTCCATCTTGACTTACTAGCGTCACTTCTTGAGTGGTATGCGTTACTGGTCCGGAGGCTATCTCCGTTCCATCCACCGTAGTAATGACGTCCTTTACAGCCTTGGGACAAAGAGTTAGATTCATCCTCAAAACCATTTCATGATCCACATAATTGCCGATGGCACCGCTGTCGACGTAAGCTTCAATTGCATGTAATCGATCCGGATTATCAGGGCTAATGAGGACCATAGGTATCACGAAATGCGAGGTCACGGAACTGGTATTCACGCTCGGCAAGAGGACCTCTATTCTTGTCGGGCGAGGTCGTTTCCCTGCTCAGAGTTTGTAACTTTGGTAACTGCAGCTCCTACTGCCTTCTTGGCAGGTTTCACCGGACAGTCTCGAAGAAAGTGCCCTGAGTTTCCGCAATAGAGGCATAATTGCAACTGTTTTCTCTTTTCCCGCTCCTTTTGTGTTAGAGGACCTTTCAGGCCCCCTATTTGCATGGGTTCCCCCCGAGTCTACTCCTTTGGAAGGAGTTGGCGGTTTGGAAAATACTCGAGCATCAAACTTGGAACGATCGGCCTTCCTGTTCTGCAGTCTGTGATCTATTTGAACGACTAAGTCTATATAGTCCGAACAATCTTGTGGGGGATTCACTACTTGGGCTAACACATCTTTGAGCTCTCCACGTAGACCTCTATAAAACAGCGTAATCCTTTTGTCCTCAGGCCATTGAGTTTCCACTATCAGTCTGTTGAAAGACGCAATATAAGTGTAACGCTCACCTGATTCTCGCAGAGGCGCCGGTCTTGACTGGGCGACTACCGTATCTTCAAAGGTGATGTGCAGCACCCGGTTGGCTCTTTGGGCTGGACCTCTGTGCCCTGTATGCCTGACGTGCAGAGTAAGATGTCTGCAGATAGAAAATACGGGGTTAATGAACTGGGGTTATTGGGGTGTCCCTATCTCTTTCCTCTTCTCCTCTCCTGTAGACCCCCACAGGTTAACGCTCTCACCTTAGGTAAGTGAATGCCGAGCTCTCCATCTGCCTCGGGGCAGGGTGCTGTAACCAGTTTCTTCACTGGATAGGTAGCGCAGGCCTCTTGACTTCAGAGGACTGCTGTCCGTCGTTTACTGCACGAACGGTAAGTTTCGAGTAACTCAAATGTCTTTAAAGTCTGTAATAATGATGTCTCTTGTTTTGCAGGGTTCCGGCGATGGCGGATGACGGGCTGAAGTGAGTTGAAGATGGAGCCCGTGTGATGAATAGAAGCGCCTGGAAGCACGTAAGTAAGCGCTTGTTGCCAGCTTCACGAAGCGCTCTAACTGTCTTTTTATTTTGCAGGTACAAGTTCGGAGCGGCTGCAGGGTGCCGGGATACCCACTGGGTTAGATGTGGAAAGGAGTAATGGCACGTGAGTATTAAAGTTCCCCAATGTCTTTAAACGCACCTTGTTTTGTCTTTCAGATGCGAGATGCAGCGCCGACGGCCTCCGGAGCATGCGAAGAGTTGGTAAGCTTTTGTCTTTCAGATGCCGGAATGCAGTGTGAAGACCTCCGGAGCGCACAAAGAGTAGGTAAGCCTTTGCCTTTCAGATGCCGGAATGCTGACCTGTTCTTTCTTGTCTTTATAGGTGTTGCTGAAGACTGGATTCAGGATGGTAAGCCTTTTTCCTTAGGCCCAGGACCGGATGCAGAAGACACGATGAGCGTTCTGCTGCAGAGGGTGCAGAATAACGCAAAGCAAGATTCATCCACCGGGTGTGGTTTAAATAGCCTCCTGTAGTGCTTAGGTGTCTCCTTCCACAGCCACGCCTAAGTAAGAAAAGAGTTCCTGGTAAAAAAAGAGTTCCTGCCTTCCAGAAGAGTTCCAGTGTTCTGAATCTAGGGAGTGGCTCCAGCCCCACCCAACAGGAAAAGTAGTTCCAAACAGAAGAGGATCAGAGGCTCAACTGGCAGGCAAGTAAGCAGCATGGTCTGCTGCAGGTAAGTCCACCCAAGCATTATGAGCCCGGCGCTTCCAGGGCTGGGACTGGGCATATTTATGAGCCTGGTGCCACTGGCGCCAGGACTGGGTCCAAAAGGTCCCAATTGGGACTGGTTGGCACTCGGAACCTGGGTTATGGATCTGCTTCCAAGGGAGTTGGGAAAACCCTGACCTTTTGGAAGCAGAGATCATGACAGTACCCCCCCTCAAGGCCCCTCCCAAACCGGGCTTCTCCGGGGGTTTTGGCTTGTCAGGAAATGTTCGGTGAAATCTTTTGATTAGGCGAGGAGCGTGGACATATTCAGCAGGTTCCCAGGATCTCTCTTGGGGGCCGTAGCCTTTCCTGTCAATTAGGTAGAATAGTTTAGATTTGGAGATCTTGGAGTCCAGAATGCTTTTGACTTCAAACTCGAGTTCTCCATCAACTAGGATAGGTTTTGGAGATTTGGTTAGTCGGGTTTGAGGTTGCACGGGTTTTAATAGAGAGACGTGGAAGACCGGATGTATCTTCATGTGCGGGGGCAAGTCCAACTTGACCGCTACTGGGTTTACTATGGTAGTGATGGAATAGGGACCAAGGTATCTTGGGTTGAATGTGCGTAGCCCTTTTAGCGATAGATATTTGGTGGATAACCAGACTTGATCCCCTACTTGATAGTGAGGGGCTTCCTTCCGATGTTGATCTGCTCCTTTCTTGTATTGTTCTTTAGCCCTTTGAAGGTGAGAAACAGCTTCCTTAAAGGCTTGGGTGATTGTAGAATGCAGGTAGTCTACTGCTGGTGTTTCAAGATCTTGGAGGGGATCCAACTCCGAGGTTCGAGGGTGACTGCCGTACAAAAGAAAAAACGGGGTTTTCCCAGTTCCCGAATGGACAGAGTTATTGTAGGCATACTCGGCTATCCAAAGGATATCTTTCCAAGTTTTTTCAGTTTGTTGCAGCATGCAGCGTAAATACTGTTCCAGAGTTTGATTGGTCCTCTCGGTTTGTCCGTCGGTCTGAGGGTGGTGACTGGTCGATAGTCTCACATCAATTTGCGCCGACCGACAGCAACTTCGCCAAAAATGAGAAATAAATTGACTACCTCGATCCGAAATTAGAACCGAAGGAAAACCGTGCAGTCGGACGATGTTTTCGAGAAATTCTCGGGCCAGAGTTGCTGCTGTTGGCAAGCCTTTGAGCGGAATGAAATGCGCCATCTTGGAGAATAAGTCCACGATTACTAGAATCGTATTGTATCCGGAGCATGGAGGTAGATCGGTGATGAAGTCCATAGAAAGCGTATGCCAAGGGCGAGGTGGGATGTCAATAGGGCGTAAGAGGCCTGCTGGTCTTTCCTTTTGACTCTTGTTTTGGGCGCATACTCCACAGGACATTATAAAGTCTCTGATATCTTTTTTCCAAGCCGGCCACCAGAAGTAGCGCTTGATCTTTTCTGAGGTCTTGGCTATACCAGGATGACCTTCCATTAAAGAGTCGTGATAACAAGAGATTACTTTTTTCTGTAAATCTGTGCTGGGTAGGTATAATCGTTCTTGGAAATACAATAAGTTGTCCTTTACTGCAAAGTCCTTTCCCTGCAGATGCCAATTCTGTATGTCTGCTGGAGTTACAAGTTGCCTGGCTTTATCCTTAACTTCCTCTATGGATTCTGTGGTGATTACACCCAGAATTCTTTGTTCGGGAATGATTGGTACAGGTTTAGGGTTGATCAAGTGTTCTTCCACTCCCATCCGAGAAAGGGCATCGGCTTTACCGTTCTTGGTACCAGGTCGATAGGTAATTATGAAGTCAAACTCGGCAAAGAATAATGCCCAACGGAGTTGTCTAGAGGATTGGGCTTTTGCGGTTTTCAAATATTGCAGGTTTCGGTGATCCGTAATCACAGTAACGGTGTGTCGGGCCCCCAGCAGATAATGCCGCCAAGCCTTAAAGGCAGACTTGATAGCCAGAAGTTCCTTGTCAGTAATCGTGTAATTGACTTCAGGAGGCGAGAATTTGCGGGACCAAAATGCCACGGGATGCAACTGATTGGTTACCGGGTCCTTTTGTGATAGAACTGCCCCCATGGCAAGGCTTGAAGCATCAGTTTCCACGATATAGGGGAGTTCGGGGCGAGGGTGTTTTAAGATTGGTGCAGAGATAAATTTAGTCTTCAAATCCTGGAAAGCTTGTTCCGCCTCGGTAGACCATTCAAAACGTTTGTTTTTCTTTAACAAGGCAGTGATGGGCTGGACTATTCGAGAGAACTCGGGGATAAACCTGCGGTAAAAGTTAGCGAAGCCTAACATGCTTTGCACACCTTTTACGGAGGATGGTGATGGCCATTTGAGAACTGCATCGACCTTCTTTGAATCCATACGCACTCCGCCAGGTGATAATATGAATCCCAAGAATTCAACTTCAGTCACGTTGAAAACACATTTTTCCAACTTAGCGAAAAGTTTGTGTTGACGCAATCTTTCGAGGACCATTTTCACGTGTTTCCGATGTTCAGATTCCGATGAAGAATAAACGAGAATGTCGTCGATGTAAACAACAACACACACATCTATGAGCTCTCTGAGGACATCGTTCATAAAATATTGAAAGGCGGCCAGGGCATTGCAAAGTCCGAAGGGCATGACCTGATATTCAAATAGCCCATACTTGGTGCGGAAGGCCGTCTTCCATTCATCGCCCTCTTTTACTCGTACCAAGTGGTAAGCTCCTCTAAGATCCAGCTTTGTATATATGCATGCTTTTCTGACTTGGTCCAGGAGTTCAGGGATCAAAGGTAACGGATATCTATTCTTAACGGTGATCTGGTTCAGGGAGCGATAATCGATACAAGTTCTAAGGTCTCCTTCCTTTTTTGGAACGAAGAACAAAGCTGAAGAGGCAGGGGACTTGGAGGGACGAATAAACCCATTTGCCAGGTATTGATCCAGGTATTGTCGAAGGTGAAGGTTCTCAGGCTCGGTGAGGGCATAAATTCTACTACAAGGAGGAGTAGATCCAGGTATCAGGTCTATCTGGCAGTCATAAGACCTATGAGGAGGTAGAGAGTTAGCCTGCTCCTTCCGGAAAACATCTTGGTATTCTAGGTATTCGGGAGGTAACTGGGGAGTCTCTGAAGAAATTGCTGCCAGTGCAACACCAGGTGGAGGGTGACACGTAGAGACACATTCTGGAAACTGGACCGTTCTTGCTCGCCAATCGATCAGAGGATTGTGTTTCTCTAACCAAGGTATTCCTAGAATAATCTGGAACTGAAGGGCCTTGATCACATCGAACACGATCTTCTCATGGTGTCCATCTTGACTTACTAGCGTCACCTCTTGAGTGGTATGCGTTACTGGCCCGGAGGCTATCTCCGTACCATCCACCGTAGTAATGACGTCCTTTACAGCCTTGGGACAAAGAGTTAGATTCATCCTCAAAACCATTTCATGATCCACATAATTGCCGATGGCACCGCTGTCGACGTAAGCTTCAATTGCATGTAATCGACCCGGATTATCAGGGCTAATGAGGACCATAGGTATCACGAAATGCGAGGTCACGGAACTGGTATTCACGCTCGGCAAGAGGACCTCTATTCTTGTCGGGCGAGGTCGTTTCCCTGCTCAGAGTTTGTAACTGTGGTAACTGCAGCTCCTACTGCCTTCTTGGCAGGTTTCACCGGACAGTCTCGAAGAAAGTGCCCTGAGTTTCCGCAATATAGGCATAATTGCAACTGTTTTCTCCTTTCCCGCTCCCTTTGTGTTAGAGGACCTTTCAGACCCCCTATTTGCATGGGTTCCCCGGAGTCTACTCCTTTGGAAGGAGTTGGCGGTTTGGAAAATACTCGAGCATCAAACTTGGAACGATCGGCCTTCCTGTTCTGCAGTCTGTGATCTATTTGAATGACCAAGTCTATATAATCCGAACAGTCTTGTGGGGGATTCACTACTTGGGCTAAAACGTCTTTGAGCTCTCCACGTAGACCTCTATAAAACAGCGTAATCCTTTTGTCCTCAGGCCATTGAGTTTCCACTATTAGTCTATTGAAAGATGCAATATAAGCCCAAAAGGTCTTGATTACCCTGTCGCAACGAAAGAAGCTCATTGTCCAAGGCCTGCCCCTGTGCATGTCTTGCGAACAGTTTTTCCATACTAAGCTGAAAGGCTTGAAAATCATGGAGAACCGGATCATCTTGATTAACTAGAGGGATCGACCAGTCTGCCGCATTGCCACTAAGGTACGAAAGTACAAAAGCTACTTTAGCTTGATCAGTTGGAAAGGCTGCTGGCCGGCATAAGAAGTGCAACCGGCACTGATTGATAAATACCGCAAACCTCTTTGGGTCACCAGAAAATCGTTCGGGCGGAGCCAGAGGTACATTCCCAGGTAGGTTGATCTGCACTGGATTCATAGAGGATGTTGAAGGAAGATTTGCCCCTGATGCGGGTAGCGGGGTCTGTCCGGCTTGTGACTGTAGCAATTGTCTAGCAAGATCATCTGTTCTCTCCTTGGAAATAATTAGTTCCCTCCTTAGAGCGTTCGTTTCCTGACGAGCTGCATGCACTTCTGCCCTTAGTTCCCCAAGTAACCGGGCTAGGTGGTCAGTATCCGAGGTTTCCATAGCGCCTGGGCGAGAGTTTTGCGGTAGGCTTTGCGTTCTGTAACGCTCACCTGATTCTCGCAGAGGCGCCGGTCTTGACTGGGCGACTACCGTATCTTCAAAGGTGATGTGCAGCACCCGGTTGGCTCTTTGGGCTGGACCTCTGTGCCCTGTATGCCTGACGTGCAGAGTAAGATGTCTGCAGATAGAAAATACGGGGTTAATGAACTGGGGTTATTGGGGTGTCCCTATCTCTTTCCTCTTCTCCTCTCCTGTAGACCCCCACAGGTTAACGCTCTCACCTTAGGTAAGTGAATGCCGAGCTCTCCATCTGCCTCGGGGCAGGGTGCTGTAACCAGTTTCTTCACTGGATAGGTAGCGCAGGCCTCTTGACTTCAGAGGACTGCTGTCCGTCGTTTACTGCACGAACGGTAAGTTTCGAGTAACTCAAATGTCTTTAAAGTCTGTAATAATGATGTCTCTTGTTTTGCAGGGTTCCGGCGATGGCGGATGACGGGCTGAAGTGAGTTGAAGATGGAGCCCGTGTGATGAATAGAAGCGCCTGGAAGCACGTAAGTAAGCGCTTGTTGCCAGCTTCACGAAGCGCTCTAACTGTCTTTTTATTTTGCAGGTACAAGTTCGGAGCGGCTGCAGGGTGCCGGGATACCCACTGGGTTAGATGTGGAAAGGAGTAATGGCACGTGAGTATTAAAGTTCCCCAATGTCTTTAAACGCACCTTGTTTTGTCTTTCAGATGCGAGATGCAGCGCCGACGGCCTCCGGAGCATGCGAAGAGTTGGTAAGCTTTTGTCTTTCAGATGCCGGAATGCAGTGTGAAGACCTCCGGAGCGCACAAAGAGTAGGTAAGCCTTTGTCTTTCAGATGCCGGAATGCTAACCTGTTCTTTCTTGTCTTTATAGGTGTTGCTGAAGACTGGATTCAGGATGGTAAGCCTTTTTCCTTAGGCCCAGGACGGGATGCAGAAGACACGATGAGGGTTCTGCTGCAGAGGGTGCAGAATAACGCAAAGCAAGATTCATCCACCGGGTGTGGTTTAAATAGCCTCCTGTAGTGCTTAGGTGTCTCCTTCCACAGCCACGCCTAAGTAAGAAAAGAGTTCCTGGTAAAAAAAGAGTTCCTGCCTTCCAGAAGAGTTCCAGTGTTCTGAATCTAGGGAGTGGCTCCAGCCCCACCCAACAGGAAAAGTAGTTCCAAACAGAAGAGGATCAGAGGCTCAACTGGCAGGCAAGTAAGCAGCATGGTCTGCTGCAGGTAAGTCCACCCAAGCATTATGCGCCCGGCGCTTCCAGCGCTGGGACTGGGCATATTTATGAGCCTGGTGCCACTGGCGCCAGGACTGGGTCCAAAAGGTCCCAATTGGGACTGGTTGGCACTCGGAACCTGGGTTATGGATCTGCTTCCAAGGGAGTTGGGAAAACCCTGACCTTTTGGAAGCAGAGATCATGACAATAAGCCGAAAGGTCTTGATTACCTTGTCGCAACGAAAGAAGCTCATTGTCCAAGGCCTGCCCCTGTGAATGTCTTGCGAACAGTTTTTCCATACTGAGCTGAAAAGCTTGAAAATCATGGAGGACCGGATCATCTTGATTTACTAGAGGGATTGACCAGTCTGCCGCATTGCCACTAAGGTACGAAAGCACGAAAGCTACTTTAGCTTGATCAGTTGGAAAGGCTGCTGGCCGGCATAAGAAATGCAACCGGCACTGATTGATAAATACTGCAAACCTCTTTGGGTCACCAGAAAATCGGGCGGGCGGAGCCAAAGGTACATTCCCAGGTAGGCTGATCTGCACTGGATTCATAGAGGATGTAGAAGGAAGATTTCCCCCAGATACGGGTAACGGGGTTTGTCCGGCTTGTGACTGTAGCAATTGTCTAGCGAGATCATCTGTTTGCTCCTTGGAAATAATCAGTTCCCTTCTTAGAGCGTTCGTTTCCTGACGGGCTGCATGCACTTCTGCCCTTAGTTCCCCAAGTAACTGGGCTAGCTGGTCGGTATCCGAGGTTTCCATAGCGCCTGGACGGGAGTTTTGCGGTAGGCTTTGCGTTCTGTAACGCTCACCTGATTCCCGTAGAGGCGCCGGTCTTGACTGGGCGTATACCGTATCTTCAAAGGTGATGTGTAACACACGGCTGGCTCTTTGGGCTGGACCTCTGTGCACTGTATGTCTGACTCGAAGGGTAAGATGTCTGCAGATAGAAAATATGGGATTAATGAACTGGGTTATTGAATGTCTCTCTCTTATTCCCTTTCTCTTCTCCTGTAAAACCCCAAAGGTTAACGCTCTCACCTTAGGTAAGTGAACGCCGTGCTCTCCATCTGCCTCGGGGCAGGGTGCTGTAACCAGTTTCTTCACTGGATAAGGGGAGCAGGCCTCTTGACTTCAGAGGACTGCTGTCCGTCGTTTACTGCACGAACGGTAAGTTTCGAGTAATTCTAATGTCTTTAAAAGTCTTTAGTAATGATGTCTCTTGTTTTGCAGGGTTCCGGCGATGGCGGATGATGGGCTGAAGTGAGTTGAAGATGGAGCCCGTGTGATGAATAGAAGCGCCTGGAAGCACGTAAGTAAGCGCTTGTTGCCTGCTTCACGATGCGCTCTAACTGTCTTTTTATTTTGCAGGTACAAGTCCGGAGCGGCTGCAGGGTGCCGGAATACCCACTGGGTTAGATGTGGAAAGGAGTAATGGCACGTGAGTATTAAAGTTCCCAAATGTCTTTAAACGCACCTTGTTTTGTCTTTCAGATGCGGGATGCAGCGCCGAAGGCCTCCGGAGCGTGCGAAGAGTTGGTAAGCTTTTGTCTTTCAGATGCCGGAATGCAGTGCGAAGACCTCCGGAGCGCACGAAGAGTAGGTAAGCCTTTGTCTTTCAGATGCCGGAATGCAGCGCGAGGCGTTGGTGACAGCCGATGGACCAGGTAAGTGAAGCGCTGTCACTGAAGACCGTAATGCTAACCTGTTCTTTCTTTTCTTTATAGGTGTTGCTGAAGACTGGATTCAGGATGGTAAGCCTTTTTCCTTAGGCCCAGGATCAGATGCAGAAGACACGATGAGCGTTCTGCTGCAGAGGATGCAGAATAACGCAAAGCAAGATTCATCCATCGGGTGTGGTTTAAATAGCCTCCTGTAGTGCTTAGGTGTCTCCTTCCACAGCCACGCCTAGGTAAGAAAAGAGTTCCTGCTTTCCAGAAGAGTTCCAGTGTTCTGAACCTAGGGAGTGGCTCCTGCCCCACCCAACAGGAAAAGTAGTTCCAAACAGAAGAGGATCAGAGGCTCAACTGGCAGGCAAGTAAGCAGCATGGTCTGCTGCAGGTAAGTTCACCCAAGCATTATGAGCCCGGCGCTTCCAGCGCTGGGACTGGGCATATTTATGAGCCTGGTGCCACTGGCGCCAGGACTGGGTCCAAAAGGTCCCAATTGGGACTAGTTGGCACTCGGAACCTGGGTTATGGATCTGCTTCCAAGGGAGTTGGGAAAACCCTGACCTTTTGGAAGCAGAGATCATGACACCAACACAGCATTTTTTCTGGGATGGATGAGTGCAGTGGCTGGCAGGAAAGTGGAGTTAGATGGTGTGGAGAGCAACATTTGGCAGAAGCAGTTAACCAACAAGATGCAGCATGATAACAAGAGATTTAGGAGATGAAGGGTGCCATGTGTGGGGTACTTGGTTAGAATTAAGGTTCCGGTTGTGTTGAGAGAGAATGGCTGTCAGTGGTCGAAGCCGGTTGAAGTGGTGGAAGTGTTTTGGCATGCAGTGAGAACCAGTGATGGTAGAGTGTGGAACAATGAAAGGGTAATGGTGCTGGCAGAAGAGGAAAATGCGGGTGCCGGGTCAGTGTATGAACAAGGCTTGGTGCAGAGCACAGTGGATGTTGGTTGTGGATCTGCAGGGGGTAGTTCTGTGAGGATGTTTTCCTTAGCAGAGAATACAGATATGCCACGAGGGACATCAAGAATTGGCAGGAGGTACAGGAGGCCCAAACACTTGATGGACTATGTGAAATCTTAATTTGGGCTGTGTTCTTGATGAAAGAGTGGGGATGTGTAGTATCGAGCAATCATGCCCCGCCAGCAGTGGAACATAGGAGAGAGCTTGCGGATGGAACGGGAGGAGCAAGCGAGGAGATGGTTGGAGAAGGTGGACCGGTGAAGAGGCTGCAGTTGATGGCGTTTATGTCCCCAATGCCCAATATTACATATAAGCTCATTATCCCCTTATGTGATTCACCTATGTTACTTTACCATTAATAAACCCTACTTAACTGGTCATCCGCGTCTGCCCATGCTTTACTATTGCAGTGAAGGATGTGTTGGGTGTATAAAGAGTAGATTAACTAGGGAACTATGTTACACAATTCACTGGGGTGGCACAGGGCTCAAACTGCCTATGAATGGCCAATGTGCCGTGCATTTAAGCCAATTAAAGTGCCCATAGTATTCTGCCAGACTGATTGTTTGTTTATTTGTTTGTTTGTTTTATTATTTATAATGCGCCTCAGACCCAGAGGTATCAGGGCGCAGCAGTACATGAATATGCAAAGCTTAGTTACATGAATCTAATAAGGTAAAAGGTACCTTTGAACAAAGTATTATTTACAGACAAAGTAATATACATAAGTTTACTATTTACAGAAAGTGCAAGAAAGCATAAATATTTACATATGTTACATGCAATGTGTGAAGGATGTGGTTAGTTGCTGTGCAGGATTCTATGACGTGTGCTTAGTGGCCATGCAGTAATGTTAGTTCTGAAGTTATGGTAAGGTTTGTCAATTCTCAGTGTGGACGGCAGGGAGTTCCATAATTTGGCCACCTTCACGGGGAAGCTGTTACCTCCAATCGTGGATAGCTTGAACCTGGGGATGGATAGGTGATCCCTATTTGCAGACCTGGATGGTCTTAGGGAAACCTGTTTGTTGAATCTGTCAGCAAGATAGATGGGGGCAGCTTTATTGAGGGATTTGTGGATGTGCAACAGGGTTTTTAGGAGGATTTTATCGTTAGTCCGGAGCCAGTTGTTCTGGCACCTAGTCTCCGAGATGTGTTCTCTTCTGGAGAAGCTTAATGCTGCTCTAAGGGCATTGTTTTATAATGTTTGGATTCTTCTGATAGTGGAATTGGAAGAGCCTAGGTAGAGGGCATTGCAGTAGTCCAGACGGGACAAGATTAGGGCTCTAGCCAGGATAATGCAGTTGCTGTTGGAGAGAAATAGCTTACCCATTCTGATAAGTTTGCACGTGTAAGCTGTGGTGGATGCTAATGAGTTAACCTGTTTGGTAAAAGACAGAGTTGAGTCAAGATAGTGCCTAGCGTTTTTACTTCCTGTTCTACCTTAATGCAATTGCCGTCAATTATGAATGAGGAATAGTCAGTTCCTAGTTTGTTTTAAGTTATTGGGGGTGCCAAGGATGATGAGTTTTGTTTTATCATCATTCAGGCATAGACCGTGCAAGGCCATCCATGCCTGGATGATGAAGTACACTCTATTCACCAAGGCCAAATCCTTGTCATAATCCCCTGAAAGTGGGAGGAGGATCTGGGTATCATCTGCATAGTGGGTGTAGTTGATAACAAGAAGGTCGAGATCATCAAAAAGGGGCTTAGTAAAAATGTTATAAAGTTGAATTCTGGTCATCATCCCAGCCTTATTTGTTAAAATGTCTTTCCTGTCACATTCACTCGTTTTCTTAATCAAATTGGAAAGACAGATAGAGGCCAAAATCCACAACTGAACACAGAGGGCAGAACGGTGGTGGATGCAGCTTGTGTTCTCAATCAAACATTTTGATCCAGAATTTAAGAAACCAGATGTTCAACCAGCTGTTTATATTCTCAACACTGGCCATGGTGAATTCCTTGTGGTGTTTTTGTTGTTACTACATTTCTAACAAACTATACAAATTGAGGCTTTCCCCACTTTAGGCGGCAATGTGGAATTAATGAGAGTCATGAGAGTTTTCATAGCCAGAGTGCTCTAGCTCAAGGGCTATTGTCTCACCAAAGATCAGGATAGCTGAGGTGAGTGGATAGCAGGAACATAAGTAGCAGATTCTAAAAAACAGAATGTTTGAACGGAGAACAACGCTTATGGTAGAATCGCAAGAAATACCTGGGTGTGAACATTTCTGAAAGTATGCTAGCCGGCATAACCATGGCTGTGTAGGAGCATGTCCTTGGTGTGGCTGGCTCGATTTCCATATGCACACTCCCATGGCCAGCATTCCGCTCTGTGAGCACCAGATACTGAGATGTGTAGGCAGACCTCCAGAAAATGTGCGTATCATGGCTTCATGCTACTTGGCATTACAAGGCCTAGTAGGACCGTTTTCTGTTTTTATTTATTCACTGTCATTCCCTTGTTCCCTTCCCCTTTTGACTTGTGGCACCTTGAAACACTGTTCTTGTTGTATATGCACCTTATAAATATCCATTGCCGCTGGGAACGTGGTATGCCAAGCAGTACCGAATACTTTTTACACACAAATCCCTGAAAGGGACTTTCAGGGTATGTTAACGCATGTAAACTCTGGTCAATCTGGAGATGTGGTTCTGCCTGAAGTTAGAATGAAAGCAAGATCTAAAGTTGCTTCCAAAAAAGATACTTGGTTGTCACGAGTCGAGTCACTCTTGCCCGTCAGTGACAGTACAAGGGAGCCTAAATATGATTCTTTTTGGTTTAGGGACCTCTACCACATCAAATGTATCGAATCAAATCTCACTGCACTTAGTCCTTCCCTGAATCGCACCTGGCTATTGGAATTGTTGCATCTTATCCAGGACCTGTGTACTGTTTCTTCTAGCGATATCCAAAAGTTGGAACTGCCCACCTTTAATAGTGCTTTCAATTGGGTTCTAGTGACCTTAGTTTCCCCGATAGTTGTTGAGCGTATATGAAAAAATGTAAAGACGTTACAGGAATTGGGATTTGAAATTCTGTTTTTTTACCATCTAATCAATTTACATCCGATATTCCTCAGACACAGGGCTTTAAGCCCCTATTAGGGACTAGGCCAATGTTAACAAAATGAGTAGTGCAGAGGCAGCAGGGTCACTGGTCCGAGGTGTCCCAGCTCCCATTGTGACTTCTATCTCTGGAGGAGAGGAAACCAATATGTCTGATATCCTGGAGATTCTAGGTGTCATGGTTCCTTTCTTAAGAAATTGCTTGCTCATATTTCTTTTGATTGTAGGAAACGTGGTTGACCACTTCCTTCGAGCTGGATGAGTATTCTGTTTGCTTTCTCAAGTCTGCGCAGCCACAAAAGGTCGCCCACAAGGTGGGCTTTGTATTGCAGCCAAATTGATCTACAACATACATGAATTCCCAGTTTTACAATTACATGAAAATTTCATGAGTGTTTCTACAACCAACCCAGTGTTTGGACAGGGAGGACTCTGATTGCTACCCTGTACGACCCGCTGTAAAGACTGGAGGGGGGTGTCTGTACTCCTGCTCTCTATATGGCAGAGTGGAAGCACAGGGTACCCCAGGCAAGATTCTCTATAGGACTTCTCATATGGACAAGCAATCAAGGCTTAAGCTATCAGGAGGTGATGCAGGCTGTCTCTTACGTGCAGTGTAGTCCCCAAGCACCCACAAAGGAATGTCCACACACTATGTTAGTGCTAATACAGTCTTTATATAAATAAGGTTCAAGATTATAGACACAATCACAATAACACACTTTGTGCTCAGGTTAATCTACAATGGTAAATATATGCAGTTTCTATGTGGTACCACAATTACTGTTAGATTCCATTAAAATGCATCAACTGTACTCAGTTCAAATGTCATACAAATCATTTAATAAAGTGAACCAACAATAGACAAAGGAGGAAAGCAGGTTGGTTAAAACAATAGGCAGAATACTGGCCCTGTTACCTAGACACAGTTCTGTGTGAGGATCCCTCCACCTGGGCAACCTGTAAATAAAGATATAATACAAGCCCAGTCCATATATTGTTTCTATGAGTCTTATTTCCTTCTAAAATAGTTCTACCACACCAATGTACCTGGGATAGCAGAGTTCGTCGTCGGGTCATCAACAGATCCTTCTTGAGCTGTTCCCTTTAAGGCAGGAGCCATGGATCATCGAGATCCCTTGAAGAAATGGTGAACAACGGCATTGAGGCAGCAGCTCCGGTCCTGGCGGTGCTCGTCGGTGATCGGTCATGGACGTCCTGCGAAGGGGAGGCATGCGGTGCACCTCGACGATGGTAGTCATTACCGCAAAGAGTCACTGAAGAACTTTGGCCCAGCAAGGGCATTGGTTCTTCTGGCGTCTCTGCAATCTTTGGGTGGCGGGTAACCCACCAGCGGATGCTCCTCGACGCGTTGGCGGCCTCAACTTTCTCCGGCGGGACAAAGCGGTCGGCGGTGCTGGAGAGAGAGTCCTTGGATTCAAATGTCTTAATCAATGGAGAGTTGCGGCTCCAGTCGGCGGCGGCTCGGCGTCAAGCGGTTCCCGCTTCTGGGCAACACGGCTTCGACGGGCCTCCAGCGGTTATAGCAAACAAGCGAACCCTGGTCGATGACGGTGGATGGCTGTCCAGTGCTTCTCTTCATTCTCCTCGACGGTCCCCGTCTCAGGTTGACAGTCTCTCGAAGACTGGCTTCCAGGTTGCTTCGCCGTAGGTTAGCGGTGCACGATGGTCCCTCGTAGCTCAGGGAGAGGTCTCCTAGCCAGGTCGTCTCTCAGATCAGTATCAACGTCATGGCGGCTTTCAGATCGCAGTGAAGTTATCAGCAGTCAACCTTCTTCTTTGGGCTCGGCGGTCAAGATCAAGCATCAGTTTCGACTCAAGCCTCTGAACGATTTCTAGCAGTGAGAGGCCCCCAGATATACCGTTTGGACTCTCATTCATTATGCTAGGTCACACTCAGGCAACCAGTCACTCAGAAGGGCATTCAGCAGTCAGTCAGCCAATCAGTCTTACCGTGCATTAAGGCCATTCTCCTCCCTCTCAGACACTCATAACAAGGAATGTGTATTAGAACAAGTACCCACCCATTCAGCACTGCATACTGCATTCATACCAGTTTCGGGCAAGGCTGTCTCAGTCTTTATGTCAAATACCAGAAACTAGACACCCATAACAGGAAGTGCATATTGGTCACACACTCCATTCACCCAGGTCCCACCCACAGGGTCTACTCACAACATACAGTCCCTGGGAAGGGTCCAGCCATTCTGGCCTGGACATCTCTACAATACCATATATGGAACTTCCACCCAACAGCCAGTCAGGGGGAAGGGACAGAGCCTGGGCTTCCTAGGACTTTGGGGAAAACAAGGTAACAGGCAATAGAAAGCAAGTGGCCACAGGGGCCATCGTGCCTTCTATCAGGAATCAAGTGATTCCAATGGCAGGGCATCAGTGTCCCAAAATTGAAGATACTCAGAGCACCTGTCAAATTCAGCATGGAGCTTCCACCAGCCCATACCCTGCTCTGTGGGCCACACACAGGTGCCCACAAACATACACTAGGGGTACAGGGTTATACCCCCACCCATGTGTGCCATAAGGGTATCCCAAGGGTCTGTACACCAAACCAAAAAGAGGAAGAGCTGCACTGCCAGGAGTCCCACATGGACTCCTGTGCAGAAAATAACACAGAACATACACAGAAGAGGACTACAGAACAACGACAGGGAGGCCCTGTCCCTCCAATGCATTTCCAGCATCTCACCCGCCAGGAGGAGACCTCACACTAGAGCTCTGTGAATTACTAGCCGAAGCCTTCAGAAGTTGGGATATCAAAGGGAGGAATTTTCCTCACAGGAGACTTTAATATTGATTGTGAACAAAAAACGACAGAGAAAGTGAAGGGAGGTTCGAAGGGGGTACTGGGGGTAAAGGTGAAAGAATGGTGGGGGGTCTTAACAGAGTTTGATCTCTCACCCCTGATTGTAAAAGCGGGTGAAAGGCAGACCATGTAGTCATCCCACACATTTTAAGTTATCGACCAGAGTTTTAGACATAGCCCACAATGCTGTTTGATATGTTTGGACCCCGCGTCAAATTCCAGGAATATCTTGGGGGCTAGCCCAATGGTCAATTCCCAAGGAAACAGGTTATGTTGGACACTGCCTTGGGAGGTTTGGGCCAAGAGGAAGAGGGAATTTTGAGGGAATTTAACTGGGATTTGCCAAGGATGAAGGACCTTTTTTGCCCATTGCCCAAAGACACCTATTAACAAGTAAATACCACAGCAAACCTGGATTTAGGTTTCACTGTGGTATTCACAAAAATAAAAAAGAGCTTAATACTCGGGTACGAAGAATTATCCTGCAGAGAAAACATTGGAATGGTAGCAGCTGCCATGTCCAGTTATAAGAATTGGCTGCAGGGGGTATCCATGCTCAAAGAGTACGGTGGGTTGGAAACTCATTAATCGTTTGATAAGGACTCAGGATTCTAAGAAATGATGGTACCTCATAGGCAGTCATGGGTCTGGTAGCACTGCTTAAGAAATCTGTTGCATTACGGAAGAGTCCTGGGGCTCCTTTATTCAGAAATCATATTGGTGTGAAGGGGAATCAACCCGGGCAGTTGAACCCCAGGCAAATGTGTGAGACGCGGGTTGCTATGCTTGTAAGGGAGGACGATCTGGTGACCTTTATTGTTAGGTCTAAGGTTTTCAGGGCCGCTGGTCCTGACAGCCTCTGTAATTTGATCTTTAAGAGAGTTCCCATACTCTAGGCCCAAATATTAAAGCTGCAATACTTGCAGATATGTCACACTGGTATTATTCCGTGTTCTTGGAAACAATCGATCTTGACTCTGGTTCACAAGAAGGGCCCATGTGATATCCTTTTAAATGAAGATGGCTAGCCTTGATGGACTGCAGCTCCAAAATATTTGCAAATATGTTGTTGTACCTGCTCCCCACATGGGTATTGGAGTTTATTCCATTTTCAGCTGACTGTTTTCCACTAGAAGACCTGCAGACCCTCTTAACCCTGGTCTCTGACATACAATCTTCCCCTGGCACAATTCTTTACCTGTGCTTTGTAGATTATTCTGCTGCTTTTGATAGTGTATTAAGATCAACATTATGGGAAATGCTGCTCAATTGGGCATTGACCCCTCAATACTGTATTTGATTAATGCTTTACACAGCGATACGCAGGTTAGAGTTTGTTAGCCCCAGGAGGGGGATCCGTCGTGCTCTTTCTTGACCAATAGAGGTCTGAAGCAGGGGTGGGCTCTTGCCCCTCTGCTATTCAACCTTTATATAGCCGAGTTAGCTCCTGTGCGTAGGGCAATCAATAATCATCTGCCGCGTTATGGCAAGGAAGTCATCGGCTGCTTGACATACGTGGATGATACCGTCATATTAGACCGGACTGCAGTGGGCCTACAGCGATCCCTACAAACCTACATACCTTTGCCTCAGATCATGGCCTTAGCCCAAATACTATAAAAACTAAGATCATGACGATAAGGAAGAGGGCATATGGTGCCCGGTCTTTTGTGTGGAACCTGGGTGGCATCAAGTTAGAGCAGGGTAAGGAATGTGCATTTTTGGGAGTCATCTCGCCTGTACGTCTGGCTGAGGGGTTTAGGCACAAGGCTTGCTTTAAGTGAAGTGGCTGTCTATTAAAATAATCTTTGATGTTCCAGGGGGTCGTTCTATTGAGGCTAAATGTATAGCTTATAGGACCTCAATTATTCCTGGCTTACTATATGCCCTGGAAGTTTTCCCAGAGAAGGCACTTGCTTGGCTCATAAGTCTAGAAGCAAAAATGTTACTCTAGCTACGTAGAATCCCAGGGAGGGCGCCAGTGGAAGCTATACGACTAGAGCTAGGCCCGCCCTCTCTCCTTTCCCTTTGGAAGATTTCAGCCTGCAGGTTCTTGGCAAAAATGGATTACGATTCTTCGGCCAATGGTTCTTTATTAAGCATGGCTGTTGCCCATTCTAGCCAGTACTCAAAATGTGTATGGTACAGGGAATTGGAGGGCTTGGCAAAAGATCTTGGTAATGAAATTGGAGGGTTCGGTGTCCCGGAATCATGGTTGGTGTTTAATCTTTTAATAATAGAGGAAAAGTCCAGATATCATGATGTTGCCTTGGAACTGAGCTGTGCAGGTATGAGTCCTACTCACATCAGGGTTTCCAAATAGAGCAGCCAAAGTCCTATTTGATGAAGCTTCGGCGCCCGATGCTGATTAGATATATTCTGTCTATGCGCCTTTACACTCTCCCTGGTGTATAATACACGGGGGCTTGGTAAGGTATTCTCTGGGGTGATCGTCTGTGGCAAACAAGTAGAGTCAACACGACATATTTTAACTAACTGTGAGGCTCTTAGGGTGGAGTATGAGAAAGGTTCTAGTCAATTCCTTCTCTACTCCTCCGACCAATTCTGGAGCTCGGTCTATTGCACTGAATCCCTGGTGATTACATCAGCGGCGTTTCATATCTGGCAAATGGTCGCTGTCAATTTGCTTTTAACACATTTCTTAGGGAAAGTCATGTATACTTTATATGGATGTTTTTTGTTTGAAATCAAAGAATGGTATTTTAATTGGAAAAGATATATTTGATGTTTATTGTATTTAATATGTTTTTTCTAAACAGAGTATAAGATGACAAAGTTCAACCAAATGCACTTAATATATAAATGTTTTAAATCCAACAAATAAATATATTTCTGCACTGCTGAGTAGCCACACATCCTGCCTCTTCCTTTTCAGTCTGAGGTTTCTTATTGGATTGAATGGTGATGGAGTTGGGCTTCTACAATAGAAATGTCTAAGTGTTTGCCTCATGCACCTGGAAACATGGATGTTCATTATAATGCTTATGTCGCATGTGTACAGCTTTTGTTGGTGCATGAAGTAAGCTTTAATGGTGTCTTTCCCAAACTGGTTCCTAGTGCTGTAGATGTGTGGCTTTATACTGCCAAAAATATACATATGTTTGCAATGCGTGACTACCTGACCCATAAATCAGACGGTGTCAGGTAGTCACGAGGTAGTCTGAGATGCAGGAAGTGCATGTTCACTTCCTGTGTACCTCCAAATGCACGGCTTCCAGCCATGCAGATTTCTGAATGTTGACCTTTTCCTTTACTGCTGCCCAGTGCTTAATTTGTAAGAAAATCAGTGTCAGGAGCCAAATATTTCTAACATGCCTGTGACACACCGGATGGACACTGTCCGTTTCTGTTCCATACAGCGTCAAACCTATTTGGGGTTTAAGCTTCAACATTAAAGGTGATTAATGATCTGACTCTGGCAGTGTTGGCATAACATATAAGTTGTGGCTCCAGATAACATAAATGTTTTCTTCAAAACACATCATCGTTAACATTTTGCTCTAATTCTGTCACTGGCAAGTGGAACATATTGACCACCTAACCACAGACAAAAGAGCAAACATGCTTTCCTCCTGTGGGGAATTGATGGACTGGGACAGGCAACATCATTACTGGACTTTTTAACATTCCTGTCAAACACTGCAGGGAGGTCTTCTTGTATAGGTTGTCATTCGTGACAGGCTCTTCCACATTGGCCTGTTCACTGGCCTTGTGTCTGTGTTGGGGCTGCTCACAGGTGACTGCCCTGCTGTTTCCAGCCCACACTGCTGTTGCATTGCTGCTGGTTATTAAGGTAGGGAATTTGCACCAGTGTCATGCAGGCTGATTTGAGCAGTGAGCAGCCATGGCTATTATGAGTGACCAGCATTGTCACCTTCCAGCTCATTGTTATTCATGAAAATGGATAATTCGTCAGGACCTGCCAACCCAGGCCACACTGTTGTTGCTTGTTGTGTTACTACGACTGACTGACAATTCAAACTTTAAAGTTGCTATAATGTCAAAACCTACTCAAACTGGGCTCAGACATAAGTGTCAGGGCTCAAAAATAAGTGCCATGGCCGAGCCCTAGCAAACACCCCCGCAAATTAAGCACTGCTGTTGCCATGGGATTATGATCAGGGATTACAAGCGACTGAGACCAAGAACAGGAATGATATTAAGTATTGGGGGTTCAGAAAAGTTGCATCTGCCACAGGGTCATGCTCAGTGATAGACAAAAACTTGGGACCAGTGAATGGGCCTTACCGTGCAGTGCAACTAGCTCCCCAGAGTAGGTCAAGGGGCCTTATTATGAGCTGGGCAGATTTTCCAGCAAAAATATCAACAGAGATATTTCTCACTACCATGGTGGTTTTCATTATTATGCACCCAATTCAGGGTTTACCACTGTTCCAACGGTAACGGAAAAGGTATTGAAGGAAAACCACTGGTGGTATTTACGCATGACCACATTGCATATATTTATTTATCAATTTCCAACATCATGTTGGTGGTGGAAATGGATAATGTGCAGTGGTTTAACCTAGAAAGGCTACATTCCGGGGACCAAAAGACAAATGCAATCATGTAGGTGAAAATGCCTTTTCTCCGGTTCAAGGTACACATGGCCTGCTGACCTGCTTCTTCCTCATGTTTCAGGGTTCACAATTGTTACTGCATTTTTTGAGCATCTTATTATAAAATCATACCGAAGAATTATACTCCTAATTTCAGAGCCAAAGATACGTCAGACCCCATCAGCAAGCAGGCGATACTCTGTCTGCCAGTGGCCACCACCACTTGGAGCTGGGAATAAAGGCTCTAAGGAGAAGAGGCAAGAAGGTTATTTGGTTCCCATCCTCTGGCGACTTCCTTCTCACCTGAGACGAGCCGTCCCCCCACAGGATGGCATTGGTGTTGATGATGATGGCTTCTCCTTCTTGCGCGGTTGGATCTAACTTGCCCACTTTTACTAGCCGGAATTCCTCGTCCGGGGAGATCTGCACATTTAGGATGTCGTACGTGGCGGGGGCATCTCCATTTACATCAAATGATAATTCGACCCCAGTGCGGGTCTTGAAGCGCACGTTTTTCAGATAGTGAAGGATCTGGAGGGAGAGAGATGGTAACACATGCATCAGTGTGCATTTTAATCCTTAAGGTTGATTATAGAGGGGTAGGGTAACGCACATGCCAGGAGGGTGCCGTGCGTCTCTAGACTCCATGTTCAGCTACTTCCCTAGGCTGCTTGTCTCATGTCTGTTTTTCATTCTCTCTACTAGTTTCCTTAAAATTGTGTTGTTTTTTGTTACATTACATTTCATTGGATTTTTTCAGATGGTATTTAGATTCTGATTACCACATTAGAACTTTGACAACTGACCAAGATAAGTACTCACCTAAGTGTTTTACGTGCAATCCCCAATTAAAACTTCAAAGCATGGCACCACCAACTCCCCTGTCCCTCATATAGAGAAGCATGATCATATTATCATTTTCTTTTTGCCTTACCCTAGCCTGAGCCCTTACCCTAAAGCTTAACCCTCCCGACCCATCTTCCTTGCTAGTTTTTTCAGCTGAAACTTTCCATATCTTCACCTTCTCTTCAAGAGCTACAGCCAACTATGAAACCTAACCCACACACCACATCTTCTTCTCTAAATGTTTTTACATTTTCTATTTCTTGTTGATTTCATCAGTACACCCATCATCATACTTGAAATTGTTCATCAAAGGTGCATTGCTCATTCATTATAATGTTATTTCAGACACATGCATCAAAATTAAAATGAAGAGAAGCAAGGCATAACTTAATGAACCTCATCTTGCTTCTGTTCTGATTCCAGCATGTGGCACTTGCTGGTAGACCGGCATGCCACTCCCCGTCGGAGTTGCACTGAGCTGGGAGTTTTTTCAGTCTGGGCAGAGCAGTGAAGTGATCCTGCCCACTCCCTGTCTAATGTATGCTGATGCTAATAGGGAGCAGTAGCAGAGCTTTGGAACCACAGAGCCACAGGACCTATGAAGAAGGAGGTGGCATCTCAGTGATGGGTCTGGTTCTCAGCTCCTTGTATTTTCTTCAGACCACCCACCCTCCCACTTCAGATTCTCAGGTCCGAGAGTGTAGGCAGAGGATATTTCATCAATATGGTTTCATGCTGAGGTCGGTGACTGGAAGAGTTTAGGGAGAGCTGACACCCCTCCACATGAATCACCTAGGATTCTAGGCAGGATCTCATGTGCATCCCCCAGACACAGTGGGCCTCATCACGAGTTGGGCTGTATTCCCGGCTGTAATACCGGCAACTGTAACAGCCCTGGCACTGACTGGTCCGGTGGTATTATCACCGGATCACGGGTTGGGCCTTAACGGTAAATCCCCATTCCTGATTGGGTCCATTGAATACAATGGGGAATTTTCAGTGCTAATACTGCGGGCTAATACAGCCGACTGTAATACCGCCGAAAACAGGGATTTCCACCTCCAGAAAAAAGCTGGAGGTAAAACAGCTGATTTAGCGCCTAGCTCGTGATAGGGCCAGCCCTTAAATGCGGCGGTAATACCGTTACCACCACATTTAAGGGCTACAGCCCAACCCCTGATGAGGCCCAGTGGTGTGGAGTGGAAGGGATGTGAGGGGTGCACTTTTCCACCTCTTCCCGGACCCCCTATTCCTGACCATCCTGCACTTTTGGGGTGTACTTTACGGGACCTTGAAGAAGACATGGAAGTGGAGGATGAAGGAGGGAGAGAAAACGTAGCATGACCTAAGACTTATTTCTTCGCCCTCCACCCATTGGGCCTTTTAGCCTCTAATCAGGTGCTGATATGGCAGAGCACCGCTGTCGGCTTTTCCATGGCATTACAGGATTGCCAAGTGTCGCATGAGAACTATAAATGCTATGCTTTCATCCAGATATTAAAATAGTGATACAGTAAAAGAACACCACACTGAGATGAGGTTCTGCTGATACAGAATACCTCAGAAGATGGTCCAGGATCCAGGAACTCTGTACAATGGCAGACATGCAAGGGGGGAAGGTGTAGGTCC
Source organism: Ambystoma mexicanum (assembly GCF_040938575.1). Taxonomy (NCBI): domain Eukaryota; kingdom Metazoa; phylum Chordata; class Amphibia; order Caudata; family Ambystomatidae; genus Ambystoma; species Ambystoma mexicanum. Next base: position 1,128,888,926 of record NC_090941.1, read on the forward strand.
TGTAAATCATGGAGCTCACTGGTAACTTGAGGATGCTGGTTTCTCCAGTTGTAGGGTTTCCCTTTTGCCTTCCCATCTGCACAGCATCATTGCACACCCAGGTCAGACAACCCCCTTGGCCTCTTATAGGAAGACATCCTGGGATGCACAGTTACTGCTATATTCTTTGCCCACAGGTTCCCAGATGCCTTGCAATTATTGGTTTGAACTGATGGGGGTAGGGTTTCCCCTTCTGCATCACTCTTCCTGTTTTCGTGAATTAAATGTGTATATTTGCATGTCGCTTGATAAACTCGCCTCATTATTTCTACTACTGGTGTTTTTTTACAAACCCAAGAGGTTTTCATTTGCATTGTCTACACTCATGGCCAAGCCAAGATTCCCTACGAGTCCTTCCATAAGTGATGGTGGTTGATTCTTAGGATGTGGGCAAGGACATGGTGTTCGCCACTTTAGAGAGTGAATCAATGGCCTTCTCCGGATTACATGGATCAGGACACAATATTCGTTACAGAATCAGAAGTAAATCCAAATACAATGTTGGTGATTGTTAGGAAAGATTTCATAATTGTAGGTAATTTTCCTTCCACGTGGCAACCCCCAAACTTTTTGCTATTGTTTTACACCCTGATCTAGACTTTGCCAGAGAAGTGCAGCCTTCAGCCGCACTCCTCTGGGCTTTCGCTCAATTCTTACATAGAAACTGACATGCCCTTAAGACAATCAGTACCGGGAGACTTTGTTTCCCTTAGTCCTTTCCTCATGTTGCAGCTTTTGAGCAACATGAAACAAGAGTGCACCATAACTTACATTACCGCGCTCTTGGGTCTCTAGTCATTCCAAAGGCCCTAGAAACTCTCGCTGAACTTATTATGAAATGTGCAAGTGTGTCACGGACGGGACTGGTGGCAGCTATCGTTTCTTTGTGTTTTGAACCCCTTTTTGCCATGTTAACCGCGCTTCCTGCTTTTGGCCCAAATGGGTGGCCTGGCCTCCAAAATGGCCATTCCACAAGGTTCTTTGTCCTGTCCGCTGACCGTCTTGCCCCTTCACCTTCCCCCAGGTCGAGCCGACCCGGGGCAGTCCTTATTTGGTCATGCACTTTCCTGCGAAACACAGCGCTTTCGCGGGCTTCTGCATGCCTTGTGTGTGCCTCCAGGATGTGGGCTGGGATGTCTGCTCCCAATACACATCCTGGGTGCCAGAGAGCCTAGAGTGTCCTTAATGCCTGGGACCACTGTGGTCCGTGATAGGTCCATGTATGGTGTGAGTATTTGTGAGCGGATCTCCCATTGGGCCCTCTCCGTTGTGGTGCGAAAGGAACTCTGGATGAGAGGAGGCTGAAAACCCCACTACCATGTCAATCTCCTGAGTTCTCACAAACAAAGGGTAAGGAGCCAAGTATCCTGCAACTAAGAAGCTGAGTCGAGGAATAGCTGGTGACCCGCTGAAGGGTTGGCACCCTGCACTGCTGTCGTCCTGCGAGACCACTCGGCCTCTGATCGAACGAGAAGGTCTGCAAAGGCGCTTCGACCCTTTAGAATAGTGGGAACAACTATTCTTGGCATCTTCACCAAATCCTGTACGTAAGCCTTCGGAAGCGTCCGTGGGCCATCCAGTGGACTGACCAGCCTACACAGGAACCTTGCTCTGTCACCGTCATCTGGCTTACTGCTAATCCCGTGTCCTCGGCACTCTCACACGATTCATACACTTGGCGTTCCCAGTTCTGAAGTGAGACGTGTGCTTTGGGACCGGAATACACGCGGTTGCCGAGTTGCCCTGCTGTGGTAACAAACCTGTGCGTGTTCGCTGCATTTGGGACCCCCTCGACCCTGACTCCTGCTGTCGCGGAATCTACACGGCGTCGAGACATCCTGCTGATTGCATCTGAACCTGCCAGTACTGAAACAGAACCAGAGAAGCCTGGGTCTGCCTGCATCGGGGACCGGTGAGTAGTCAATACCCTAACCGGTCACCCTCCCGCAGGAGCCTGTGGCTTTCCATCGCTGTCAGAAACAGCAACCCTTTTCCGCACTCGCGCCCTGCTTCTGCCCACAAGTGAAGGCCGCGCTTGAGTAGCAGGAATCTGTTCATCATCTTTTTGTTCACCTCTCTGAACTGCCTGATTTCCCTGAAGAGACTCCCCTTTGCCCGTTGGAATCCGCGTGTGGAGGCACTTTTGAGCACAAGGCTCCACTCTTTGTAGGGCTCGGACTTCCTTCTAGTTAGCTGGCCTCTGATGTCGAACTGGGTCTAACGATTACTTGCACTGCCTGTTTTCCTCCCCATCTAGGTGGTCTGCATATTTCGTGCTTCTAACTCTTTAGACCCCTCGGTCTTGTATATATATTGTATTGATTGTGATGTGTTGGTTTACTGGAGTTTTACCATGATTCTTTACTATGGTCGATGTTACAAAGGCCTTGTAATAAATGTGTCTATATTTTTAATATAACACCCGTCTGGAGTAATTTGTAAGCGTCCTTGCTTCGTGTGCTCATTGGGGGCTTTCAGTCACCCTCACCCCTCTTGAGACCTAGTCTTGACCGCCGCCATCGCTACCCTGATTGGTCTGGCTTGTCCAGAGGTTAGCCTGTTCAAAGAAACTAGGCTGGCCTTCTGAACCTCTGCCCCTCCAGGCCAGAGTTCAGAAATCCATGTTAACAAATTGGTGTACAGCGGTGGGATACAACTGAAGGTATCCAGTGTTGTGCACAAGCAAAGGCATTTCAAGTTATTCCTAACAGGACATGTAGTGAATTGTCGTAGTACAACTTTTTAAAGGCCATAGTCCTATCTAACAGTATGGAAACAAGTACCTTGTTAACTTTAAATGCTCCTAAATCCGAAACATTGAAAAAGATGTGTGCAAAAATGGAAATGATCCAAAGAATCATGGCGTGGCAAGAAGCGCAGCTAAGCACTATAGCTTCAGATGACAGTGCAGAAGGAGGTGGGGCTGCTCTCAATGATAGAACTGGCAGTTCTGCCACTGCACTGGTCCACCGCGACCATGAGGACAGGGAGGATGAAATGTCCAATGTTTCCTCTGCCAGTGCTGATGGGGAGGCCATGCTTGAATTCAAGAAGCAAGAGCTGCGGTTTAGGCAGAAGGAGCTTGAGTTCAATATGGTCATACTCCAGGAAGAGCTTCAGTTCAATAGGGCCAAGCTAAAGATCGAACAGGTAGAAAAACAGAAAGACAGGGATCACCAGTTGGAACTGGCTAAGCTTCAAGTTGCCAATGGATCCAAGGGTCCTGGACATGGGTCTGGGGCCTCCTCTCATCTAAGGTTTCCAAAAGATCTGCTCAGTGTGTATGAGGAAAAGAATGATATTATGGACTGGCTGAATACATTTGAGTATGCATGTGAAGTTCAACAAGTTGACAATGCTGATAAGATTGCCTGGTTACTCAGCAGACTGCCCCATTCTGGCTGTAGGGCCATTATGGAAATGTCGAAGGCTGAGCGAACAGATTTTGCAATGTTGAAGAAAACTCTCATTTTAAAGTTTGGAAAGACTCCTGCCCAATATTTAAAATGATTCCGAGAGTATAAGAAAAAAGAAGGTGGTACTTGGGTATCTTATGTAACCGAATCCTTAAAAAACTTGACTGGCTGGGTCGAAGTTTATAATGCTGGAACATATTTTTGCATCTTCTTCCCCTGAGCTTAAGCAGCATTTGGCAGAATCAAAGGAGATAGATCTAAGAAGCTTGCCATTGCAGCAGATTTATGGGTGTCACATCGAGTGTCCCATAAGGACAAGACTCATCCTGGTAAGCAGGAGGAAGGGAAAAAGTCCAAAGATAAGGAGGGTGGGGAAACTGAAAAATCTTCTTCCCAAAAGGGCCACAAAAAGAAAAATAAGGGTAAGACACAAGAGAACTCACAGGGTAGTGGAGGTCAGCCTCCGAAACAGAACTCTGGTTATAGTAAGCCTCCCTATGTAAACCAACCCAATGGATCGTGTTTTGCTTGCGGAGCAACTGACCACATGAAGGGGGATCCCAGATGTAAGGTCAAAACCTTGGGGGTCCACTCTGCTAATCTGGCCTTCTCCTCCTGCGAGAAAGAAGAGATTACCGGAGCATCCTTCTCCTCAGACTCCTTCCCTAGTGGGATAGAAGCAGAGGTAATTTTAGTTTCCCTGGGTTCCCGGGAGCCTAAAGTCGCAGAGGCTTATGCTAGGATTCCAGATTGTAACGCTCACCTGATTCTCGCAGAGGCGCCGGTCTTGACTGGGGGACTACCGTATCCTCAAAGGTGATGTGTAGCACCCGGTTGGCTCTTTGGGCTGGACCTCTGTGCACTGTATGCCTGACGTGTAGAGTAAGATGTCTGCAGATCGAAAATATGGGGTTAATGAACTGGGGTTATTGGGGTGTCCCTATCTCTTTCCTCTTCTCCTCTCCTGTAGACCCCCAAAGGTTAACGCTCTCACCTTAGGTAAGTGAATGCCGAGCTCTCCATCTGCCTCGGGGCAGGGTGCTGTAACCAGTTTCTTCACTGGATAGGTAGCGCAGGCCTCTTGACTTCAGAGGACTGCTGTCCGTCGTTTACTGCACGAACGGTAAGTTTCGAGTCATTCAAATGTCTTTAAAGTCTTTAGTAATGATGTCTCTTGTTTTGCAGGGTTCCGGCGATGGCGGATGACGGGCTGAAGTGAGTTGAAGATGGAGCCCGTGTGATGAATAGAAGCGCCTGGAAGCACGTAAGTAAGCGCTTGTTGCCTGCTTCACTATGCGCTCTAACTGTCTTTTTATGTTGCAGGTACGAGTTCGGAGCGGCTGCAGGGTGCCGGAATACCCACTGGATTAGATGTGGAAAGGAGTAATGGCACATGAGTATTAAAGTTCCCCAATGTCTTTGAACGCACCTTGTTTTGTCTTTCAGATGCGGGATGCAGCGCCGAAGGCCTCCGGAGCGTACGAAGAGTAGGTAAGCCTTTGCCTTTCAGATGCCAGAATGCTAACCTGTTCTTTCTTGTCTTTATAGGTGTTGCTGAAGACTGGATTCAGGATGGTAAGCCTTTTTCCTTAGGCCCAGGACCGGATGCAGAAGACACGATGAGCGTTCTGCTGCAGAGGTTGCAGAATAACGCAAAGCAAGATTCATCCACCGGGTGTGGTTTAAATAGCCTCCTGTAGTGCTTAGGTGTCTCCTTCCACAGCCACGCCTAAGTAAGAAAAGAGTTCCTGGTAAGAAAAGAGTTCCTGCCTTCCAGAAGAGTTCCAGTGTTCTGAATCTAGGGAGTGGCTCCAGCCCCACCCAACAGGAAAAGTAGTTCCAAACAGAAGAGGATCAGAGGCTCAACTGGCAGGCAAGTAAGCAGCATGGTCTGCTGAAGGTAAGTCCACCCAAGCATTATGAGCCCGGCGCTTCCAGCGCTGGGACTGGGCATATTTATGAGCCTGGTCGCACTGGCGCCAGGACTGGGTCCAAAAGGTCCCAATTGGGACTGGTTGGCACTCAGAACCTGGGTTATGGATCTGCTTCCAAGGGAGTTGGGAAAACCCTGACCTTTTGGAAGCAGAGATCATGACAGTACCCCCCCTCAAGGCCCCTCCCAAACCGGGCTTCTCCGGGGGTTTTGGCTTGTCAGGAAATGTTCGGTGAAATCTTTTGATTAGGCGAGGAGCGTGGACATATTCAGCAGGTTCCCAGGATCTCTCTTGGGGGCCGTAGCCTTTCCAGTCAATTAGGTAGAATAGTTTAGATTTGGAGATCTTGGAGTCCAGAATGCTTTTGACTTCAAACTCGAGTTCTCCATCCACTAGGATAGGTTTTGGAGAATTGGTTAGTCGGGTTTGAGGTTGCACGGGTTTTAATAGAGAGACGTGGAAGACCGGATGTATCTTCATGTGCGGGGGCAAGTCCAACTTGACCGCTACTGGGTTTACTATGGTAGTGATGGAATAGGGACCAAGGTATCTTGGGTTGAATGTGCGTGGCCCTTTTAGAGATAGATATTTGGTGGATAACCAGACTTGATCCCCTACTTGATAGTGAGGGGCTTCCTTCCGATGTTGATCTGCTCCTTTCTTGTATTGTTCTTTAGCCCTTTGAAGGTGAGAAACAGCTTCCTTAAAGGCTTGGGTGATTGTAGAATGCAGGTAGTCTACTGCTGGTGTTTCAAGATCTTGGAGGGGATCCAACTCCGAGGTTCGAGGGTGACTGCCGTACAAAAGAAAAAACGGGGTTTTCCCAGTTCCCGAATGGACAGAGTTATTGTAGGCATACTCGGCTATCCAAAGGATATCTTTCCAAGTTTTTTCAGTTTGTTGCAGCATGCAGCGTAAATACTGTTCCAGAGTTTGATTGGTCCTCTCGGTTTGTCCGTCGGTCTGAGGGTGGTGACTGGTCGATAGTCTCACATCAATTTGAGCCGACCGACAGCAACTTCGCCAAAAATGAGAAATAAATTGACTACCTCGATCCGAAATTAGAACCGAAGGAAAACCGTGCAGTCGGACGATGTTTTCGAGAAATTCTCGGGCCAGAGTTGCTGCTGTTGGCAAGCCTTTGAGCGGAATGAAATGCGCCATCTTGGAGAATAAGTCCACGATTACTAGAATCGTATTGTATCCGGAGCATGGAGGTAGATCGGTGATGAAGTCCATAGAAAGCGTATGCCAAGGGCGAGGTGGGATGTCAATAGGGCGTAAGAGGCCTGCTGGTCTTTCCTTTTGACTCTTGTTTTGGGCGCATACTCCACAGGACATTATAAAGTCTCTGATATCTTTTTTCCAAGACGGCCACCAGAAGTAGCGCTTGATCTTTTCTGAGGTCTTGGCTATACCGGGATGACCTTCCATTAAAGAGTCGTGATAACAAGAGATTACTTTTTTCTGTAAATCTGTGCTGGGTAGGTATAATCGTTCTTGGAAATACAATAAGTTGTCCTTTACTGCAAAGTCCTTTCCCTGCAGATGCCAATTCTGTATGTCTGCTGGAGTTACAAGTTGCCTGGCTTCATCCTTAACTTCCTCTATGGATTCTGTGGCGATTACACCCAGAATTCTTTGTTCGGGAATGATTGGTACAGGTTTAGGGTTGACCAAGTGTTCTTCCACTCCCATCCGAGAAAGGGCATCGGCTTTACCGTTCTTTGTACCAGGTCGATAGGTAATTATGAAGTCAAACTCGGCAAAGAATAATGCCCAACGGAGTTGCCTAGAGGATTGGGCTTTTGCGGTCTTCAAATATTGCAGGTTTCGGTGATCCGTAATCACAGTAACGGTGTGTCGGGCCCCCAGCAGATAATGCCGCCAAGCCTTAAAGGCAGACTTGATAGCCAGAAGTTCCTTGTCAGTAATCGTGTAATTGATTTCAGGAGGCGAGAATTTGCGGGACCAAAATGCCACGGGATGCAACTGATTGGTTACCGGGTCCTTTTGTGATAGAACTGCCCCCATGGCAAGGCTTGAAGCATCAGTTTCCACGATGTAGGGGAGTTCGGGGCGAGGGTGTTTTAAGATTGGTGCAGAGATAAATTTAGTCTTCAAATCCTGGAAAGCTTGTTCCGCCTCGGTAGACCATTCAAAACGTTTGTTTTTCTTTAACAAGGCAGTGATGGGCTGGACTATTCGAGAGAATTCGGGGATAAACCTACGGTAAAAGTTAGCGAAGCCTAACATGCTTTGCACACCTTTTACGGAGGATGGTGATGGCCATTTGAGAACTGCATCGACCTTATTTGAATCCATACGCACTCCGCCAGGTGATAATATGAATCCCAAGAATTCAACTTCAGTCACGTTGAAAACACATTTTTCCAACTTAGCGAAAAGTTTGTGTTGACGCAATCTTTCGAGGACCATTTTCACGTGTTTCCGATGTTCAGATTCCGATGAAGATTAAACGAGGATGTCGTCAATGTAAACAACAACACATACATCTATGAGCTCTCTGAGGACATCGTTCATAAAATATTGAAAGGCGGCCGGGGCATTGCAAAGTCCGAAGGGCATGACCTGATATTCAAATAGCCCATACTTGGTGCGGAAGGCCGTCTTCCATTCATCGCCCTCTTTTACTCGTACCAAGTGGTAAGCTCCTCTAAGATCCAGCTTTGTATATATGCATGCTTTTCTGACTTGGTCCAGGAGTTCAGGGATCAAAGGTAACGGATATCTATTCTTAACGGTGATCTGGTTCAGGGAGCGATAATCGATACAAGTTCTAAGGTCTCCTTCCTTTTTTGGAACGAAGAACAAAGCTGAAGAAGCAGGGGACTTGGAAGGACGAATAAACCCATTTGCCAGGTATTGATCCAGGTATTGTCGAAGGTGAAGGTTCTCAGGCTCGGTGAGGGCATAAATTCTACTACAAGGAGGAGTAGATCCAGTATCAGGTCTATCTGGCAGTCATAAGACCTATGAGGAGGTAGAGAGTTAGCCTGATCCTTCCGAAAACATCTTGGTATTCTAGGTATTCGGGAGGTAACTGGGGAGTCTCTGAAGAAATTGCGGCCAGTGCAACACCAGGTGGAGGGTGACAAGTAGAGAAACATTCTGGAAACTGGACCGTTCTTGCTCGCCAATCGATCAGAGGATTGTGTTTCTCTAACCAAGGTATTCCTAGAATAATCTGAAACTGAGGGGCCTTGATCACATCGAACACGATCTTCTCATGGTGTCCATCTTGACTTACTAGCGTCACCTCTTGAGTGGTATGCGTTACTGGCCCGGAGGCTATCTCCGTACCATCCACCGTAGTAATGACGTCCTTTACAGCCTTGGGACAAAGAGTTAGATTCATCCTCAAAACCATTTCATGATCCACATAATTGCCGATGGCACCGCTGTCGACGTAAGCTTCAATTGCATGTAATCGATCCGGATTATCAGGGCTAATGAGGACCATAGGTATCACGAAATGCAAGGTCACGGAACTGGTTTTCACGCTCGGCAAGAGGACCTCTATTCTTGTCGGGCGAGGTCGTTTCCCTGCTCAGAGTTTGTAACTTTGGTAACTGCAGCTCCTACTGCCTTCTTGGCAGGTTTCACCGGACAGTCTCGAAGAAAGTGCCCTGAGTTTCCGCAATATAGGCATAATTGCAACTGTTTCCTCCTTTCCCGCTCCCTTTGTGTTAGAGGACCTTTCAGACCCCCTATTTGCATGGGTTCCCCGGAGTCTACTCCTTTGGAAGGAGTTGGCGGTTTGGAAAATACTCGAGCATCAAACTTGGAACGATCGGCCTTCCTGTTCTGCAGCCTGTGATCTATTTGAACGACCAAGTCTATATAATCCGAACAGTCTTGTGGGGGATTCACTACTTGGGCTAAAACGTCTTTGAGCTCTCCACGTAGACCTCTATAAAACAGCGTAATCCTTTTGTCCTCAGGCCATTGAGTTTCCACTATTAGTCTATTGAAAGATGCAATATAAGCCAAAAGGTCTTGATTACCCTGTCGCAACGAAAGAAGCTCATTGTCCAAGGCCTGCCCCTGTGAATGTCTTGCGAACAGTTTTTCCATACTAAGCTGAAAGGCTTGAAAATCATGGAGAACCGGATCATCTTGATTAACTAGAGGGATCGACCAGTCTGCCGCATTGCCACTAAGGTACGAAAGTACAAAAGCTACTTTTGCTTGATCAGTTGGAAAGGCTGCTGGCCGGCATAAGAAGTGCAACCGGCACTGATTGATAAATACTGCAAACCTCTTTGGGTCACCAGAAAATCGTTCGGGCGGAGCCAGAGGTACATTCCCAGGTAGGTTGATCTGCACTGGATTCATAGAGGATGTTGAAGGAAGATTTGCCCCTGATGCGGGTAACGGGGTCTGTCCGGCTTGTGACTGTAGCACTTGTCTAGCAAGATTGTCTGTTCTCTCCTTGGAAATAACTAGTTCCCTTCTTAGAGCATTCGTTTCCTGACGAGCTGCATGCACTTCTGCCCTTAGTTCCCCAAGTAACCGGGCTAGGGGGTCAGTATCCGAGGTTTCCATAGCGCCTGGGCGAGAGTTTTGCGGTAGGCTTTGCGTTCTGTAACGCTCACCTGATTCTCGCAGAGGCGCCGGTCTTGACTGGGCGACTACCGTATCTTCAAAGGTGATGTGTAGCACCCGGTTGGCTCTTTGGGCTGGACCTCTGTGCACTGTATGCCTGACGTGTAGAGTAAGATGTCTGCAGATAGAAAATATGGGGTTAATGAACTGGGGTTATTGGGGTGTCCCTATCTCTTTCCTCTTCTCCTCTTCTGTAGACCCCCAAAGGTTAACGCTCTCACCTTAGGTAAGTGAATGCCGAGCTCTCCATCTGCCTCGGGGCAGGGTGCTGTAACCAGTTTCTTCACTGGATAGGTAGCTCAGGCCTCTTGACTTCAGAGGACTGCTGTCCGTCGTTTACTGCACGAACGGTAAGTTTCGAGTCATTCAAATGTCTTTAAAGTCTTTAGTAATGATGTCTCTTGTTTTGCAGGGTTCCGGCGATGGCGGATGACGGGCTGAAGTGAGTTGAAGATGGAGCCCGTGTGATGAATAGAAGCGCCTGGAAGCACGTAAGTAAGCGCTTGTTGCCTGCTTCACTATGCGCTCTAACTGTCTTTTTATTTTGCAGGTACGAGTTCGGAGCGGCTGCAGGGTGCCGGAATACCCACTGGATTAGATGTGGAAAGGAGTAATGGCACGTGAGTATTAAAGTTCCCCAATGTCTTTAAACGCACCTTGTTTTGTCTTTCAGATGCGGGATGCAGCGCCGAAGGCCTCCGGAGCGTACGAAGAGTAGGTAAGCCTTTGCCTTTCAGATGCCGGAATGCTAACCTGTTCTTTCTTGTCTTTATAGGTGTTGCTGAAGACTGGATTCAGGATGGTAAGCCTTTGCCTTTCAGATGCCGGAATGCTAACCTGTTCTTTCTTGTCTTTATAGGTGTTGCTGAAGACTGGATTCAGGATGGTAAGCCTTTTTCCTTAGGCCCAGGACCGGATGCAGAAGACACGATTAGCGTTCTGCTGCAGAGGTTGCAGAATAACGCAAAGCAAGATTCATCCACCGGGTGTGGTTTAAATAGCCTCCTGTAGTGCTTAGGTGTCTCCTTCCACAGCCACGCCTAAGTAAGAAAAGAGTTCCTGGTAAGAAAAGAGTTCCTGCCTTCCAGAAGAGTTCCAGTGTTCTGAATCTAGGGAGTGGCTCCAGCCCCACCCAACAGGAAAAGTAGTTCCAAACAGAAGAGGATCAGAGGCTCAACTGGCAGGCAAGTAAGCAGCATGGTCTGCTGAAGGTAAGTCCACCCAAGCATTATGAGCCCGGCGCTTCCAGCGCTGGGACTGGGCATATTTATGAGCCTGGTGCCACTGGCGCCAGGACTGGGTCCAAAAGGTCCCAATTGGGACTGGTTGGCACTCGGAACCTGGGTTATGGATCTGCTTCCAAGGGAGTTGGGAAAACCCTGACCTTTTGGAAGCAGAGATCATGACACAGATAACACCAAGCACTACTTTAAGGACAGTGTGCTGATCAATGGAGTAGATACTCCAGCTCTTAGGGATAGTGGGTGCAGTCAAACTGTAGTGGATTCTGCCTTGGGAGACTCAGAGGAAGTTGCCAGAGCTACTCTGATGTCCACTAAATTGGCTGACGGCCCATCTCTCATGTTCCCAGTAATACCTGTAAATCTTACTATCAATGGTACAGCAGTCAGGATTCCAGTGAGCATTCAGAGAAGCGTCCCAGGAAAGGTCTTGTTGGGCAATGATCTCCGAGCGTTAGGGCTCGTGGGAGACACTGCTGACAGACCCTGCACAAGGTCTCAAACAAGGGCAGCACTGACCAAGATCAGTGAGCTGCCCCAGCCAAAGGGGAAACCCAAGGCTAAAGGAGTCAGAAAACCAAAACGAGGGAAAGAAAATATTCCCCCAAACTCACCTACCACTGCGGTGGAGGAAGTTGGTCAATCGCCCGGACCCGACGAGGAGGCGGCGATACCTGAAGTATTTGACCCCAATGACCATCCTGAACTAAACAAATTTGTTAGTAGAAGGTGGTCCTGACAGGGAAGAATTCAGTAAAGGCCAACGTGAGTGCCCATCTCTGGAAGGCCTAAGGAGACAGGCCTGCTCCCAGCTTGAGAGTGAACCTCCTGGGAAGCATCAGATTTATTGGGAAGGTGGACTCCTGTATAGTGAGCCCACAGAGTCTAAAGAAGGAGACCATAGGAGGTTGGTGGTTACCCTTGCTGTAAGACCCTTCCTCCTGCAGTTGGCGCATGAAGTGCCCCTTGCTGGTCACCTTGGTATTAAGCGGACCAAGCAAAGGTTATCCATGCACTTCTACTGGCCCAAGATGGAGGTGCAAGTAGAAAGTCATTGCAGGAGTTGTGCCTCCTGCCAGTTATCTGGTAAGAGTGGCTCAACAATCCAAGCTCCATTGTTACCACTCCCAGTTGTGGGAATACCATTCGAAAGGGTAGGGATCGACATTGTTGGTCCCCTTGACCCGCAAACATCCTCAGGCAATAGGTTTATCCTGGTACTGGTCGACCATGCTACCAGATATCCTGAGGCCATCCCATTAAAAACTGTAACTGCCAAGTCAGTTGCAAAAGCGTTACTTGGCATCTTTACTAGGGTTGGCTTCCCTAAAGAAGTTGTGTCCGACAGAGGCAGCAACTTTATGTCAAAATATATGCAAGCTATGTGGAAAGAATGTGGGGTCACCTACAAGTTATCTTCCGCATACCACCCCCAGACCAATGGTCTGGTGGAACGGTTCAACAGAAAGTTAAAGAGTATGATTGGGGCTCTGGAAGAACCCCAAAGAAGAAAATGGGATCTTCTTTTACCATGCTTACTGTTTGCCTACTGAGAGGTACCACAGGAGGGTGTTGGCTTCAGCCCCTTCGAACTTCTGTTTGGTCACCCTGTACAGGGACCCTTAGCCATAGTCAAGGAGGGATGGGAGATGCCCATTTCCCCTATTACTACCAACGTAGTAGACTATGGGCCTCATTACAAGTCCGGCGGTAACTGGTTACCGCCGGACTCGTATTACCATTCCGCCTCCGTGATTCCCGGAATTACCGGGGCATTACAACCCCGGTTTCCCGGGAATCACGGAGGCGGAATGGTGTTAATCCCCATTCCCATTGAGTCCTTCAAATAGCTCCTTTGAGGATGTCCGAGTGGCCCCTTACCTGACTTCTGATCAGCAGGCTGAGGTGAAAACTTTGCTTAGGCAATTTTCCCCCCTGTTTTCGCAGTCCACTGGTTTGACACCTTGGTGCAAACATAACATAGACACAGGAGACAGTGTACCTACCAAATGTAGAGGATACAGAATGTCAGACAAAGTACGGTTTTACATTAAGACAGAGGTCAACAAAAAGTTAGATCTTGGGGTGATTGACCCTCTAGTAGTCTTTGGTCCAGTCCTGTGGTTTTGGTTCCAAAGGCAGGTACTTCTGAATTGAGGTTCTGCGTGGATTACAGGGCTCTAAATGCTGTCACCAAGACAGATGCACACCCCTTGCCTCGAACAGATGAGCTGGTGGATGCCCTGGGTGCCTCCAAGTATCTCAGCACGTTTGACCTCACTGAAAGGCTATTGGCAAATAGCCCTATCAGAACACGCCAAGGAGAAGACAGCGTTCTCAACTCCAGACAGTCTTTACCAGTTCAGGGTAATGCCGTTTGGGTTGAAGAATGCACCTGCCACTTTTCATAGGCTTGTGAATCATGTGTTAAACGGGTTGAAATTCTGTCTTGCATATCTGGATGATATAGCAGTTTTCAGCGCCACCTGGGAAGACCATGTGAAACACCTCGGGATTGTGCTACAGGCTCTTCAGAAAGCACACTTGACCATAAAGGCTAGTAAATGCCAGATTGGACAAGGCTCTGTGGTTTACCTTGGACATGAAGTAGGTGGAGGGAGGATACAGCCTCTACCGAGTAAAGTACAAGCAGTACAAGACTGGCCTACCCCCACTACACAGACCCAAGTGAGAGCCTTCTTAGGACTCATAGGGTATTACCGCAAATTCATGGCAGACTATGGTACCATAGCTGCCCCTTCGACTGCTCTCACCACTCCGAAGAAACCCAAGAAGGTAACTTGGACCGACGAGTGTGAGAAGGCCTTCAATGGCTTAAAAGACTCCTTGTGCCAGGCCCCTCTTCTCAGGGCCCCTGATTACCAAAGACATTTTATTGTGCAGACAGATGCCTCTGACACTGGATTAGGAGCTGTACTATCACAAGTAGATGAGAAGGGTAAGGAACACCCTATTGGTTTCATTAGTCGCCAGTTTAAGGACAGAGAGCTCAGATGGTCCACAGTAGAGAAAGAATGTTTCTCTGTTGTGTGGGCCCTACGGAAGCTGAGGCCCTACCTCTATGGGACCCACTTCACTGTGCAAACTGGCCATAAGCCCTTAAAGTGGCTAATAAACATGAAGGGAGAGAATCCAAAGTTGCTTAGGTGGTCCATAAGTCTGCAAGGCTTTGACTTCACTATTGAGCATAGGCCAGGTGTCCAACATAGCAATGCTGATTGTCCAGAATGTTTAACCGACCTGAACAAGAAACTCATCCAGGGGTGGATTAGTTCCCCCTGTCCTTAGCCTGGGAGGGGCGGGTGTTAGGAAAGATTTCATAATTGTAGGTAATTTTCCTTCCATGTGGCAACCCCCAAACTTTTTGCTGTTGTTTTACACCCCGATCTAGACTTTGCCAGAGAAACGCAGCCTTCAGCCACACTCCTCTGGGCTTTCGCTCAATTCTTACGGGGAAACTGACATGCCCTTAAGACAGTCAGTACCGGGAGACTTTGTTTCCCTTGGTCCTTTCCTCATGTTGCAGTTTTTGAACAACATGAAACAAGAGTGCACCGTAACTTACATTACCGCGCTCTTGGGTCTCTAATCATTCCAAAGGCCCTAGAAACTCTCGCTGGACTTATTATGAAATGTGCACGTGTGTCACGGACGGGACTGGTGGCAGCTATCGTTTCTTTGTGTTTTGAACCCCTTTTTGCCATGTTAACCACGCTTCCCGCGTTTGGCCCAAATGGGTGGCCTGGCCTCCAAAATGGCCATGCCACAAGGTTCTTTGTCCTGTCCGCTGACCGTCTTGCCCCTTCACCTTCCCCCAGGTCGAGCCGACCCGGGGCAGTCCTTATTGGGTCATGCACTTTCCCGCGAAACAGAACGCTTTTGCGGGCTTCTGCATGCCTTGTGTGTGCCTCCAGGATGTGGGCTGAGATGTCTGTTGCCAATACACATCCAGGGTGCCAGAGAGTCTAGAGTGTCCTGAATGCCTGGGACCACCATGGTCCGTGATAGGTCCACGTATGGTGTGAGTGTTTGTGAGCGGATCTCCCATTGGGCCTTCTCCATTTTGGCACAAAGGGAACTCTGGATAAGAGGAGGCTGAAAACCCCACTACCATGTCGATTTCCTGAGTTCTCACGAACAAAGGGTAAGGAGCCAAGAATCCTGCAATTAAGAAGCTGAGTCGAGGAATCGCTAGTGACCCACTGAAGGGTTGGCACCCTGCACTGCTGTCGTCCTGCAAGACCACTCGGCCTCTGATCGAACGAGAAGGTCTGCAAAGGTGCTTCGACCCTTTAGAATAGTGGGAACAACTATTCTCAGCATATTCACCAAATCCTGTACGTAAGCCTTTGGAGGCGTCCCTGGGCCATCCAGTGGACTGACCAGCCTACACAGGAACCTTGCTCTGTCACCACCGTCTGGCTTACTGCTAATCCCGTGTCCTCGGCACTCTCACACGATTCGTACACTTGGCGTTCCCAGGTCTGAAGTCAGACGTGTGCTTTGGGACCGGAAAACACGCGGTTGCCGAGTTGCCCTGCTGTGGTAACAAACCTGTGCGTGTCGCTGCATTTGGGACACCCTCGACCCTGACTCCTGCTGTCGCGGAATCTACACAACGTCGAGACATCCTGCTGATCACATCTGAACCTGCCAGTACCGAAACAGAACCGGAGAAGCCTGGGTCTGCCTGCATCGGGGACCGGTGAGTAGTCAATACTCTAACCGGTCGCCCTCCCGCAGGAGCCTGTGGCTTTCCATCGCTGTCGGAAACAGCAACCCTTTTCCACACTCGCGCCCTGCTTCTGCCCACAAGTGGAGGCCGCGCTTGAGTAGCGGGGATCTGTTCATCATCATTTTGTTCACCTCTCTGAACTGCCTGATTTCCCTGAAGAGACTCCCCTTTACCCGTTGGCACCGGTGTGTACAGGTACTTTTGAGCACAAGGCTCCACTCTGCGTAGGGCTCGGACTTCTTTCTAGTTAGGTGGCCTCTGATGTCGAACTGGGTCTAACTGTTACTTGCACGGCCTGTTTTCCTCCCCATCTAGGTGGTCTGCATATTTCGTGCTTCTAACTCTTTAGACCCCTCGTTCTTTTATATATATTGTATTGATTGTGATGTGTTGGTTTACTGGAGTTTTACCGTGATTCTTTACTATGGTCGATGTTACAAAGGCCTTGTAATAAATGTGTCTATATTTTTAATATAACACCTGTCTGGAGTCATTTGTAAGCGTCCTTGCTTTGTGTGCTCATTGCAGGCTTTCAGTCACCCTCACCCCTCTTAAGACCTAGTCTTGACCGCTGCCATCGCTACCCTGATTGGTCTGGCTTGTCCAGAGGTTACCCTGTTCCAAGAAACTAGACTGGCCTTCTGAACCTCTGCCCCTCCAGGACAGAGTTCAGAAATCCATCTTTAACAGTGATACTGGGTCCCAAATTAAGATTCTGTGAACATGAGCTAGATCCATCTCCTGCATACAGCACCTTTGTTGGGGGACTGCCCATGGGTGCAGAATCCATCTAAGCTTAAGGTTTTGCCTCATATTATGAAATATGAGAAGAAAAGTTCAATACAATAACATCATTATCACTATGACAATATCATTGCAACAAGAGCAGCGCCCTTTGTCTGAAAGATTGAGCACTTATCACTTTGCCCATAAATGTAGCCCACTGGGCACTTTATGTAGGTAAACAACTCATTAGAGCAGAGTGTTTCCAATTTATTGGCACACAGCGACTTTTAGATGGGCAA
The DNA here is from genome assembly GCF_040938575.1 of Ambystoma mexicanum. Taxonomy (NCBI): domain Eukaryota; kingdom Metazoa; phylum Chordata; class Amphibia; order Caudata; family Ambystomatidae; genus Ambystoma; species Ambystoma mexicanum. The sequence continues at coordinate 1,128,905,966 of NC_090941.1, forward strand.
CTGCCCATGCGGGCGGAACCTATCTGACCAACGCGTTTGTGATGTAATCTTTGATGTCCTGGGTGTTAGTCTTAGCAGTGCACAGTGGTGGCTCAAGTTATTGTTGCTTAGCTTACCATAACTGGTGAATTTCTGGTGTTTTTCGGTATTACTTGTAACCATAATGTCCCTTTAACACAGTTTATTCAATGCATTTCAAAGGTTTTTACCTGTGCACCCTTAATTTGCTACAAGTTCCTTCTACTCATCAGGTAGCATTAACAAAGCCCAGAAGCACAGGGGACAACAAAACATGTTCTACCCTTCAACCAACAAACACATATCTATAAAACAACATTACTTATATTTCCTACACCCAAATATACCTTTTTGTACAAAATCATCATTTGAAAATGTTCAAATTATTTTTTCATTTAGCACACAACATAATGGAATACACCAAGCACAAACCATAACTGTACACCTCATATTATCACCTTGTGTAGCTTGTCATACAGACTAGCATACACCAGGCGCTCATTCCAAAAAAACACTTACCAAATGGTAAGTACACTGTATTTATTTCTCTATTATTATCTTTCATTATATAAACATTTCTTATATGCAAAAGGCACATATTTCTTATTTTAACAGAAATGGCCAACACACTTCAGTGGTTAGAAGAAAATTTCCCAAAAGAAGAAATGAGTGATGATAACATCTCTAATGGTATACAATACATCTTTTAATATAAATAAACAATGTAATGTGTACAGATCTCACTGAAATAACAATTTCTTTTTTTCATATAGTACATAGTTTTCACGAAGAAACAACACCCCGATTTAATTATGCATAATCCTAAGAATCTCAAACAGAAGCCCTAACCCCATCTTTACATAATGAAATCATGATGTTGTCTGCACAATTGGATTACATCAGTATAACTTTAAGGAACTTTTAAATTATGTCAAAAATCATGTCATTAAAAATGGACATTATCACTGTCCTTCTTGAACCTGTCCTCCTTGCCCCAAGCAATCATCCCCATCAAATTCCCAAGATTTCAATGAAAGACGCTTTGATGAAACCTCACTAACTTTCTCCCCGGATCATTATTGTACAGAATGTCTAATTGTTCCATTTATGTTTCCCATTCCGATACCCCAAACCTTTCCTAAATAAATGTATCTTTTATACTATAAATGTCTTTGTAAATTGTCCTGTCATTTTTTTTTTAAATGCCCAATAATAGTCTGCAGACCCTACGACGGTATGGGACTGCCCGCACACAAAATGGAGGTGCCCCCAGACAGGCACGGTGTCGGAACATGTCTGGTTTCGCATGACACACTTTTAATTAGTCCACGGACAGCGTGCATGTTCTATGGACACTCATGCGCATGCACCCTGCGTCTCCCACCCGATTGGTGTCCACAGACGACTGTAATGGCTGCGGACGTCACCGGACGTCATTGTAATTGTAATTATAATTGCCATTGTTTATTCTTTTATAGTGCGCGTCGGGCCCGGAGGCATCTGGGCGCAGAGCAGGTTACAGAGTTGCATATGATAGAGAAGTAATATACATATATACATATAATACATGGTGCATACAGTGTGCAATATACAGTTAGCATGAGCTATAGCGGTATTTACAATAGGTGAAGTCATATCAACAGTCTAGGGAGTTCAGCCACTTCTTTAGATTATATCTGAAACACAGGAAGGGAGATATGGCTCTAAGTGAGTCAGTCAGTCATCATGTGACTACACCAGTACTGCGTGACGGTCTGTCCGCAGACACTGTCAGCAGTCATGGACAGTTTCAAACTGTATTTTCAGCCAATCTAGGGTGTTTAAAGTTGAAATGTTACCCTTCCAGAGCTCTAGACCCATTCTTGGTTGATCTGGCATCTTTATACAACGTTTCAGTGCCTATTCACGACTTGGTTGTCCGCTGACCGCTCCTCTGATTGGACAGACCCATTACCTTTCCTCATTCTCAATCTGGCTATCCAGAAGAGAGCACCTGCTTTGGCAATCTCTTTTATTGAGCTTCTTATTTGATCAAATGGCATCTGTTGTGGCCAATCCTCCTCCTCAGCCAACCCCACCACCACCACCACCACAACAACCTGGAGGGCCTGGAGATGGGAACTGGAACGGAGATACAGATGAAGATCAAGAGGAAGATGAAGATGAGGTAGAGGAAGTCCCTATCTACTGCACCCGGAGTGAGTCCTGGGTGTGGTGGTCTTTCCAAGGTACCTTTCTCGGGGAGAAGTAGGTTTACATCATCTACCCCATCTTCCTCAACTGCGCCTGTTACCACAAAGGATACTCCTTTGGGGCAGAGGATCCCAGCAGCCGCATCACAGACCATACAGAATGCTGTTGACCCGTACCTTTCGAGGGTCACAGTGCTATGTTTGTACTGCAAAGCACCTATCTATAGGGGGGAACAGTTTCGTAGTGCTTTCGAGGCTGTGGTCAAGGAGCACAAGAAACACTGCCACCTACCTTAAATCTAAGGCCCGCCCAACATCTTCCTCTGTCCATCTGCTCCTAAATTTCTGTGGTTGGTGCCCTTTCCTTCCCTCCACTCCCTCACCTTACATTGCCTCTCCTAAAAAATCACAAAAAAGCCCAAAAAATACACAATTTTAAAAATAAAAAACAACTCCTTTAGGAGCCACCTTTCACAGTTTAAAGATAGAACAAAAAAAACTCATATGTCCCTATGCAGCCTGCATAGTCAGCGGACAGCGCAGTAGTCCGCAGACATCCAGAAAATTCCAAGCATGGGTGGGGAAATGGAAATCATTTTAATACTTTTCTCACAAAGATGGTGGCTCTATATTTTTTGGGGATTATTTTGTTTTATATACTAAATTATCAAAGATTCTATACAACGTAATTCTTTTTTGTGACTTTCACAAAAAGTGCTTCGAATATGTTTTTCATTGTTATTTAATGCAACTTCTAATGAATACTTCAATCCAACTGTATGTGTTAAAAAAAAAGATTCAATGCATTTTTAGCGTTTTCCAGAAAAATCTGATTCCCAAATCAGTTAGATGCACACCATCTCTTCAGAAAATGTTGACAATATCAAATGTAAAGTTTTCATCATGAAAAGATGGCATGCAAACATGTTGCAAAAAAGCACATACAGCTGTATTCACATTCCTCCTTGTTTTTTCCATTTGCAGACAAAATATATCGGAACGCATCCACATTTGTCTCTGAGCAATCCGAGAAAAAATGATTTTCAAATTTGGAAACCTTTCCATCAATTTTCCGAATGTTTCTTTCATTGAAAACTGCAATGAAATTCCGGTAACGTAGCCCAAGCTGTTCCCTCCACAGTGAACAACAATGATGTCTGGATGTTTTAAGTGAACCATATTCTCAGAAAACGGGAGCAAGCCCGCCCACTTCATTTCTCGCACTCCATACCATGACACTTGAAATTCATGGGGTCCCAGATTTTGAGACAATCTAAGGTGCTCACAATAGACCTTCAGCCAATGGATCCAAGAGTCCCCTAAAATCCATACACTCTGCCTTCTCAAAGACATAGCCATAGCCATCTTCAGTGCTCTCACCAAACAAAACTCTGGCTACCCTCTCTTCCTGTACACCACACCCATGAAACCTGATTGGCTGATCTCCCGATGTCTGTGGACAGTCGTGGATGTCCATGGACATCGGGGATCAGCCAATCAGGTTACGCAGTCCCCTTTCCATGCCATTCATTCTCAAAAGACCCGCATGTGGCACATGCCATCTGCAGACTACTGTGGTGTCTGTGGATAGAACAGCCAATTTCAGGGGGTGGATCGGAAAAGAGTTGTTTTTTTCAGTTTCACATTTTTGAACTACTTAAAAAAGTTTTCATATGCACTTTGTCTTTTTCACATAAACTTTCTCAGTGCATTTTGAATATTTACAAGAAACATCTGTGATGTGGCACGTGCCGTCCGTGGACATGGTAGCACAGAGTCAGTCCTTCTACCCTTTCTTGCCACTGTCATGTTTTAAATACTCCCTCATTGGCTGCTTTCAAACAGTCACATATCCATCCACCAATCTCATTGAAAAACTCTACATCTACCCTGTCTTCTCAGTTGAAAACTTCAGATGTATGGTCAAACTCTGAGAGTACATATGTCCTGTTAATCGGAGCCATCTCCATCAACAACTGTGAAACTCTCCAACATTTCTATTTCTATTTCCAGATTCAACAACATCTACATCTAACAATACATTGTACAGGTATGCTTATATTTTTATAAGTATTTTCTGCAACTCTTTTACAAATATATGGGTATACTGATACCAGTATCGTCAATCTTTCCGATCATGCACTTTCAACTGCACAAGTTAAAGTTGTAAAGTATGGCCTAAATTTTTGTCCTACTGCCTACTATTATTACGCACAAACATGTATTGACTTTGACAGCTATATGCAAAATATTAGACTAAAAAGATTTTTTATGGTGAATCCATCAATAAAAAATCCCATCTCTAAACTCTTAGGATCAACGGAAGTAACAATTGAAGATCTGAGCACTTCAACTAATTTAGCACAACTAGAATTGGAAGCTTATGAAGATGACTTAAGTCCAGAATTGTTGTTGGACTCACTTCAAATAAATACATCTTGGCTTATAAAGAACAGATTTAGGAATAATCTGCTTACATATGGCAGAGACTCTCCCTTCTCACTATGTGATTTTCCTCGTGGACACTCAGGATATGCTATGGGATCTGGCGTTTTTTCTTTACGCTGTTCCAGATCTGACCATATCACTTCCTTATCAATTTGCTGGCTTCCTTCAGGGGTGCAAGCGCTCCCTCCTTTTGCCCCACGACTGGACTCTCTATCCTCGTCCAACATTTCTAGGCCCCAACTAGTATGACTAACATCCTCCTCACCTTTGTCTAGGTTCAATCAGCTGGAGGACAATGCTCGACATTCATCACTTAACAGGTATCTCTCCTCACTTTGTGATTGAGGTACTGGGGATTGATCATTGTTCCCTCTAGTTCCATACTCGCTATCTCATCTTAATTTTTTATAGGCCTTATCTATCCTTTCTCCAAAGCTTTCCTTATCATACCTTTCTTCATCTAGCATTGCTCTAGGTGTTTCTAGCGTCTTCTCCTTTATTGGGAGAATATCTCTTTCTGTCTCCCATTGTGTTTCTGTGCTCTGCCTCATTTGCTCTTTATGAATAAGACTGTTATAAAACCTTGATGACTTCTTTTTTGTTCTATTGCTTCATCTACTTCCATTCGCTTTCTCGCATCTCTTCTTCCTCTTTCTTCCTCTTGCCTTCATTCTTCCCTCCCCACTCCTTCCATTCTTTCCTCTTCTTCACTTCGTCTCTGTGATCTTTTGTCCCTTAATCTTTGCAATTCTTCCTCCTCTCTGTTTCCTTTCTGTCCCTTTCTTCTATCGTCCTTTGTCTATTGTCATACTTCCTTTGTTGCTCTGCTCGCTTTTTGACTTTCTCTTGTTCTTCCTGATATATCTGTTCTCGTCGATCCCTACTTTTTTGGGGGTAAAATATAGCCCCCGAATGCCAGAAATAAAGAGGGCAGAGTGATTTGTGAAGTCCCATTGAAGTATAAGGCCAGCACAGAAATGGTGATGTCAGACATGAGGCCTATTGAGCCAAAGACAGGACTAAATCTCAAATGAAGGAGACATATGCTGGGAAATTCAAAAGTGCAAAGATATGTGCAGTGCATTTCAGCAAGGAAAGGGAAAGACATGTGACTGACAATGCTGTTTTACTAAATGTATGGAAAGCTACACTTTTTACTTAAAGAGACAGATAGCATTGTGTACATTATCCTGAAATGTAATATCAGAATGTGCTCCAGTAATCTCGAGTGAAACCAAGCTTATCGCAATTCTAAGAAATAAAAGAACTTCCCTTTTCCTCATCCAAATGACAGTATGCAGAGAGAAGTGCCTGCTAGACTTTCAGAGTTAGAACATGGTTTTCTCATATAACTGCCCTATACATATGGACAATCCAGAAGTGATACTCATGTATTTTGCAACTGTGAGATTAATGAAGTACATTACACATGGACATAAGACCCAGGTGCCTTATAAAATGTCATGTAAAATGTATTGTGTGTGAGTTTAAAAGCCATTTCTTTCAGGATTTTACATGCATCTGGGTATTTCTCCTGAAAATGAAACATAACCTCCAAGAGCTTTCCCCTGCTGGTCCTGGAGAGGGAGGTCTGGTTGTCAACCATCAATCAGGTCCATTGCTTAAAGAAATATAAAGAAATGCACTGCCTAGATTTAAACCACGGTGGAAATGGATAATGCCATGCCTGTTCTTTCAGCAGAAGTGACCTTGAGATCACAATTCCCATAAAATGTACACTAGAGTTGCAGCCAGGGCCATTACAAGGCCAAGAAGGGAGGGGCGAAGATAAACAGGAGCCAGCCTCTGGCTGATCACATGCTTTAGGGGAAATGAAACTTAAAGAGAATGAAGCTGAGACTGGCGTTTAGTTAATATAAAATACATATTATTGCATAGAAAGGGCAGCATATATGCCAGAATGGTCATTCCAGACTTTCATTAAAGGCGACAGTAACCCCCTTTGAACCATGCCAAAACACTTTTGTTGTGATAAACATAACAAAAGTTATTAATGAAAATTTGATTTGGGCCTTCCCTTGATTCCGAGCGATTTGAAAGTTGATGTGAGGGTGAAGGACAACATTAACATGGGAACTATGAAGTGGCATATTTTTCACTATTACAGCTCCTGAAGAAAACCTGTATCACTGCATAGGAAGGGTGTGCTGACTTCAGATGAGCATCATCTCATTTGCCTTAAAATGTAGTTCTTAAAAAAACATCCATACATGTAAAGATTTGAAAAATTAGGGTACTTGCCATGTTTATAGAGTTTCAGAGTTTGAACATGCCAAGCCCCCATGTCAGTTTGGATGACAAAGCCTTTCTCCTCCCACAGATTTCCTAATTCACACCCCTCATATACTTATCTATTAGCACACAGGTGGGTGTTGGGTAGAGAAATCCAACCATTTCCTTTCGAGAGAATCATGACATGTTTGTTTCATCATTTGCCCTATAAGTAGACCAGTTTGCATTAGAACTGGGCTTTTTCACTTATTCCAGGAGGTAACCTGCTGCTGAACTGGGAGAAACACGAAAGCAGAGAGGCCCCAAATCTTGCATTGGAGACAGGGACCGGGAGATATAGAAGCTGACTGGGACCCCTTAAAGGAGCCAGAGGGCACTATCCTTGACTGACAACCTTGCTGTCCTAGAGGTTCCCTGCTGTTCCCTGAAGCCCATTACAAGGCCTCTCCTGTAAGTAATACTATCCCAAAGCCATAGATTGTATACTCCCTGTATTGTATTGTTCTAGTATTTCCCCATAGCAACATATCTTGGTTGTCTGTGTAGTTTGTTAGCATATTTAATTAAAGTAAATCAATTAATTCCCCTATAGAAATCACGGGAGGTGTTTGTGAGCATTCAAAACTAACAAGCTCTTCCCAGTGTATTTTGAGCCGGTATAGACCTAACGATTTTCCAAAACAATGAATCCAAAAACCCTGTTTCCACATGAGTGTACAGGGTGCAAAAACGAAATTCCCCATTCATCCCCTTCATTTTAAATCAGAAGTGTGAAGCCTTGTATTTCATTTGCATGTGTGGTGGGAAAAACAAACTTGCCCCTTTGTTCCCATTGTGCTCTGACCCTAACCACAAAGCCCTGCCTGTTTGTTATAGGTGTGGCAAAAACACATTTTCTCATTGCTTTTCTTTCTCTCATATTGGATCTGTGGTAATAAGTGAAAACATGATTTTTCCCCTTGAATCTCTTTTTCCAAAGAGTGCATTTTATCACAATCTCAAAATGATTTTCCCATTGTCTTCCCACTCTCTGCCACTGGCCTTCAATTCAGAAGGGCCAAGTCTAATTGATTTTTGGAGTGTCGGGGCTGCTGAGAAAAAGAATTATAACTAAATCAGCAATCACTGTGTGTCTTGAATTGTTCTTTTTCTGTATTGTTGGGTGATTTGAAAAGAAAGCTGCTGGAAATTGTGACTGCATATCTCAGTATTATCTCTGTGTTGGTGCCATTACGAAAGGTATTTTTGTTCTTGTGTTGTCGCAGCATTGGTGGCTGATTTTGGTCTGTTTGTCAAATTTGGTTCAAATAAATTAATAAATATATATTCTTCCTACACACCGACCTGGTTCCTGGTCCATTGTGGCACCGGATATTTGTTGGGGTTGGGTGTGAGACGGGTTGAAGGCCTTTACCAAATTGAACCTTAACAAACTAATAGTGCTTTGTTATGCACCACCTTGATTGGGGGGAAAGGAACTCTCTGAGTTGAGTGTGACCACATAATAAATTGAAACATTTTCTTTCTCTGCTCATCCTCCTTTAATCTCCTCTCTCTTTCCTTATCCTTCCTCTCTTGTTCGTCCTTATACTTACTTTGTCTAACTTCCTCAATACTTTTCCCATCTATCTTGAGTAATATCTGTCCTCCCATCCATTCATTTTGTACGAGTGCTACCTCGTCAGCCTTATCTTTTTCTCCTTTCCATCTCTTGATTTCCCTGTCTACATCTGTCGACAGAAATTCGACCGTTCACTTCTTTCGACCTTGCCTTGCATGAATTTACAAATATTTTCCTTTCTTTTATTCTCTTCCGGACTATCGTCACTACTTTAAGTGGGGGGTTCATATTTCGGATTACTATACCCCGTCGCTGCTCCTAATTCCTTTAAAGAATACAATCCTATCTCTTCCATTGCAACACTCTTTACTTCAGACAAGGTAAAGGGAGCTGAGGGCTCAACGCCTTTCCCCTTATGCTGACTAAGCATCCACTCCTCGAGTGGCGGATCTTCTTTTTCCTCTTGGTACATCTTTCAAAGTTCTAAAAATGCTAATCTTGTCTCTAATTTCTTCCCTGTGTACGCGGCGTGCAAGTATGTGGTCATGTGTTGCAATACCGCCCTTGACATTGATCCCCCTTGTGGCCATGGCATGAATATTTTATCTTCTTGCCCTTAACCCATCGTGCACTGTACTGTTTGAGCTTGGGTGCATGTTTTGGCAGTGTCTTGCGTAGGAGCATTAGAGGAGTATCCTCCAATAATGAAAAGCACTGTCAATCACTGCTCAATTCTCTTATTTTAATTACCTTTCTATTCTTTTGATTGGCGCCTTTGCTATACTTTATCTCTAATCACTTTTATTTTTTCAACTCTTTACAATTCTATTGCTCATCGATACTTTATTCAACAAACAACATTTAAACTAGTCACACATTGTACATTATAAAACACTGTGGTCACCCTCCCTCCACTATTTCTCATTTATAATAAGGGGTACTCTTCTCTCACCTTTAATTTACCCTGTAAGGAGTTTGAGACATCACCTTACACAGTCCTGACCTATGCATTTTTATCTATTTCTACTCCCGTTGGAGTTTGAAATCTCTCCTTCTAATTCCCTTAAATTCCCTTAAATTTTGACTCCTAGACGGTCTCTCTTATCTTCACAATATTTCCTGTTACTCACAATTATCACAATCCCGTCCCTTTATATTGCCGTTCCGCTTAGTCTACTTACCATTTGTTAATCGATTCGAGGCCTTCGGTATGGACTCTTCCTTCAATCCGACCGTTTGCCTTCCGTCCGCAGAGCGCCCGTGTAAACCAAGCAGGGATTTCTTCAAAATGGAACAGGCCCATCATCTCATTTCTTCTTGCAAGTTTATCTCGATCGGACGCTCTCCATAGGAAACTCTATGATCTTCCAGCTAATGTGGAGAAGAACTAGTTTGGATCTTTAAACCATCTGCACTGCTACCACGTGAGCTTAGGGCCCTTTATGAGCATGCATATGTAATGGATGGGATCAAACAGAATAATTCCAAGTCCAAATAACCGAGCCAACTCAGGAAGATGGCAAAATACTATTTTATTAACAATTATCTACAACAGGGAGTTTACAATGAACATCAATGGGCATACGCTCAGTCTCTCAGCGATCTGATCACAAACGATAGCCTTCATATCAAAAATACGTCAGAGGTGATGTCATACTATGTGGCAATAATGAAAAACCTAGCAAGGGTTGGGATTGGCTAAGAGGAACATCTAAGTATACCTTCTATAGGAGCTAGGATTGTGATTGGCTGTCCACTATCAGGTGGGCAACATATGGCTACCACTAAAACATGTAATCTTCAGAAACATTAGATACACAGTTTCTCATTGGTCTTCAAACTATAAGGTCCTACGATACATGAATTTCTGCAATTGGTTGGCATGTTTGTGCCATGTCTGGAACATTCGGTTCACTTAGCAGCACGTATGCCCAGATCCAGGTGCAAGGAGATGGGCATGACACTACCTCCCCACCCAATTAGCCCAGAATCTCTCATTGCCTGTGCCTTCTGCCATGAAGAGTGTCTTTGTGCTTGGCCTTGCAAAGTATCCTTGTCTTTGAGAATGCACAGGAGTGAGGGCACTCACTATCGTGTCTAGGACTCCAAGTTTGATCTCTATTTTTATCCTTGGCTCATGTGACAGAAGACCAACATTCGGTCCATTTTGCAGGTTTTAAATGCTCTAAATGAATTAAACATGGCACTCATGTTGTTCTTTCTTTGCACATAACAAATGATGATTCATCCTTCGTACTCTCTCTCATATCCAGAATCGATAGCTGGCCTTGGCTGCTTCAGTCTTGACTCCAGGCCAGAAAACCTTGTCATGGAGCTCCACGATTCTGCTTATTCTTGCTGTGACACAGCTTTCTGTTCCCGCTTCATGGGTCCTGACTTACTAAATTCATGATACTGATGTCTAGCTTCTATATAATGGCTGCTTTGCCTGCGTTCTATTCACTACGTATAGCCAGCTTCTATGATGACTTAGTCTCCCTTGCGTTTCAGCCTCTGTACATTAATTGAATGGTTCATTTTCAGCAGCTCTTTGTGCATGTGTAATATTCTTCTACGTATTTAAAAGTTCACTTGATTCTTTAGTTCGTCATTTGTTTCTTTAGGATCTATACATCCTCTTCAGCCAGTATCTCGGAACGTGGTACATACTTTTTGTGATGTCACTAGCTTATTTTCTTTGTTCTTTCTCATATTCCTTCAGGGAGTTCCTCCCTTAGGTTGTCATCACTTCGGGGATACATTCGGTAGGGTTGTCTCAATGGGTATTTTCCTTTGAACACACGCTGCAGTATTGGCACAATGGCTGGTGTCAAACACGGGACGGCCTCATGTTTCTCCTCTAAACAGTGGCCCCTCAATGGGGGTAGGGGGTGAATGGAACCTGCCACAGACCGGGGCCTTAGAAGAGGGCCTTGGGTGTGGCAAGGCAGGGGGAACAGAGGGAAGACACAGACGATCTTACTAGGCCATGTGACATTGAGATTGCACAGATTGCAGGGGTGAGGGGAAGGGGTAAGTGTGGGGGGTGGGAGGGAGCAGTGCATAGGATAAACAGTAAATAAATAAGAAAGATAATAAATAAAAGTGCGGCCAGCTGGTGGCAGTGCAAGGGTGAGTGCAGACATCAGGTGTCAGGTGCTGTTGGCGGCTGTAGGGATACAGAAACAGATCCTGAGTGCAAAGGTTGCCAGGGGGGCAGTGCAGGTGTGCAACTGGCAAAGAGGGGATCTGGGCCCGAGATCAGAGGGTAGACAGGTAAGCAGTGCAGTTTTAGTTTCAACCATGTGATAATTTCAAAAAAGGTAGCAGGCGCTCCTCTCCAGAAAGAACACAGCATGATAACCTGTTCTGAGATGAGAGTTTGCAGCACACGCTTTTTGCTCACTGTACCTTTCACAGACGAGAAATATCCATTTGCATATCAGTCTTTGTCCCGCCCACATGGGCAGTCCAGCACCGAAATGCTATGGCAATTCCTCTCTGAACAAGAGTACCAACAGCAACCCCTGACACGTGTTTCAGCCTTGTTGGGCCTCGTCAGTGAGGTGAAGCTGTGCCTCTCTGAGCAGAGTGAGCAGGGAGTCCATGTCTGGTTGACCCCCGGTAACTCAGGGTGACCAACCCCAAGTTCCTTGCAAATATTTCAAAAAAGGTAGAAGGCGCTCCTCTCCAGAAAGAACATGGCATGATAACCTGTTCTGAGATGAGAGTTTGCAGCACACGCTTTTTGCTCACTGTACCTTTCACAGATGGGAAATACCATTTGCATATCAGTCTTTGTCCCGCCCACATGGGCAGTCCAGCACCAAAATGCTATGGCAATTCCTCTCTGAATTAGAGTACCAACAGCAACCCCATACACGTGTTTCAGCCTTGTTGGGCCTCATCAGTGAGGTGAAGCTGTGCTTCTCTGAGCACAGTGAGCAGGGAGTCTATGTCTGGTTGCCCCCAGCCATGTGATCAGCAGGGAAAAGCAGAAGCAAAGAGGAAGGTCTTAAGGTGCTTCTGTTCAAGTTTCAGAGAGGCTGGGACGCTGTTCTAGAGGGAGGCCCCAGCAGAAGAAAGGGATCTATCACCAAATCGTTGCTTGGAGAAGTAACTGACCCCGACGGAGTTGGAGGCAGATGAGCAAAGAGCTCGAGAAGGAAGATATTTTGGAAGAGAGAGTTGAAGGTATTGAGACCCCAGCCCCCAGAAGGCCTTGTGGACAATGCAGAGGGTTTTGAACTTAATCCGTGTTGCCACTGGGAGCCAGTGCAGAGATTTCAGTCCTGGAGAGATACGATCCCTGGACTTGAGGCCAAGGACAAGTCTTGCAATCCTGTTTTGGATGAGTTGCAGAGGGCGGAGAGTAGAGGCAGGCAGATTTAGAAAGAGGCTGTTGCAATATTCTAGCCTAGAGAGAGCCAGATCTCTGGAAACAGTGAGCTTCTGTGGGAAGGAGAGGAAAGGAAGAATACCTCTGAGGAGGTGCAGCTGGAGGTGTGACTTCTTAGAGATGTCAGAGATGTGAGGAGAGATGGAGAGTGTGGAGTCGAAAATGATCCTGAGGCTTTTAGCCTAACAGGTGGGAGAAGGAAGAGGGCCAAGTGAGGCTGGCCAAAGAGAGAAAGGAAAGGAAGGAGCAGGTGTGCTGGTGAGGAAAATCTCGGTCTTGCTGGCATTAAGGTAGGGGTCATTGGCGGCACCCCACTCCTGGATGACGGACAGACAGTCATAGATGAGAGATGAAGAAGAAGTGGCAGAGGGGAGCCTGAAAATAAGTTGAGTGTCATCCGCATAGCACTGAAAGTTGGGGCAGAGAGTGGCAATGCGGTGGGTAAAAAGTGCCAGGTATTGGTTAAACAACCAGGGAGAGAGGTTAGACCCCTGGGAAACACCAAAGGTAGAGATATAGATAGTGGAGAGGATGGACCCAAGTTGGAACTGGGTAGGTCGATCAGAGAGGAAAGAGGTCAGCCAAGCCAGGGCCTGATCGGTGATACCCAGGTTATGAAAGATGGTTGAGCAGGATGGCATGGTTGATCATGTCAAAGGCAGAAGAGAGATCAAGTAAGATGAGGACACAGGGGGTGTTGGAATCAAGGTTGGAAAGCAGGTCTTCACAGATGTTCAGAAGAGCAGTTTCCATGCTTCTGGAGGCTCTGAAGCCAGACTGATGGACATGGAGATAACCAACAGATTCAGTGTGAAGATTAAGCTGTGAGATGGCCAGCTTTTCCAGAGCTTTGCCCTGGAAGGGATTGATGGAGATTGGGTGATAGTTAGCCGTGCAGGTAGGGTCAGAAGAGGGTTTCTTAAGAAGAGGGTGCACAAGGGAGTGCTTCAGGGGGAGAAGGGAAGACTCCAGTGGTGCAGGAGTGGTTGCAGAAGTCAGCCAGAGCAGGAGCCAGGGTGTCAATGTGGTCCTTGATGGTTATGGAAGAACAGGGGTGAACCTGTTTTGACAAGACTTTCATAGATCGGACCTGTCTAGAAACCTCATCTGGGCAGAATAGGGGAAAGGCAGAGAAGAAAGAAGGAGATGTGGCTGAAGAAGGGCCATAGGAAGAGCAGGGAGTAGAGGGAGGAGGAGAGGAAGAGGGAGAGGACAGGATGTCCTGAGTTTTAGAGATGAAAGAAGAAGGCAGGCCTGGGAGGGGACGGGAGAGGTATAGACTGCAGCAGGATTGGGCAGCTCCTTGCAGATTTTAAAGAGTTCAGCCAAGTTCTTAGAAGCAGCAGAGACGAGGGCTTGGATGTGGGCTCTCTTCTTGGTGCAGACAGAGAGACGGAATTGCCTTTGGAGCAGGCCGGTTTGTCAGAGGATGTACTTGAAGCACGCAATTTCATCTCAGCACCCTGCACTTTCGTTTAAGGGTGATGAGGTCTGAGTCGTACCAAGAGTTGCACTTGGCTTTGGGCTTCAAACGGATCCTCATGACAGGGGAAAGTACATCGAGTGCATCAGATATAGCAGAGTGGAGCATAGAAAGGGCTGTGTCAGGGTGTGAGTCAGCCAAGTAGTGAGGGTTGGGGAGGAGAAAATGGCAGAAAAAGCCTCAACTGACACACGCTTCATGGGTCGGATAACCGAGAAAGTAGGTTGCATTGCTGGAGATGGCTTGGCCTGAGGGGTAGAGAGGGTGAGCTGGGAGGAAAGGAGAAAGTGATCACTCCAGGAAGCGGAGTGGTGAGAGGGATCAAAAGGGGAAGGTCTGAAGAGATCAGAACATCCACCGTGTGCCCTGCAGAGTGAGTTGGGCCAGAGGTGAGAATAGAGAATGCAAGAAAGTCGCAGAGGTCGCAAAAGAGTCCAGAGGAAGGACAGGAAGCATCCATTTGGACGTTAACGTCTCCAAGAAGGAGGAGTTGAGTGGTCGAGACCAGGAGGGAAGAGGAGAGGTCCGCCCACTCAGATATGAAGGAAGGGCTCTGACCAGGTGGCTGATAGATGGCAGCCACAGTAAGGGAATGGCTAGGGGGGAGAGAGAGCCTGCAGGTGAGGCATTCCAAAGAGGAGTATGCCTGGGATGGAATAATAGAGGCAGGGATCCACTCAGGGAAGATCAGGGCTACACCTCCTCCAGGCCAGTTGGATCTGGGTGCAGAGAGGATCTTGTAGCTATCAGGGAGAAGAGTGTCAAAGCTCGTGACAGAGCTGGCCCTGGACCATGTCTAGGTGAGACCAATGGCATCAAGGTCAAGTTCTTCCAAGAGACGACAGATGTCAGAGGAGTGTTTGACAGCAGAGCAAAAGTTGAGAGTGGCAATATGGAGAAGGTTGCCATCCTTAAAAGACTTCCAGGGAGGGGTTCAAATCAGAGGTACGCCCTGAGGAGGTGTAGGAGAAGCCCGAGGGGGGGGGAGAAGAGGAAGGAGGAGAGGACAAGGTAGCCAAGAAGGAGACAGTAGGGGGAGACAAGGAAGCTGTGGGGGGAAGAGAGGGGACAGCAGGAGAGGAAAGGAAATTCATGGGGTGCGGGAAGGGTCTATCAAAGAGGAGAAGGTTGGCCTGAGCGCCTTGGACCAAGACGGTACCAATCAGGTAAACATTAATGATGACCTTAGAGGATTGGAAGGGGGCCATGCGAGACCCCCACCGGATGTCACCATAAATGGGAGAAGAAGAGAAAGGAGAAAGCACAGAGACCATATGGAGAGTTGAAGGTCTGGCGAGGGAACAACAAGAAAATGCCAGTGAGAGTTTGCCTGGAGGAGGCGCTGGTATAGGTGTCAGCGTTAGGGAGGCCTGGGTTGGAGACCAGGATGTCCTTTTCAAGCTTCTTTCTACCAGATTTAGTGAGGAGAGCCCGGTAGTCGATAGAGAAGCAGTTAGAAAAGATAGGAGAAACAGAGAGCACCATAGAGTAGGTAGGGAGAGGATAGAAGAAGAAGGGGAGTGTTGGGGAGAACACTATCATGACTGAGGAGGTGCAGCTGGAGGTGTGACTTCTTAGAGATGTCATAGATGTGAGGAGAGACGGAGAGTGTGGAGTTAAAAATTATCCTGAGGCTTTTAGCCTAACAGGTGGGAGAAGGAAGAGGGCCAAGAGAGGCTGGCCAAAGAGAGAAAGGAAAAGAAGGAGCAGGTGTGCCGGAGAGGAAAATCTCGGTATTGCTGGCATTAAGGCAGGGGTCATTGGCGGCACCCCACTCCTGGATGACGGACAGACAGTCATAGATGAGAGATGGAGAAGAAGTGGCAGAGGGGAGCCTGAAAATAAGTTGAGTGTCATCCGCATAGCACTGAAAGTTGGGGCAGAGAGTGGTAATGCGGTGGGTAAAAAGTGCCAGGTATTGGTTGAACAATACAGGGGTCGGTTAGACCCCTGGGAAACACCAAAGGTAGAGATAGAGATAGTGGAGAGGATGGACACAAGTTGGAACTGGGTAGGTCGATCAGAGAGGAAAGAGGTCAGCCAAGCCAGAGCCTGATCGGTGATACCCAGGTTATGACACAGATGGTTGAGCAGGATGGCATGGTTGATCATGTCAAAGGCAGAAGAGAGATCAAGTAAGATGAGGACACAGGGGGTGTTGGAATCAAGGTCGGAAAGCAGGACTTCACAGATGTTCAGAAGAGCAGTTTCCGTGCTTCTGGAGGCTCTGAAGCCAGACTGATGGACATGGAGACAACCAACAGATTCAGTGTGAAGATTAAGCTGGGAGATGGCCAGCTTTTCCAGAGGTTTGCCCAGGAAGGGAGTGATGGAGATTGGGTGATAGTTAGCCGTGCAGGTAGGGTCAGAAGAGGGTTTCTTAAGAAGAGGGTGCACAAGGGAGTGCTTCAGGGGGGGAAGGGAAGACTCCAGTGGTGCAGGAGTGGTTGCAGAAGTCAGCCAGAGCAGGATCAGGGTGTCAATGTGGTCCTTGATGGTTATGGAGGAACAGGGGTGAACCTGTTTTGACAAGACTTTCATAGATCAGACCTGTCTAGAAACCTCATCTGGGCAGAACAGGGGAAAGGCAGAGAAGAAAGAAGGAGATGTGGCTGAAGAAGGGCCATAGGAAGAGCAGGGAGTAGAGGGAGGAGGAGAGGAAGAGGGAGAGGACAGGATGTCCTGAGTTTTAGAGATGAAAGAAGAAGGCAGGCCTGGGAGGGGACGGGAGAGGTATAGACTGCAGCAGGATTGGGCAGCTCCTTGCAGATTTTAAAGAGTTCAGCCAAGTTCTTAGAAGCAGCAGAGACGAGGGCTTGGATGTGGGCTCTCTTCTTGGTGCAGACAGAGAGACGGAATTGCCTTTGGAGCAGGCCGGTTTGTCAGAGGATGTACCTGAAGCACGCAATTCCATCTCAGCCACCCTGCACTTTCGTTTAAGGGTGATGAGGTCTGAGTCGTACCAAGAGTTGCACTTGGCTTTGGGCTTCAAACGGATCCTCATGACAGGGGAAAGTACATCAAGTGCATCAGATATAGCAGAGTGGAGCATAGAAAGGGCTGTGTCAGGGTGTGAGTCAGCCAAGTAGTGAGGGTTGGGGAGAAGAAAATGGCAGAAAAAGCCTCAACTGACACACGCTTCATGGGTCGGATAACCGAGAAAGTAGGTTGCATTGCTGGAGATGGCTTGGCCTGAGGGGTAGAGAGGGTGAGCTGGGAGGAAAGGAGAAAGTGATCACTCCAGGAAGCGGAGTGGTGAGAGGGATCAAAAGGGGAAGGTCTGAAGAGATCAGAACATCCACCGTGTGCCCTGCAGAGTGAGTTGGGCCAGAGGTGAGAATAGAGAATGCAAGAAAGTCGCAGAGGTCGCAAAAGAGTCCAGAGGAAGGACAGGAAGCATCCATTTGGACGTTAACGTCTCCAAGAAGGAGGAGTTGAGTGGTCGAGACCAGGAGGGAAGAGGAGAGGTCCGCCCACTCAGATATGAAGGAAGGGCTCTGACCAGGTGGCTGATAGATGGCAGCCACAGTAAGGGAATGGCTAGGGGAGAGAGAGAGCCTGCAGGTGAGGCATTCCAAAGAGGAGTATGCCTGGGATGGAATAATAGAGGCAGGGATCCACTCAGGGAAGATCAGGGCTACACCTCCTCCAGGCCAGTTGGATCTGGGTGCAGAGAGGATCTTGTAGCTATCAGGGAGAAGAGTGTCAAAGCTCGTGACAGAGCTGGCCATGGACCATGTCTAGGTGAGACCAATGGCATCAAGGTCAAGTTCTTCCAAGAGACGACAGATGTCAGAGGAGTGTTTGACAGCAGAGCAAAAGTTGAGAGTGGCAATATGGAGAAGGTTGCCATCCTTAAAAGACTTCCAGGGAGGGGTTCAAATCAGAGGTACGCCCTGAGGAGGTGTAGGAGAAGCCCGAGGGGGGGGGAGAAGAGGAAGGAGGAGAGGACAAGGTAGCCGAGAAGAAGACAGTAGGGGGAGACAAGGAAGCTGTGGGGGGAAGAGAGGGGACAGCAGGAGAGGAAAGGAAATTCATGGGGTGCGGGAAGGGTCTATCAAAGAGGAGAAGGTTGGCCTGAGCGCCTTGGACCAAGACGGTACCAATCAGGTAAACATTAATGATGACCTTAGAGGAGTGGAAGGGGGCCATGCGAGACCCCCACCGGATGTCACCATCAATGGGAGAAGAAGAGAAAGGAGAAAGCAGAGACCATATGGAGAGTTGAAGGTCTGGCGAGGGAACAACAAGAAAATGCCAGTGAGAGTTTGCCTGGAGGAGGCGCTGGTGTAGGTGTCAGCGTTAGGGAGGCCTGGGTTGGAGACCAGGATGTCCTTTTCAAACTTCTTTCTACCAGATTTAGTGAGGAGAGCCCGGTAGTCGATAGAGAAGCAGTTAGAAAAGATAGGAGAAACAGAGAGCACCATAGAGTAGGTAGGGAGAGGATAGAAGAAGTAGGGGAGTGTTGGGGAGAACACTATGGAAGGACACAGGACACAGGGAGGGGCCCAAGCAGATGAGACAGAGAGATGAGATAATAGTAGACATTTGGACAAAAAGACAGTAGCTCAGATAATGGTAGAAAAGTTTGCTAGATTAATGCTTTGCTATGTACACAAAAAAAAAAAACACAGAACACCACTTTTATCACAATGTAATTTTAAATACTTTCACAATGCAATTTAAATACCGGAGAAAACAGACCTAAGCCTGAGAGTCCTGTATAGTGTGAAAAAAGCCCTAGGTTTTACAATATAATTTTAAATACTTTCACAATATAATTTTAAATACTTTCAAAATACAAGTTAAACACTGGAGTAACTAAGAAAAATACACACCTAAGTCAACGAAGCTGCTATGTGGCAAGGTTTACAGGGTAGAGTGAAGGCTCTATGCCTGACCCGGGCCACTCCTACCTTACTTAGTCGCTGCTGGTTGATGGCTGGCCTCCTGCTGGCACCTGCAGACACTAGCTGGAGCCGCCTCTGTAGGAGCCACCCTTTGTCTAGGCGCCTTTAGCCCCAGGAGCTGTTGGGCTGAGGGCTGCCCAGGGAAGGTCAGTTAAGACCAGAGATAAGCCAATCAGGGGAGGAGGGTGGGCTGGAAGGCGGGCGGAGGGAGGGGAGGCAGAGGAAATCCGGAAGGGAATGCAGAAAGAAACCATGTGGGTGCCATGCCCAATGAGGCACAAAAGGCCTTCAAATACAAAATTACAGGCCCACGATGGCCGTGAACAGAGCCCCACTCACCTGAGCAGCACCTGCTGTAATGGCGTTTGCACGAGTCTAACAGTGACTAAGCCGATGAACGCAATGGAGGGAGCCTATCAGGGGAGGGGGCAGGCTGAGAGGCGGGAGGAAGGAGGGAAGGCAGAGGAAATGCGGAAGGGAACAGGGAGAAACCACGTGGGAGCCAAACACAATGAGGCACAAAGGGCCTCCAAATACAAAATTACAGGCCCACGAGGTTTGTGAACAGAGCCTAACTCACCTGTGCAGAACCAGGTGCAATGCATGCACAAGGTACAACAAGCTCAAGTGGTGGTAAAGAAGGTGGCCATTTTTATGAAGAGTGTAATGCGATTAGAGGGCAAAGGCCCAGTTGGTCCAACAAAGGCCTGGAGAGCCTCACGGGCATGAAAACACCATCCGATATAAAAACATGAATGCCATGCAATTATGGGTACTCGTTCTTTTAAAATAGCGGAGTTGCACAGCCAGGTCGAAAACAAACCCAAGAGGGCTTACCTAGTCGATTGTAGAGGGGTGGTAGCCCCTATTGTTCCTTGAGCCTTGTGGTTTTGTCAGGCCCTGACTGTTTTGCTGCTAGATGTCGCAGCAGCCCCTCAATGCAGGTACGGGTCTAGGGGAAGCCTGAAACCTGGCACAGAGAGGGGCCTTAGAAGTGGGCATTGGGTGGGGGCCGGTGTTCGCCTGCTGGCTCTCAGGATCAGTGGTCGAAGTGAGCGGGAGCGGTGCTCCTCTACTTTTTTAAATTACGTTTTACAGCTCCTATACTTTTATTTTCAAAAGAAACCGTTCCGGAATGGTTTAGTTTTTAAAATAAAAGTGTAGGAAGTCATTGCAGCTTGCAATTTCAGTGCACTGCACTGAACGTTCCCTTAAACAGCAGGTGCAAGTGTTTGGGGGATTGTATTGTGTGTGGGAGGGGCCTGCCGATGGGTTTGTGGAGAGTGGGTGCAGGCCAGAAGGGAACATAGTTCCACTACTTCTTTTTGTACACTTCGACCACTGCTCAGGATTGGCCAGATATGTTGAAATGGAGCCAATCACAACTGCGGCATGAGCAAAGTACAACAAGCTCAAGTGGTATTGAAAAAGGGGGCCATTTTTAAGAAGCCTATAAGGTGAATAGAAAGCAAAAGGCCCAGCTGGTCCACCAAAAGCCTGGAGTGACTCACGGGCATGGAAACATCATACAATGTAGAAATATGAAGGCCATGCAATTATGGATACTCGTTCTTTTAGAAAAGCAGTGTTGCACAGCCTGGTCAAAACCAAGCCCAATAGAGCTTACCTAGTTGATGGTAGTGTGGTGGCAGCAACCGTTGTTCCTAGAGCCTCGTGGTCTTGTCAGGCCCTGACTGCTTCGCTGCTAGATGTCGCAGCAGCCCCTCAATGAAGGCCCAGGTGTAGAGGAATAATGAAACCTAGCACAGACAGAGGCCTTAGAAGTGGGCCTTGGGTGGGGGCCTATGTTTGCCTGCCTGATCCCATGATTGACCAGATATGTCGAAATGCATCCAATCACAGCTGCAGCATACATCTCTTCTATATTCATAATAGAGCATTCAACGGTTAAAAACATTTAGTGAAATTCTGTGTGGGTTTAAATATCTCTTCCTGATCCTGTCTCAAAAGACAAGTCACTTTACCAGTTGTAGATCTAATGGACAAAGGTATGTCTGTTAGGGAGAATTCTCAAGAGTGGCTAATTCCCCTTACCCACTGAGTCTCTCAGCAGCTTTGCTGGATTTCTAGGATTTATTTCTTTCACCTGGTAAGGTTGTGAGCCCTTTTTCCCACTCTTACATGTGGTTTGTTGTGTGTGTTTAACATGTTTGTGTTCATAGACTGTGGAGCCTCACCTACTCCACAGACATTATCTTTTTACTGTGTGTTACACAGCACCTTCAGTGCAGTCACACAAGGATGTCTTTTAGACTTCCCAACTCAGACTCTATTTTCTGGGACTGACTACTATCTCCCAGAACATGTAAAGTTGCCATTGACTATTAGTCTTTTTAAATCCACAGACCCAGTACAAACCATCTTACATGGAGTACTGGAAAGGGTTAATCCTTATCCCTTTTTGTCTGTTTCTCTTGGAGCATTGTTTTGCTCCCTTTTCATCAAGACTTGGCTGGTGGCAGTGGTAACTACCCTATTTTTCCTACCGTGGTTATCTTAAATAACCTTGGTATTGTTTTAGGCTATCTTGGTAGTCTTGAACTTAAACCCGCTAGACCATACATGTTTTGATACGGTTCCGCTGGGTCTATTCACCATTTCTTTTTGAAAATGTCTTTCTCGTGTTTTTCTTTGCATGCCAAACGAGGTTTGGTTCCTTTGTTCACCGTCTCTTCGCGGGCTTCTACACAGAAGCCCTCCTTAGGCGCCTGAAAGTCTGGGTAGGCAGTATGTGAGGGAGGGGTTTTAGGACCGCTGCCATGCGTTCCCCATGGTAACCTAAGTCTCATTCCTGTTTGATTGGCTAGGTGACTGTCCGGCCAGGACAGCCACACTGCTGTGTGATTGACAGCCAGGCTGTGTGAATTGGGGAAAACTGCATAAAAAGCAGGTCTCTGGGACTGGAAAGGCAGAGTCGCCACTGGAACGAAAGAACCAATGAGGAGCTGACAGAAGAGGACCCCTACAACGACTGAACCACCCGGTGAAGACCTGCTGTAGGTCCGAATCTTCAAACTCCAACAACAGAGAGGATCCTCCAGGAATCTTCTTCCCCTGAGCTGGTTAGACCAACCCGTTTGCCCAAACTGCAAGCCAGGACCCCTCCTCTGGTCGAATTCGCTGTACAGAGCTACAGTGGGCCGGATAGCCAGAGAAGGTCAGACCCTGCTTAGGTTTTAAGGAGCGCACCTTTTATTCGTTGCTTTGCTCTGCTGCTGGTTTCTTCCCTGTGTGGTGCAAGACCCTCCAGTCTTCCTACTTCGTGTCAGTCCGATAGTCGCTTCAGGAACCGTGAGCCTGCAGGAACTACCAGGAACGTCCGCCTCAGCTACAGCTTCCTCTCCGTTTTAAGGTACTGTGCAAATCCGGTTGTCCGTTTCGTTCAGCCACGGTGAAAGTGTGTGAAATCTTTCTCCAATCCGAGGGCTTGTCCTTCTCTTCTCTTTGAACTAACTTTTCTGCCGACCAACCTCGTCAGGAACTCGTGGCACAAACTTTACCACAAACTACCCTGAACTGTGTGATCTTGGGTAAAAGACTTTTGTCCTATTGACTTTGGCCCTAAGCCTATTTGATTTGATTCCATCACTGCAGTTCCTCTATCCAGATTACCTTGCTTACTTGTTGATGCTGCTCAATTTGAGCCTAACTTTGTTTTTCCCTCCCTTTTTAAATTGCTGGAGTGCCATTTTGCTCACACTTCGTTTTGAGTTTGAATTGTCCAGAATCTATTGGGACTGGTGTGGTGTATTGGTAACGTGATTTTTCAACTGCTTTACTTTAGTGAAATGTTATACAACTGATGTGTAAATAAATGTATATTCTTTTACTCAGAAACCTTGAGCCAGTGTTTGTTTGAATCATAGTAATTGCTGTCCTTTGTGTTACTATTGATACTGCTCACTTGCTCTGGAGATAAGTCTGGCTGCTCAGCCATCACTACCACTTTTACTGTGTAGTACAAGATTGTACCAAAGGTGAATTTGTACTGTCACTTGTAGTCTTAATTGTGGTTGGTGTTCCCAGAGAGTACAGCATATAATTCTGCCTAACAATGTCATACGATAGTGGGCCTAATTTATTTAGCCAAAACCTGAATAATCTGTGATTTATGCAACCTAAACGTTCATGCATTCCCTTTATGATTCTGGGAAAGTAGTACAGACAACGTTAGGCTGCATAATTATGAGTAGGGCATGAATGGTTATAATTTGCATTCAGTCGTGGAGTAAGAGGCAGAAGAATGCTACAGCAATTGATGGACACTGAACTTACATTTTCATTTACTAATTAGATATTTAGGGCTTGATTCACAGAAGTGGTTTATAATGGTGCAGGACCATTGGAAAATGCTCTGTGAATCAGGCCCTTAGTTGGGGGGGACAGCTATTTGAAATAGTATTTAGTTGATTTTGTTTAGGAAGAAATCTAAATAAATAAAAATGTAAATGTTCTTTGTTCAAAATCTTAAATCTCCGAAAGGTCTTCACCGATTGCTTTGAAATTTTGACACAACGTTGCATTCAAATAAGCATGTCTTTTTATATACCTGCTATACATAGATGTCACACCTGTGACAGGTAAAAACATACTTTTTCTGAAAAACAGCACCATCTGTTGGACGTAAAAGCAACACACGCTATACTAAATATTTTATGATTCCATTTCAATGTTCCGTGGCTCAAATACGTGCCGAGGAAGCAGCAGAGCGACGTGTGGCTAAACTTCAGGAGGTATGGTTGCGAGCACGGCGATCGCATTCTGCAGCTTCAGATCTGCTTCGTTCTCAACAGAATGAACGCGACAGGCTAAGAGTGGCTGAAAGACGTCAACGTGAAACAGCAGATCAGCGTCACACACGACTCAGTGCTAAGCAATCACGCAATTACAATCCCCTTGCATTCCGGTACAACCCAGCTGATGATTATAGTTTGAGCCGTCATGCTCTCATTGGCACCATGACTGAAGTGTGTCCTTATTGCAAGGCTCTGAAATTTAATGGAGAAACGAAAAGAATCTGTTGCGCCAGTGGGAAAATGAAACTGCCTCAACTTGAAGAACCACCAGAGCCATTGTGAAATTAAACATATTAGAAACGTGTGCTTTCTCTTTTCTTTCTTTTCCATTCAACCAGACTGAGCCACAGCAATGCGTGGCCGGGGCCACCTAGTAGAAAATAAAATAAGATGTGTTTGAAGGCCAGGTAGAGGACTGAAATAGGCTAGTCGTTTGTGACTGGTAGAGGAGAACATCTGAATGAACAATGTCCATTGCACAACACTCATGTTACAATAGTTCTGCTATGTTATGTTACTTTGCATTTATATAGTGCCTTATGTACCATTGGTATGATCTCAAGGCACTGGTAGATTGAACGCCTTCGGGAACCATAGTTCAAGTCAGTAGAGAGAGAGAGAGAGAGAGAGAGAGAGAGTCATAAGGTGCATGTGTGTACTGGATATGTGTGCAGCAGGTGTGGCATTCATATGATAGCTGTTTCTTAGTGGTAGGTGTGGTGGTTGGTAGATAAGGAGTATGTGTTCGTTCTGGCAGGGTGATACCAGACTGATTCTGGCTGTGTTAGACCTGAGGAGAACGCCTAGACCCCTCCACACTCATCTGCTCCACACTCTTCATCTGCTCCACACTCTTCAGCCGCTGCACACTCTTCATCCGCTCTGCACTCTTCATCCGCTCCACACTCTTCATCCGCTCCACACTCCTCATCCTCTTTGCACTCTTCATCTGCTCCACACTCTTCACCCGCTCCACAATCTTCATCCGCTCCACACTCTTCATCCGCTTCACACTCTTCATCCGCTCCATACTCTTCATCTGCTCCACACTCTTCATCCGCTCCATACTCTTCATCCGTTCCACACTCATAATCCGTTCCACACTCTTCATCCATTCCACACTGTTCATCCGTTCCACCCACTTCATCCGTTCTACCCACTTCACCCATTCCACACACTTCATTCGTTCGACCACGTTGACCGTCCCATGCACTCCATCCGTCCCATGCACACCATCCGTCCCATGCACTCCATCCGTCCCATGCACTCCATCCGTCCCATGCATTCCATCCATGTCATGCACTTGATTCATCTATTCCATTTGTTTCGTTCATTCCATGCACTCTGTCATTCTATGCCATCTATCCGTTCCATGCACTCTATCTATTCCCTGCACGCATCCGTATCATGTACTCATCCTTTACATTCTCTCGTCCACTTTATTCCTCTCGTCCACTTCGTTCCTTTCTTCCATTTAATTGATTTCATCCATTTCCTTAGTTTCATCTGCTGCACTGCTTTCATCTAGTTTATTCCTTTCATCCACTTCACTACTTTCATCCACTTCACTCGTTCTATTCAGTTTATCCGTTTTAATTTACATTGGCTGTTATTAGTTTTCGATTTCTCGCTCGGATCATTATGCTGGATTGTAATTTATGAAAAAGCAGGTTTGAGCTTAGTTCATTGATTGGTGTTATCCAGTTTGAGTTAAGAGTCGATTTTAGGGGAAGAGCCATGTTTTCAGTAATTTGCAGAAAGACAAGAGGTCCTCAGTGAGTCGGATGTGGGGTGGAAGTGCGTTCCACAGAGTGGGGGCCAGGGCTGAGAATAATGATCCATCGAACCTGACTGAGGAGTCCGGCAGAGCTTGATCTTAGAGTGCGAGAAGGATGGTAGGGTTTTAGTTTGTCTTCAAGATATTGAGGTCCGGATTTATGCATTGCTCGGTGAGAGGTGCATAAGGTTTTGAAGGTCACCCTTCGGGCAACCGGAAGCCAGTGCAGAGTTTTGAGGGCTGGGGAGATGTGATCTCTTGGGTCAAGTGCTAGTAGCAGTTTGGATGCAGCGTTTTGTGCTCTTTGTAGTTCAGTCAGTTAGTACGCGTGGGCTCCGAGGTAGAGGAGGTTAACATAGCCAAGTCTTGACATAACAATTGATTGGACCGCGGAGAGTCTGTTGGGAAAGGAGAGGTATCGAATAATGCGCCTAAGAGTTTTAAGGTGGTAGTGGCAGGACTTGGAGACGTTGTTGACTTGGAGCGAGAGAGTTAGGTCTGAGTCTAGGGTGCATCAAAGGTTTTCTACTGAATTTGAGGGTGTCGGGGAATTGCCCATGGCAGATGGCCAGGGTAGCGGGTGCGGAAGAAGTTTGGTGTTGCCACATACCATGATTTCAGTTTTGGAGGGGTTCAGCAAGAGGTGGTTTGAGGTCATCCAGTGATCTATGTCGAGGAGGCAGAAAATTAGGTTGGGTTCACAGTTGGGTTTTAAATTCAGGAGTTTTAGGATTAGTTGTGTGTCATCGGCGTAGTTATAGCACAGGATATTGTGCGAGCGGATTATTCGTGGGAGGGTGGACATATAAAAGTTAAACAGGAGGGCTGATAGGCATGCTCCTTGTGGAACTCCAGTGTTGACTGGTCGGGTGTGGGAAGCACAGAGGAAGAGTAGGGTTATTTGGTTCCTATTGTCGAGGAAGGCTGCTATCCATTTGAGGGCGGTTCCACGGATTCCCAGGGAGTGGAGGTGGTCAAGGAGGATTGAGTGGTTGATTGTGTCAAAGGCGGCGGACAGGTCAAGAAGGATTAGTGCGGCGCCTCCCGCAGAATCAGCAGTGTTTTTAAGGTCATCCCAGATTGAGGTTTGGGTGGTTTCGGTTCCGTGTCGGGCTCTGAAACCTGATTGAGCGGGGTCTAGGAGATTGTTGGCTTCGACAAAGGCATTTAGTTGGGAGTAGGCGGTTCAGTCAATGAGTTTGACAAGGAACCTGGTGTTTGAGATGGGGTGGTAGTTTTTTGGCTCGAGAGGGTCGAGGGGAGGTTTTTTTAGAAGAGGCATGACATGAGCAGTTTTGAACACGTCGGAAAAGATTCCTGAGGAGAGGGAGTCGTTTATGATGGTTCTTGCATGTTCTCATGCGCAGGTAGATGTGAACATTTCTTTGAGGGTTGTGGCTGGGCAGGGGTCGAGAGGGGAGCCAGATGGTTTGCGGGCAGAGAGAAGTTTGAGAAATTGGTCAGTTGATATTGGAGTGAAGGAGTCAAAAGTCAGTTGGGTAGCGGTCGCAGGTGGTGGGATGGCAGGTAGGGTGGGTGGATTGCATGGTGGGTGTAAGAGAGCTTGTTTGTTGGTTAGAGAGTTTGTTCTTTTGAGAGCTGTGGTGTAAAAATGTAGAAAGAGTGAGTCGCACAGTGATTGTGAGGGTGGGAAGGGTGGTGGTACATGATGGTTTGGTGAATTCGGCGATGATTTGTGAAGTTCTTTGCTGGGATTTTTTACAGTTTAGGATTCAGGAGTTGTAATAGGCTTTCTTAGCTTTCCAGATTTCGGTCTTGTAGTGGCGATGGTGCTGGACCAAGGAGGATCTGCTCATGGCTGTTTTGTCTTTCCGCCTGTTTAGTGGTCTTCAGTTCAGGTGTGAACCATCTAGGAAAAAGGCCATGGCGAGCTGATGGTTTGCAAGCGGGGGAGAGCAGGATTAGTGGGGTGTTGAGCCATGAGTCAAAGGCGTCGGAGGTTAGGATTTCGTTGGGTAGGCGGGTAGGGGGAGGAGAGACAGGAGTGGCGATGAGTACTGAGAGAATGAGGAAGACCAAGTACGTTTTCTCTTCAGTGTTTTTGTTGTGGTTGGTGTGTGAGAGAGGGTAGGGAGGTCGGAGGGGGAAAGGGAAGCGGCTACTGTTCTTGCAAGGGTGAGGCATGCAACTTTTAGGCAGGGGAAGGAGTGAGGTTGGTGGGGATGATGGTGGGAGTTGATGAGGGGAGTGGGGGGTGGATGGTAGCGGGCCTGGGTGAGCTTGGCGGGGCTAGGCTGGCTGTTAGTCAGAGGAGTGGGGGGAGCGGGTGTGATGATAGTAAGCAGGTCGGAGGAGGGGATGGGAGGAGCAGAGGTTTTAGGATGGTTGGCCCGCCAACATGCCCCTCTGGCTTGGTGTTTGGATAGGGGATGGGTAGGGCATGTGCTGGAGGGCAGGATGGTTTGGCGAAGGGGGGATGCGACGTAGGGCGGGCGAGAAGGGTGGATGGCGCGAGGGGGTAATTTTCAGTGGATCTTGGTGGGTTGGGTGGATTCATGGTTTGGATTAGTTTGAGCTGTGTTATAGTTGGCGTTGGATGATTTCGTTCGCACCTCCCTCTTCAACTATACCACCGGATGTTAGTGTTACACACTCTCTATGATTAACAGTACTAACAGTAACAGTACTACCGCTGTGCCACAGCGATAATTCACACTTTCTAAATTCAACTATACCACTGGGTGAGATTATTCACAGTTGCTAAATTTAACTAAACCACAGGGTGATATTATTCATATATTCTAAGTTCAACTATACCATAGGGTGATATTATTCACGTTTCGAAGTTCAACTATACTATAGGGTGAGATTATTCACAGTTTCTAAATTCAACTATATCACAGGGTTATATTATTCACATTTTCCAGGTACAACTATACCACAGGGTGAGATTATTCACCGTTTCTAAGTACAACTATATCACAGTTTCTATTTAGACTTTCAGAATGCAACTAGACCACAGATGTGCTAATAGACCGACTTACTAAATGCAGTTATACCACAGATATGCTATTAGGCAGATTTTCTGAGTGCAACTAAATGACAGATATGCTATTAGCAGACTTTCTAAACGCAACTAAACTAGTGTTGTGTTTTAGACAGACTTTCTAAATGCAACTAGACACAAATATGCTATTGGGTAGACTTTCTAAATGCAATTACACCACAGATATGCTATTAGGCAGACTTTCTAAACGCAAATTAGACCACAGATATGCTATAAGGCAGACTTTCTAAATTTGATATGTTTTGATTTTGATTAATTTCTTACGCGCACCAAGCAAGCAATTGCATTCAGGTGCAGATGTTAACTATATGTTATATATTTAGCTGTGGGTTGTAGGTTCACCATAGATACTTAAGTTCATTTGAATAGGAATGTTTTTAATTCTTTTCTAAAAGTTACCAGTGTAGTGCATGAGCAAATGCCCAAAGGCAGCTGATTCCACAACTTGGGGCCGAACACAGAGAACCTCCTGTCTCCTTTAGAGGTGTATTTTGTCCGGGGGACACATAGCAGGAGTTTATCTCCTGAACCTAGGTCTCTGGTAGGGTAATATTGGTGGATTCTCGTGTTCAGGTATCTGGGTGCGGGTTTATGGTAGCATTTATAAACTAAACATGCCAACTTGAATTTAATACGGTCCTCCACCATCAGCCAGTGGAATGCTTTCTGAGATGCGGAAACGTGATGTCTTTTGCCCAGGTGGGCAGTTAACCTTACTGCTGCATTCTGGGCCTTTTTTTAGTCTTGACATTTGTTTCATCGGAATCCCTGTCATAAGACTATTACAATAATCAAGATGGGCATTTACCAAGGCTCCCACAACCACTGGCTGATCTTGGGGAGTTAAAAAAGGAAGTACATTCCTAAGCAGGCGCAGGGCGTAGTAGACTGCTTTTATTTTTGCCCCAACTTGTGCTTCGCTGGCCAAATTTTCTTGCCAGATGCAACCAAGATTTTTAACTTTCCTAGAGAACGGGAAGTTTTCGCCTAAGATCTGTGGAGTTATGTGAGTTCCTTCCTCTCTATTTTTGTTCTCTGATCTAAACAGGATTACCTCCGTTTTGGCTGCATTAAGCTGTAACTGGTTGCAAGCCATACATTTTTTTACATCCTGCATACACCGGTCTATCTTTTCGAATGCCTCTGGCAGATCATCTGTCTCCACATAGATCTGCGAGTCGTCGGCATAAGAGTGGAAATGTAGACCATGTTTCCTCAGGATGTCAAACAGTGGTCGAATATATAGATTAAAAATCAGAGGTGAAAGCGCTGAGCCTTGGGGGACGCCACATCTCAGTTGTATTAACTCTGAGAGTAAGGCTCCCAGGGCCACCTGTTGAGTTCTGTCTTGTAGGAAGGAATCGAACCAATCCACCACAACTTTAGCTGCTCTGCCTATACTTCCAATCCGTTGGAGTATAATTTTGTGGTTGATTGTGTCGAATGCTGCCGACAGATCGAGCATCAGCACTATTGTGTCGCTTCCTCTGTCCGCCGCTTCTAGTAGGTCATCCTGGACTGCCAGTAAGGCAGTCTCTGTCCCATGATTAGGGCGAAATCCTGATTGATGTTCGTCCAAAATGGCTCTATTATCGAAAAACTGCTGAAATTGGTTACAAACAATTTTTTCAAGAATTTTAGTCAGCCAGCATAGATTAGCCACAGGGCAGTAATTTTTTAGTATCATGGGGTCCAATTTGGGCTTTTTTAGTAGCAGTTTTACCACTGCTCGCTTAAATGCAATTACACCACAGATAAGCTATTGGGCCAACCATCTAAATGCAACTAGACCACAGATGTGCTATTAGGCAGACTTTCTTAATGCAACTAGACCACCGATATGTTATTAGATGGACATTCTGAATGCAAACTAGACCACAGATATGCTGTTAGGCAGACCTTAAAGATGCAACTACACCACAGATATGCTATTAGGTGGACTTTCTAGATGCAAACTAGACCACAGATATGCTATTAGGTGGACTTTCTAAATGCAATTGCACCACAGATATGCTGTTAGATGGACTTTCTAAATGTATTTACACCACAGATATGCTATAAGGCACACTTTTTAAATGCAATCACACCACTGATATGCTATTAGGTGGACTTTCTAAATGCAACCCCACCACATATATGTTATAAGGTGGACTTTCTAAATGCAACCACACTACAGAATATGCTATTAGGCAGACTTTCTAAGTGCAATTACACCACAGATATGCTATTAGGGGGACTTTCTAGATGCAATTACACCACATACATGCTATTAGGTGAACTTTCTAGATGCAAACTAGACCACAGATATGCTATTAGGCAGACTTTCTAAATGCAATTACACCACAGATATGTTATTAGGTGGACTTTCTATATGCAATTACACCACAGATATGCTATAAGGTGGACTTTCTAAATGCAACTAGACCACAGACATGCTATTAGGTGGACTTTCTAAAGGCAAACTAGACCACAGATATGCTATTAGGTAGACTTTCTAAATGCAATCACACAACAGATATGTTATTAGGTGGACTTTCTAAATGCAATTACACCACAGATGTGCTATAAGGTGGACTTTCTAAATGCAACTAGACCACAGATATGCTATTAGGTGGACTTTCTAAATGCAAACTAGACCACAGATATGCTATTAGGTAGACTTTCTAAATGCAATTACACCACAGATATGCTATAAGGTGGACTTTCTAAATGCAACTAGACCACAGATATGCTATTAGGTGGACTTTCTAAATGCAATTACACCACAGATATGTTATTAGGTGGACTTTCTAAATGCAATTACACCACAGATATGCTATAAGGTGGACTTTCTAAATGCAACTACACCAGAGATATGCTATAAGGTGGACTTTCTAAATGCAACTACACCACAGATATGCTCTTAGGCAGAATTTCTAAATGCAATTACACCACATATATGTTAATAGGTGGACTTTCTAAATGCAATTACACCACAGATATGCTATAAGGTGGACTTTCTAAATGCAACTATACCACAGATATGCTATTAGGCAGACTTTCTAAATGCAACTAGACTACAGTTATGCTATTAGGTGGACTTTCTAAAGGCAATTACACCACAGATATGCTATAAGGTGGACTTTCTAAATGCAACTAGACCACAGATATGCTATTAGGCAGACTTTCTAAATGCAACTAGACTACAGTTATGCTATTAGACAGACTTTCTAAATGCAACTAGACTACAGTTATGCTATTAGACAGACTTTCTAAAAGCAATTTCACCACAGATGGAAGAGTTTACAACGGTTTAGCTTTCGGGGTTGAGTGGTAGGGTAGTATGGCGTGAAGTAATTGCTTCTGGCCCCACCCTTGCCACACTTACATATTGTTGGCTTCTTGCTTCTCCTGCGGATACCTGCAGATACGACCTGGAGCCGTCTCTGTAGGAGCCGTCCTTTGCCTCGGGTCTTTAGCCAAAGGGGGCTGCTGGGTAGAGGGCTGCCCTGGTGAGGGTAGCTAATGGTCTGGGTAAGACAGTTTGTGGGGCCTATCGGGGCAGGGTGGGCAGTCGGGAGGCGGGAGGGAGTTGGATCAGGAAGCGGGTAGGTAGCAAGGGTCGCGGGAGGGAAGACAGGAGCCCCGGGAGCAGTGGTGCGGGTCTTGGGACACAAAGAAGGATTAAATGGCCACAATTTCAGGGCAACTCACCCACAGAAATTACACAGACCGAAAGGTGCTGCAGGAGTTACGGCGAGGTGGTATACCCAAAGCAAACTGGGCCTGGACCAATCAGGGCACGGTGGGCGGGTCGGGAGGTGAGAGGGAATTCGATCAGGAAGCGGGTAGGTAGCAAGGATGGCGGGAGGGAAAACAGGTGCCCGGGGAGCAGTGGCGCGGGTCTTGGGACACAAAGAAGGATCAAATGGCCACAATTTCAGGGCAACTCACCCACAGGCTCACCAGACCGTCAGTCAGTGAGTAGAGAGTGAGCAGAACACGCTTTAAGAGTTTGGAAGCAGGAAGAGATTTCATTTAGTGGCTGTTTCTGAATGTGCCATCTTTGTGTGATGAGACAGTTATTAGTTGAATAGAGAACATTCTTAGGGGTGTTTGGATGCAGCAATTACAATCAGGGGCTCTACATTAATTTGGCTATTTTTTCAGATTAAGAGCCAAATTCTAGTTCTTCATTTAGAACTATTTGGAGACAGGAAATTACACTCAGTGGCTGTAAGAGAGTGTGCCATTATTGTTTTATTTACTAGGAAGGGATGTGATAACACAAAATATTTTTTTTCAAAAATGCATTCCTCGGTTTGCACAGAAGAGTTTAATAAGTCCTCACGAGTGGGTGTGGCAACTTCTGTGATGGACAGAACAAACTGCTACTTGCAGAACATCATGCAATTGCTTGGAGGTAGACCATAGCCTGTAATGGCTGTTACTGAGCAGACAAGTTTTATGAGATGAGACAAAATACAATGGGCCTCATTACGACTCAGGCGGTAAGGGTTTTACGGCGGCGGAAACAGCGCCGACCCTTACCGCCTGAGTACGAGGTCCCTTAGCGCCATGGCGGATTTAACACCTGCTTTTAGCAGGTGTTAAAATCCATGGCGCTAAGGGACCATGGAGTTAATTACGCCACTGTAATTTACGGTGGCGTAATTAACGCCTTCCCCACTCCCATTATGCCCTATGGGGCAAAAATGGGAATGGGGAAGGGTAAATGGGGATTGGGGACTTACCGCCCCGCCAACCTCGGAATGGGGCGGTAAGTCCGCCAACCACCATGGGTAAACATAGTTTACGCCATGGTGGTAAAGTCACGGCCCAGGCGGTAACTTACCGCCTGGGTCGTAATGAGGCCCAAAGTGTACAAACTCAGCACCATGCTCTAAGGTAAAACTTCTAGTTCTCAGAGAAGTGACCTTTCTCATCCTGGTCCACCACGCCCTCAAAGCACTATGCCTCATCCTGCATCATGATTTCAATTGCGTTCTACACGTAGTCAAACAGTGTGGAATCAGAAAAAATACAATATTACAGCTGTTAAATCAAGCAAAGGAAAATGCACCAACACGGGCTTGTAAAGATTCCCAGAATCTTTATTACAAACTGAACAGTATTCAACAATGTACACAAATAGCTATTTGGCCGTCAGTACATCACAGAGACCACCAGCAGGGTTCAATGTGAGCAGTGAACAGGATTTCCTAGCTGGACATCGACGCATTTATACAATTTGTATAATGATGTCCAGCCCTCTTACAGGTTAATCATACACTGGGCTAGGGTCGCGCCAGGTTCACTTTCCTAATTTACATATCTCGTGCATGCGGTTTACTTTTGAATACATTTACTAACACACTCCATTATTCTTTAATTTAACATTTACATTCTTTACATACTGTTTTAATACAGACCAAACAAATGTTTCACATATTATATTCGGATAGCATTACTGTTCTTGTATACTTGTAGTTTAACATTGCTAATTCAAGTAATCCCCTGCTCCCGAGGTCAACAAAGGACAAGGTCTACATGACCCTAACATGGAGCCTGAAGGCAGGTTGGACATTTACTCTCCTACATAGGTTGGAGAGGTTAAGGCAAGAACAAGGGCACATGAGACGGCCAATTTAGATTACAGGGTGACTTTGTACAAAACCCCAAAATGGCGGTTCTAACCTAAAATGGAGGCTTGATTCAAGATGGCGGCTTACATCAATTTCTAAGGTCAAGAGCTTGCCGTAGAGAGTTATTCGCGTACAATCTTAAGAAACTTGGCGTAGGCCAATATTCATACAAATCGTTATAGTAGGAGTCATAATTTAATATCCGGTTTGACAACAGGACACAAAGTACAAAAACAAGTGACGAAAGTAAATAAATGTATTCAGGTGGGGTTGGCACAGACAATTTGATAGTGTTCTCAGACATAAAAATATAAAGGAAGTTGACTTAAACACAGGACGGATTTTATGATTCACAATTGTGAAGGTTGTTTAGGTTTTATAAACAAGCAAGAATGCAAATGGGAAACATGTTTTAGTCATAATGCAAGATCGACTGCAAAATCATTTTTGTTTTTATTTACTTTTTTGGTGGAGTGAACAAAACGCACAACAGTTTAAAAGGGCGGTGCTCAAAAATGCTAGTCTAGGCAAACAGTAACATACACCATTCTTGGTTTTCATCAATGCCCTGTAAAAAAAAGTCATGTCACAATAAGGGCTAGATTGACTACGACAAAATGCCAGTCTAGCACATTATTAATACATATCATGCTTGGCCTTTCATACATACCCAGTACAAAGTGTCATGCCACAGTAAGAAATGGCTAGACTGGCTTCTCCAATATGCCAGTCTAGCCACATAATAACACATCATCCTTTCTTTCAACAACCACTGGTTGATAAAAGAAATATGATGATTTTCTCTCTGCATCTATGACAGATGCCCTGTAAAGAAATGCTGTTGTTGCCATGCCCTCACCCGCCACATGCCAAAATTCTCCCAGCTCCACCACAAACACAAACTTGCACACACATTTGCTTGCTAATTCCTTTCACATGCTGCATTCACTCATACATTCTCATGGACACCCATTGTGAACTCACTTATTCACTACCATATAAAGCATAACAAATTAAAATCATACCTGCATGCAACATCCAATCCTCATTCAGCTTCACTGCCGCCTCAAGGAAGCCCTGCAGCTCCCTTGCAGCATGAACAGGAACCAGGACGCGCTGCTGGTTCCTGCACATGTGTGCTTTTGCACTTCTTGCACACTGCGCAGATCTGTTATGATATCTGGGGAGGAACAGGTACACCATCTAACACAATCAAATGTGCAGTATTCCAGCCTGCATCCCTAATGGTCCATGCAAGGCTGGGGAAGCAAAATCGCCACTGTCTTGGATGGCCCATTGGACATGGGTGGCTGCGGTATCAACTTTGAAAGTGAAACTGCTTTTCCCTTTGATAGATCAAGTCAGCCCAGGAGCGATCCCTCAGCTTCAGCAAGTAGCTGACGGAGAGCTGCAGGGGTGGTGCGGCTTATCCATGATGGGCGAGGGTACAGGTGTCTCTGTGTCCCCTCAACCATCATGGAAGACTTTCCCCTGGTTATGGCACTGAATATGTAAGGAGACATTGGTGAACAGTGAGCTAATTCCCTGCTATTCACTGCCTTTGATGAAAAGCCTGTTCTTGCAAATCACATAATAAATGAAAAACAAGGACAATCCAATCCCTTGATAAAATCTCATCGCCACGGGTCGCTTCATACTCAAAATATGAAACATATCTTCAGAAAATGGAAGACACCCCTACATAAACATCAAGGTGCCCTGGTAGCGCACCTGCACTTTGTATATCTGTCGTCATGCCCGTTTTGATCCACGTCGAGATACCTTTCTACATTTTGAAATTAAAGTCCTGGCTTGCTCCTGCAACTACGTTTCCATTCCTAACAATCAATCAATTAATCATATAACTTTATTGGGATTTAAATACAATACATCAAAGTGCAAGCAATACAAATGAACATAAAAAAAGTAAGCACATTCAATAAAATATTGCAGATAACAACACAATGATTGTACAAAGCCATGATACAAGTACTTAAAGCACATTGCAGGTATTGCAGTTGAGTGCAGCCCAGCACCGAGTCTTGGCCGATAAGATAACAATGACAGCTGGGCTACATTCTCTCAAATTAAAATTGCATAACATCTGTTGTATTGTTCTCTCACTAATTAATTTGTAAGCTGGACAAACACAATAAAAAAGAAATATATGGGTTCTTCAGTTTCAGCATCGCATAGTGAGCATGGCACCCCCTGACCATTCAACAGTAATAGCGCGTGAAGGCAAGAGGTTAAGGGTCGTCATAGATATCAGAATACGTTCTCTCCTAAAGTTAGTCCACAAAACATATTCAGATATAGACAACGTGGACATAGAAACATACAGACGATTAGAAGCTCAGTTTGCTCACGTTCTAAGTTCAGATAAACAGATAAACAGTAAGGTCCTGTAATGTTGCTTTCGCATATAATATTAGTACTCGGCGAGGGTCAACCAGAATGTAACAAACATTCTGATTGGCCCTCGCCAGGGCTTTACCCGACCGGGAATCCATTGGCTGGGATTCCTTGCTTTTGTTCCCGGCGGGGGGCGTGGCAGCCACTCAGCCAATGAGGAGGCTCAAAATAGGCCCATCCCCGCTCCGAGTCTCCCCACAGCTGGAGGCTGCCATCCTCCACCGCCAGGAATTCAGGTAAGTGTTTTTTTTTTGTCATCCCCACACCCCTCCAAACAATCCCCTCCCACCCCTCCCAACCCCACTTACCTTCTTATTTCTTCTTTTTCGGGAGCAAACGCGATGGGAAAACTTCTGTTCGCAGTGCATCCGCTCACGATGGCCGCCATGGAAAGGGAAAATGGGCTCAGTTTCCCTTCTCTGGTGGCCATTTTCTTTGACATATTATTTTATTTCTGTTCCGAAACGACTTGCGGGCCGGGGTACTAATAGCAATAAGCCCTTCGTCGCAGGGGCATTACTGACTCTGTAATGCCCCTGCGGCTCGGGGCTTATTGCTTAAATAGAGTGGCTGACTAAACAATCTACAGCATTTGTTTCAAACATTTCTTAATAGATGAAATCCAGGCAATAGCCAGATAATTTACCTCAGATAGCAATGTCTTATCCTAGCCAGACCCTCATCTTATCAAAATTAGATTATTGTAACGCCCTTTACATAGGGAAAACCAAACAAATCATCAATAGAATTCAAGTGCTCCAAAAAAATTGCACTTAGAGCGGCCTTAAGCATCCCTAGAAGAGCACATATCTCAGAAATAAGACGTAAACACAACTGGCTTTCTACTCAAGAAAAAATTAACCTTAAATCTGCCTCCATCATCCACAAATGTTTAAATAACAAAGCCCCCAGCTACCTTTCAGAACGCTTCAATAGGAAAGATCCCTCCAGACCTACAAGGACAGTCAGCCCTAACTGCCTCCTAGTGCCCAGATTCAAACTTACCACTATTGGAGGATCCGGCTTCCCAGTCAAGGCAGCTCAGTTATGGAGCGCCCTACCTCTTGCACTTAGATCCGACCAAACGTTCAAGAACTTCAGAAAGAATACCATAAAATGGCTCACCGAGAATGCAACATAAATGGCACTCTACCTCTCGCTCCTCCAATTGTACTCTACCTA
Organism: Ambystoma mexicanum; assembly: GCF_040938575.1. Taxonomy (NCBI): domain Eukaryota; kingdom Metazoa; phylum Chordata; class Amphibia; order Caudata; family Ambystomatidae; genus Ambystoma; species Ambystoma mexicanum. The sequence goes on from NC_090941.1 coordinate 1,128,944,073, forward strand.
ACTTGCTATTTTGTTCGCCATTGATTTGACTGTTTGGTGGCGCTCTATCTGCACTTGTACTTGTCTCACCTGTAGAGCCAAAAAACTGTCTACTCTGTAACTTGCTTGTTCTGTAACTTGTAACTTCTGTAACCAAGCTGTAAACTTCCTTGTCTCTTGCGCCCTGCTACCTCAGGGTCCGGTGCGCATAACAAATAAACAAACAAACAAACAAACAAACAAAATATGGCTTAGAATTAAACGGGTCAGCCAGACTAGCTTTCACATTTAACTAAGCCCTAAATCCCAATTTAACTGTCTAAACACAGAAGTTATATTCAATATATTGCATCCCCAATTCCTTATGCATTGCAAAGGTGGGAGCTGAGCTAGGCAACCCATAAAAAATGGTTATCTTCAATGCATAACCCTTTTACGTCTGCTATTGCCCTAAAGATGTAGAATATCTGGCAACTTCCATTCCTAACACGGATGTAAGTATTCTTTTCAGGTCACACAGAGTGGGTATTTGCTTTTTTCTGCTACAAAATGTAGGAATCTGTTTTGTGATATATGATTTAGAATCCTAACTAGTGAGGAATCTCCCTGGTACAACAACAGTCTCTTATAAAGTGCATTGGTCTTAATGTGTTTTAAATCAGATAGCCCTGTAGACCAGGAGATGGGTCACTAACACTGGGTAATTACACCAAGTTATGGCATGAGATGAAGGCAAGACACAGAAGTTAGGAATGGGGCTTCATCCTAAGTGATTTATACTCCTTTCTGAAGCCTACAAGGTGGGACAAATCCTTGGATGTCGTTCCCTCTCCCCTGTGGAAAGACACTTCCCATGAGGCCAGGAAGGTGTGGCCGCTACCCGATAGTTCCCCTGGGGGTGGTACTCAGTGGGTGGATCTTATGGGGATGGAATCCTTCATATGGGACTAAGGATGATGGGTCAGGAAGAACGCATTATGCCCATAATCTATCCCCACCTCCCTTATCCTCCTACCCTATACAGAGACCCATAATCCCACACACTTCCATGCACCAGTGTAGGGTTGGTGATCTGACCTCCCACAAAGGTACTGGAACGAGGAATAGCAGGGATTACCTATGTAACCCAGTTGAGGATGAAAACATCAATACTGAGATGAGGAAGAGGTGCCGATCAATGCACAGTGCCCCGCAGAACGAACATGGGAGACCTAGACAACTTACAAATAAACCCAACCTGATAATGAAAAGGGAAGAAGGACTTCATAGGTTGTCAGTCCCTCCTAGGAGACACCGCACACAAAGGAACCATACTGCTGACAGAGACACGGCTCCTGCAGCTGCTGAGCAAGACATACCTGGGGAAGTTACACAGTCCCTACCTGCTCCAGAAAGGACAGAGGAACCAAAGTAAGAGGCAGAGGGTCCTGGTGTAGAAGAGCACCACTGGAGACAGCCTGACAGGTACACGCAGCCGGCTCCCAGGATGTGCTGCGAAGCCACATACGGCAGCGCGCAAGCAGGAAGCAACACTGAAGAACCATGCAGGAGCCCGAGAGCAAAGTGAGCAAACATGAGCCCACACGGAAAGTATGGTGGCTGCCCCGCGAGCCTCGCAGGCACTAGATAGACTTGCATAAAGGGGTCTGGGACCCAAGAATAAGAAACCAATGTGAAGGGTCCTTGGACTCGAATCTGAGAAAGCAGTAAAAAGGGGTCTGGGACCCAAAGATGAGAAACCATTGTGACAGGGTCGAGAACCCACAAGTGGGAACACACTATACCTGTCAGAGGAGTGCCAGCCATACTGGAAATAACACAGTTTGATAAATACACGGTTGGAGACCCATCAGTGAGCGAGGAGGAGTTCTTTGGACCTACATCTTATTTTTGGACTAGTGAAGTATGTCACTAGGTCTGCCTAGCTGAGATGATGGAGAGGCTCAAGAGAGTACCTGAGAAGGGCCAGGGGAAGGGAGGCATTCCCATCGGTGTGTGTGAACATTGTGCAAACAGCCAAGGGAAGGAAGTAATTCTCTTGGCATTGTGAGAAGGCTAAGAAAGGCCAGGGGGAAGCTGTCATTCCATTGGTGTGTGTGAACATTGTGAGAAAAGGGAAGGGAGTCATTCTCTTGACCTTGTGAGAAGCTTAAGAAAGGCCAGGGGGAAAGTGTCATTCTCCCTGTTGTTTGAAACATAAAAAAGACCATGGTAAGGTAGTCATTCATCCTGGTGTTGGTGAAAAGTCTAAGAAATGCCAAGGGAAGGAGTCATTCTCCTGGCATTGTGGGAAGCCTATGAAAGGTCAGGGGAAGGGAGTCATTGTCCCTGGTGTGTGTGAACATTGTGAGACAAGCCAAGGGAAGGAGTCATTCTCCTGGCATTGTGGGAAGCCTATGAAAGGTCAGGGGAAGGGAGTCATTGTCCCTGGTGTGTGTGAACATTGTGAGACAAGCCAAAGGAAGGAGTCATTCTCCTGGCATTGTGGGGAGCCTATGAAAGGTCAGGGGAAGGGAGCCATTGTCCCTGGTGAGTGTGAACATTGTGAGACAAGCCAAGGGAAGGAGTCAAAAATCCTGGCATTGTGGGAAACCTATGAAAGGTCAGGGGAACTAGACCACAGATATGCTATTAGGTAGACTTTCTAAATGCAATCACACAACAGATATGTTATTAGGTGGACTTTCTAAATGCAATTACACCACAGATGTGCTATAAGGTGGACTTTCTAAATGCAACTAGACCACAGATATGCTATTAGGTGGACTTTCTAAATGCAAACTAGACCACAGATATGCTATTAGGTAGACTTTCTAAATGCAATTACACCACAGATATGCTATAAGGTGGACTTTCTAAATGCAACTAGACCTCAGATATGCTATTAGGTGGACTTTCTAAATGCAATAACACCACAGATATGTTATTAGGTGGACTTTCTAAATGCAATTACACCACAGATATGCTATAAGGTGGACTTTCTAAATGCAACTAGACCTCAGATATGCGATTAGGTGGACTTTCTAAATGCAATTACACCACAGATATGTTATTAGGTGGACTTTCTAAATGCAATTACACCACAGATATGCTATTAGGCAGACTTTCTAAATGCAACTAGACTACAGTTATGCTATTAGGTGGACTTTCTAAATGCAATTACACCACAGATATGCTATAAGGTGGACTTTCTAAATGCAACTACACCACAGATATGCTATAAGGTGGACTTTCTAAATGCAACTACACCACAGATATGCTCTTAGGCAGAATTTCTAAATGCAATTACGCCACATATATGTTATTAGGTGGACTTTCTAAATGCAATTACACCACAGATATGCTATAAGGTGGACTTTCTAAATGCAACTATACCACAGATATGCTATTAGGCAGACTTTCTAAATGCAACTAGACTACAGTTATGCTATTAGGTGGACTTTCTAAATGCAATTACACCACAGATATGCTATAAGGTGGACTTTCTAAATGCAACTAGACCACAGATATGCTATTAGGCAGACTTTCTAAATGCAACTAGACTACAGTTATGCTATTAGACAGACTTTCTAAATGCAACTAGACTACAGATATGCTATAAGGCAGACTTTCTAAAAGCAATTTCACCACAGATGGAAGAGTTTACAACGGTTTAGCTTTCGGGGTTGAGTGGTAGGGTAGTATGGCGTGAAGTAATTGCTTCTGGCCCCACCCTTGCCACACTTACATATTGTTGGCTTCTTGCTTCTCCTGCGGATACCTGCAGATACGACCTGGAGCCTTCTCTGTAGGAGCCGTCCTTTGCCTCGGGTCTTTAGCCAAAGGGGGCTGCTGGGCAGAGGGCTGCCCTGGTGAGGGTAGGTAATGGTCTGGGTAAGACAGTTTGTGGGGCCTATCGGGGCATGGTGGGCAGTCGGGAGGCGGGAGGGAGTTGGATCAGGAAGCGGGTAGGTAGCAAGGGTCGCGTGAGGGGAAACAGGGGCCCAGGGAGCAGTGGCATGGGTCTTGGGACACAAAGAAGGATTAAGTGGCCACAATTTCAGGGCAACTCACCCGCAGGAATTACGCAGACCGAAAGGGGCTGCAGGAGTTACGGCTTGGTGGTATACTCAAAGCAAACGGGGCCTGGACCAATCAGGGCACGGAGGGCGGGTCAGGAGGTGGGAGGGAATTGGATCAGGAAGCGGGTAGGTAGCAAAGGTCGCGGGAGGGAAGACAGGGACCCCGGGAGCAGTGGTGCGTGTCTTGGGACACAAAGAAGGATTAAATGGCCACAATTTCAGGGCAACTCACCCACAGAAATTACACAGACCGAAAGGTGCTGCAGGAGTTACGGTGAGGTGGTATACCCAAAGCAAACTGGGCCTGGACCAATCAGGGCACGGTGGGCGGGTCGGGAGGTGAGAGGGAATTCGATCAGGAAGCGGGTAGGTAGCAAAGATGGCGGGAGGGAAAACAGGTGCCCGGGGAGCAGTGGCGCGGGTCTTGGGACACAAAGAAGGATCAAATGGCCACAATTTCAGGGCAACTCACCCACAGGCTCACCAGACCGTCAGTCAGTGAGTAGAGAGTGAGCAGAACACGCTTTAAGAGTTTGGAAGCAGGAAGAGATTTCATTTAGTGGCTGTTTCTGAATGTGCCATCTTTGTGTGATGAGACAGTTATTAGTTGAATAGAGAACATTCTTAGGGGTGTTTGGATGCAGCAATTACAATCAGGGGCTCTACATTAATTTGGCTATTTTTTCAGATTAAGAGCCAAATTCTAGTTCTTCATTTAGAACTATTTGGAGACAGGAAATTACACTCAGTGGCTGTAAGAGAGTGTGCCATTATTGTTTTATTTACTAGGAAGGGATGTGATAACACAAAATATTTTTTTTCAAAAATGCATTCCTCGGTTTGCACAGAAGAGTTTAATAAGTCCTCACGAGTGGGTGTGGCAACTTCTGTGATGGACAGAACAAACTGCTACTTGCAGAACATCATGCAATTGCTTGGAGGTAGACCATAGCCTGTAATGGCTGTTACTGAGCAGACAAGTTTTATGAGATGAGACAAAATACAATGGGCCTCATTACGACTCAGGCGGTAAGGGTTTTACAGCGGCGTAAACAGCGCCGACCCTTACCGCCTGAGTACGAGGTCCCTTAGCGCCATGGCGGATTTAACACCTGCTTTTAGCAGGTGTTAAAATCCATGGCGCTAAGGGACCATGGAGTTAATTACGCCACTGTAATTTACGGTGGCGTAATTAACGCCTTCCCCACTCCCATTATGCCCTATGGGGCAAAAATGGGAATGGGGAAGGGTAAATGGGGATTGGGGACTTACCGCCCCGCCAACCTCGGAATGGGGCGGTAAGTCCGCCAACCACCATGGCGTAAACGTAGTTTACGCCATGGTGGTAAAGTCACAGCCCAGGCGGTAACTTACCGCCTGGGTCGTAATGAGGCCCAAAGTGTACAAACTCAGCACCATGCTCTAAGGTAAAACTTCTAGTTCTCAGAGAAGTGACCTTTCTCATCCTGGTCCACCACGCCCTCAAAGCACTATGCCTCATTCTGCATCATGATTTCAATTGCGTTCTACACGTAGTCAAACAGTGTGGAATCAGAAAAAATACAATATTACAGCTGTTAAATCAAGCAAAGGAAAATGCACCGACACGGGCTTGTAAAGATTCCCAGAATCTTTATTACAAACTGAACAGTATTCAACAAAGTACACAAATAGCTATTTGGCCGTCAGTACATCACAGAGACCACCAGCAGGGTTCAATGTGAGCAGTGAACAGGATTTCCTAGCTGGACATCGACGCATTTATACAATTTGTATAATGATGTCCAGCCCTCTTACAGGTTAATCATACACTGGGCTAGGGTCGCGCCAGGTTCACTTTCCTAATTTACATATCTCGTGCATGCGGTTTACTTTTGAATACATTTACTAACACACTCCATTATTCTTTAATTTAACATTTACATTCTTTACATACTGTTTTAATACAGACCAAACAAATGTTTCACATATTATATTCGGATAGCATTACTGTTCTTGTATACTTGTAGTTTAACATTGCTAATTCAAGTAATCCCCTGCTCCCGAGGTCAACAAAGGACAAGGTCTACATGACCCTAACATGGAGCCTGAAGGCAGGTTGGACATTTACTCTCCTACATAGGTTGGAGAGGTTAAGGCAAGAACAAGGGCACACGAGACGGCCATTTTAGATTACAGGGTGACTTTGTACAAAACCCCAAAATGGCGGTTCTAACCTAAAATGGAGGCTTGATTCAAGATGGCGGCTTACATCAATTTCTAAGGTCAAGAGCTTGCCGTAGAGAGTTATTCGCGTACAATCTTAAGAAACTTGGCGTAGGCCAATATTCATACAAATCGTTATAGTAGGAGTCATAATTTAATATCCGGTTTGACAACAGGACACAAAGTACAAAAACAAGTGACGAAAGTAAATAAATGTATTCAGGTGGGGTTGGCACAGACAATTTGATAGTGTTCTCAGACATAAAAATATAAAGGAAGTTGACTTAAACACAGGACGGATTTTATGATTCACAATTGTGAAGGTTGTTTAGGTTTTATAAACAAGCAAGAATGCAAATGGGAAACATGTTTTAGTCATAATGCAAGATCGACTGCAAAATCATTTTTGTTTTTTTTTACTTTTTTGGTGGAGTGAACAAAACGCACAACAGTTTAAAAGGGCGGTGCTCAAAAATGCTAGTCTAGGCAAACAGTAACATACACCATTCTTGGTTTTCATCAATGCCCTGTAAAAAAAAGTCATGTCACAATAAGGGCTAGATTGACTACGACAAAATACCAGTCTAGCACATTATTAATACATATCATGCTTGGCCTTTCATACATACCCAGTACAAAGTGTCATGCCACAGTAAGAAATGGCTAGACTGGCTTCTCCAATATGCCAGTCTAGCCACATAATAACACATCATCCTTTCTTTCAACAACCACTGGTTGATAAAAGAAATATGATGATTTTCTCTCTGCATCTATGACAGATGCCCTGTAAAGAAATGCTGTTGTTGCCATGCCCTCACCCGCCACATGCCAAAATTCTCCCAGCTCCACCACAAACACAAACTTGCACACACATTTGCTTGCTAATTCCTTTCACATGCTGCATTCACTCACACATTCTCATGGACACCCATTGTGAACTCACTTATTCACTACCATATAAAGCATAACAAATTAAAATCATACCTGCATGCAACATCCAATCCTCATTCAGCTTCACTGCCGCCTCAAGGAAGCCCTGCAGCTCCCTTGCAGCATGAACAGGAACCAGGACGCGCTGCTGGTTCCTGCACATGTGTGCTTTTGCACTTCTGGCACACTGCGCAGATCCGTTATGAGGTCTGGGGAGGAACAGGTACACCATCTAACACAATCAAATGTGCAGTATTCCAGCCTGCATCCCTAATGGTCCATGCAAGGCTGGGGAAGCAAAATCGCCACTGTCTTGGATGGCCCATTGGAAATGGGTGGCTGCGGTATCAACTTTGAAAGGGAAACTGCTTTTCCCTTTGATAGTTCAAGTCAGCCCAGGAGCGATCCCTCAGCTTCAGCAAGTAGCTGACGGAGAGCTGCAGGGGTGGTGCGGCTTATCCATGATGGGCGAGGGTACAGGTGTCTCTGTGCCCCCTCAACCATCATGGAAGACTTTCCCCTGGTTATGGCACTGAATATGTAAGGAGACATTGGTGAACAGTGAGCTATTTCCCTGCTATTCACTGCCTTTGATGAAAAGCCTGTTCTTGCAAATCACATAATAAATGAAAAACAAGGACAATCCAATCCCTTGATAAAATCTCATCGCCACTGGTCGCTTCATAGTCAAAATATGAAACATATCTTCAGAAAATGGAAGACACCCCTACATAAACATCAAGGTGCCCTGGTAGCGCACCTGCACTTTGTATATCTGTCGTTATGCCCGTTTTGATCCACGTCCAGATACCTTTCTACATTTTGGAATTAAAGTCCTAGCTTGCTCCTGCAACTACGTTTCCATTCCTAACAATCAATCAATTAATCATATAACTTTATTGGGATTTAAATACAATACATCAAAGTGCAAGCAATACAAATGAACATAAAAAAAGTAAGCACATTCAATAAAATATTGCAGAAAACAACACAATGATTGTACAAAGCCATGATACAAGTACTTAAAGCACATTGCAGGTATTGCAGTTGAGTGCAGCCCAGCACCGAGTCTTGGCCGATAAGATAACAATGATAGCTGGGCTACATTCTCTCAAATTAAAATTGCATAACATCTGTTGTATTGTTCTCTCACTAATTAATTTGTAAGCTGGACAAACACAATAAAAAAGAAATACATGGGTTCTTCAGTTTCAGCATCGCATAGTGAGCATGGCACCCCCTGACCATTCAACAGTAATAGCGCGTGAAGGCAAGAGGTTAAGGGTCGTCCTAGATATCAGAATACGTTCTCTCCTAAAGTTAGTCCACAAAACATATTCAGAAATAGACAACGTGGACATAGAAACATACAGACGATTAGAAGCTCAGTTTGCTCACGTTCTAAGTTCAGATAAACAGATAAACAGTAAGGTCCTGTAATGTTGCTTTCGCATATAATATTAGTACTCGGCGAGGGTCAACCAGAATGTAACAAACATTCTGATTGGCCCTCGCCTGGGCTTTACCCGACCGGGAATCCCTTGGCTGGGATTCCTTGCTTTTGTTCCCGGCGGGGGGCGTGGCAGCCACTCAGCCAATGAGGAGGCTCAAAATAGGCCCATCCCCGCTCCGAGTCTCCACACAGCTGGAGGCTGCCATCCTCCACCGCCAGGAATTCAGGTAAGTGTTTTTTTTTGTCATCCCCACACCCCTCCAAACAATCCCCTCCCCACCCTCCCAACCCCACTTACCTTCTTATTTCTTCTTTTTCGGGAGCAAACGCGATGGGAAAACTTCTGTTCGCAGTGCATCCGCTCACGATGGCCGCCATGGAAAGGGAAAATGGGCTCAGTTTCCCTTCTCTGGTGGCCATTTTCTTTGACATATTATTTTATTTCTGTTCCGAAACGACTTGCGGGCCGGGGTACTAATAGCAATAAGCCCTTCGTCGCAGGGGCATTACTGACTCTGTAATGCCCCTGCGGCTCGGGGCTTATTGCTTAAATAGAGTGGCTGACTAAACAATATACAGCATTTGTTTCAAACATTTCTTAAAAGATGAAATCCAGGCAATAGCCAGATAATTTACCTCAGATAGCAATGTCTTATCCTAGCCAGAGCCCTCATCTTATCAAAATTAGATTATTGTAACGCCCTTTACATAGGGACAACCAAACAAATCATCAATAGAATTCAAGTGCTCCAAAATAATGCACTTAGAGCGGCCTTAAGCATCCCTAGAAGAGCACATATTTCAGAAATAAGACGTAACCACAACTGGCTTTCTACTCAAGAAAAAATTAACCTTAAATCTGCCTCCATCATCCACAAATGTTTAAATAACAAAGCCCCCAGCTACCTTTCAGAACGCTTCAATAGGAAAGATCCCTCCAGACCTACAAGGACAGTCAGCCCTAACTGCCTCCTAGTGCCCAGATTCAAACTTACCACTATTGGAGGATCCGGCTTCCCAGTCAAGGCAGCTCAGTTATGGAGCGCCCTACCTCTTGCACTTAGATCCGACCAAACGTTCAAGAACTTCAGAAAGAATACCATAAAATGGCTCACCGAGAATGCAACATAAATGGCACTCTACCTCTCGCTCCTCCAATTGTACTCTACCTAACTTGCTATTTTGTTCGCCATTGATTTGACTGTTTGGTGGCGCTCTATCTGCACTTGTACTTGTCTCACCTGTAGAGCCAAAAAACTGTCTACTCTGTAACTTGCTTGTTCTGTAACTTGTAACTTCTGTAACCAAGCTGTAAACTTCCTTGTCTCTTGCGCCCTGCTACCTCAGGGTCCGGTGCGCATAACAAATAAACAAACAAACAAACAAACAAACAAAATATGGCTTAGAATTAAACGGGTCAGACAGACTAGCTTTCACATTTAACTAAGCCCTAAATCCCAATTTAACTGTCTAAACACAGAAGTTATATTCAATATATTGCATCCCCAATTCCTTATGCATTGCAAAGGTGGGAGCTGAGCTAGGCAGCCCATAAAAAATGGTTATCTTCAATGCATAACCCTTTCACGTCTGCTATTGCCCTAAAGATGTAGAATATCTGGCAACTTCCATTCCTAACACGGATGTAAGTATTCTTTTCAGGTCACACAGAGTGGGTATTTGCTTTTTTCTGCTACAAAATGTAGGAATCTGTTTTGTGATATATGATTTAGAATCCTAACTAGTGAGGAATCTCCCTGGTACAACAACAGTCTCTTATAAAGTGCATTGGTCTTAATGTGTTTTAAATCAGATAGCCCTGTAGACCAAGAGATGGGTCACTAACACTGGGTAATTACACCAAGTTATGGCATGAGATGAAGGCAAGACACAGAAGTTAGGAATGGGGCTTCATCCTAAGTGATTTATACTCCTTTCTGAAGCCTACAAGGTGGGACAAATCCTTGGATGTCGTTCCCTCTCCCCTGTGGAAAGACACTTCCCATGAGGCCAGGAAGGTGTGGCCGCTACCCGATAGTTCCCCTGGGGGTGGTACTCAGTGGGTGGATCTTATGGGGATGGAATCCTTCATATGGGACTAAGGATGATGGGTCAGGAAGAACGCATTATGCCCATAATCTATCCCCACCTCCCTTATCCTCCTACCCTATACAGAGACCCATAATCCCACACACTTCCATGCACCAGTGTAGGGTTGGTGATCTGACCTCCCACAAAGGTACTGGGACGAGGAATAGCAGGGATTACCTATGTAACCCAGTTGAGGATGAAAACATCAATACTGAGATGAGGAAGAGGTGCAGAGCAATGCACATTGCCCCGCAGAACAAACATGGGAGACCTAGACAACTTACAAATAAGCCCAACCTGATAATGAAAAGGGAAGAAGGACTTTATAGGTTGTCAGTCCCTCCTCGGAGACACCGCACACAAAGGAACCATACTGCTGACAGAGACGCGGCTCCTGCAGCTGCTGAGCAAGACATACCTGTGGAAGTTACACAGTCCCTACCTGCTCCAGAAAGGACAGAGGAACCAAAGTCAGAGGCAGAGGGTCCTGGTGTAGAAGAGTGCCACTGGAGACAGCCTGACAGGTACACGCAGCCGGCTCCCAGGATGTGCTGCGAAGCCACATACGGCAGCGCGCAAGCAGGAAGCAACACTGAAGAACCATGCAGGAGCCCGAGAGCAAAGTGAGCAAACATGAGCCCACATGGAAAGTATGGTGGCTGCCCCGCGAGCCTTGCAGGCACTAGATAGACTTGCATAAAGGGGTCTGGGACCCAAGAATAATAAACCAATGTGAAGGGTCCTGGGACTCGAATCTGAGAAAGCAGTAAAAAGGGGTCTGGGACCCAAAGATGAGAAACCATTGTGACAGGGTCGAGAACCCACAAGTGGGAACACACTATACCTGTCAGAGGAGTGCCAGCCATACTGGAAATAACACAGTTTGATAAATACACGGTTGGAGACCCATCAGTGAGCGAGGAGGAGTTCTTTGGACCTGCATCTTATTTGTGGACTAGTGAACTAGGTCAGTAGGTCTGCCTAGCTGAGATGATGGAGAGGCTCAAGAGAGTACCTGAGAAGGGCCAGGGGAAGGGAGGCATTCCCATCGGTGTGTGTGAACATTGTGCAAACAGCCAAGGGAAGGAAGTAATTCTCTTGGCATTGTGAGAAGGCTAAGAAAGGCCAGGGGGAAGCTGTCATTCCATTGGTGTGTGTGAACATTGTGAGAAAAGGGAAGGGAGTCATTCTCTTGACCTTGTGAGAAGCTTAAGAAAGGACAGGGGGAAAGTGTCATTCTCCCTGTTGTTTGAAACATAAAAAAGACCAGGGTAAGGTAGTCATTCATCCTGGTGTTGGTGAAAAGTCTAAGGAATGCCAAGGGAAGGAGTCATTCTCCTGGCATTGTGGGAAGCCTATGAAAGGTCAGGGGAAGGGAGTCATTGTCCCTGGTGTATGTGAACATTGTGAGACAAGCCAAGGGGAGGAGTCATTCTCCTGGCATTGTGGGAAGCCTATGAAAGGTCAGGGGAAGGGAGTCATTGTCCCTGGTGTGTGTGAACATTGTGAGGCAAGCCAAGGGAAGGAATCATTCTCCTGGCATTGTGGGAAGCCTATGAAAGGTCAGGGGAAGGGAGTCATTGTCCCTGGTGTGTGTGAACATTGTGAGACAAGCCAAAGGAAGGAGTCATTCTCCTGGCATTGTGGGAAGCCTATGAAAGGTCAGGGGAAGGGAGTCATTGTCCCTGATGTGTGTGAACATTGCGAGACTATCCAAGGGAAGGAGTCATTCTCCTGGTATTGTGGGGAGCCTATGAAAGGTCAGGGGAGGGGAGCCATTGTCCCTGGTGTGTGTGAACATTGCGAGACAAGCCAAGGGAAGGAGTCAAAAATCCTGGCATTGTGGGAAGCCTATGAAAGGTCAGGGGAAGGGAGTCATTGTCCCTGGTGTGCGTGAACATTGCGAGACAAGCCAAGGGAAGGAGTCATTTTCCTGGCATTGTGGGAAGCCTATGAAAGGTCAGGGGAAGGGAGTCATTGTCCCAGGTGTGTGTGAACATTGCGAGACAAGCCAAGGGAAGGAGTCATTCTCTTGGCATGTGGGAAGCCTATGAAAGGTCAGGGGAAGGGAGTCATTGTCCCTGGTGTGTGTGAACATTGCGAGACAAGCGAAGGGAAGGAGCCATTCTCCTGGCATTGTGGGAAGCCTATGAAAGGTCAGGGGAAGGAAGTCATTGTCCCAGGTGTGTGTGAACATTGTGAGACAAGTCAAGGGAAGGGAGTCATTCTCTTGGCTTTGTGAGAAGCAATGGAAAGATCAGGGGAAGGGAGTCATTTTCCCTAGTATTGTGAATATTGTGAGACGCCTGGGAAAGACCAAGGGAAAGGAGACATTCTATTGGCACCAAAGTGTTGGAGTTGGAAATTTGCTTTATTTGTGAACTGCGACTTTCTTGTTCTGGAACGTTGAATGCTACTTTTGAAAGGGGTGCAACCTGGGGACCATAGTCATTCCCTCAGGAAATAGTCTCTCCAGTCTACTGGCATCATAGTCCGCTCTACAGAAGAAGGAAGACATTCTTCTGCAGTAAGAAAACTCACCAACCTTTTACTTTAGTTAGACTCGTAGGGGAAGGAAATAGTTTTGACTATGAATATTCAGACACATCCTTGGTATTGAGTTGAGGCAGGGAAATCCCACTTAGTAGCAGGGTCAGGTAGTGTTTCTTTCCTTTATTTTCTCAGTAATAAAAGTCTTTAGCAAGAATCATGCCGCCTGTGTGTCAATCTCCTCCTTCCACATCCGTGAAACGGCTATTAGCACATTGTTCTACGTTCTTTCAGTTATTGTCTGTAATTAAGCACATTAGTATAATACAGAGTTAATTAATAAGAGAAAACATGGTAGTGAATGAAATATTATGTAATATGTCATAATTCAAATGACAAGGTTGCATGTATTTGGTAAGCAGTTTCATTGTGCATTTGCTGACCTAGAACACATATTACAGTGAGCATCCTTCAGGTGTGATGCAGCTTTATTCACCTGTGTGAATGCAGCATTGGCTGGTAAAGGCCTGCAAGCACAAGCCTGGATGAGCCCGAGCTAAGCAAGGGCCCCTGTGGCATAGACCTCTTTTCTATGTTGATGGTAGCTGGAACAGCCAGCGATGGGACCGGTGCTGTTTGTGGTTTGGAGGTAGGGACATTAGAGGAAGAACAGTGATTGGGGTGAGGTGAGGTAATGGAGGTGGGAGGGGGATTAATGAGGGGATATTAAGGACAGGTCATGGACAAAATGGCACCATGGGAGTGATGTTGGTTGTTGCAATATAAGACAGGTTAAACCATTGGTGCAAGCCTATGCTCCCCATTTCCTGATTGGCTGGCCACATTCTGACAGGTGTTAATATAAAAGTGAATGTTGCTGTACACGAACCTGATTTCTTTTTATTCTGTGTTTCACATTAAGCCTTACATTGGATGCTGTCTATCAATGTGATGTTGAGGTGAAAAAAGAGCACCCCATCAAAGTGGGAGCATCTTGTTTTACCAGCAAAGAAAATGTTGTAATGGTAGATATGGTTTTTAATTGTGTTGGTGAATGGATTCTTTTATGATATGATATGATAGGATTTTTTATTTGTATCACACCCATACACAAGTGTTCCAGAGCGCAACGAGGCAAGGGAGGATAGAACAACAATCTTACTAGGCCTAGTGACTTTGAGAACGTGCAAGTGCAGGGGAGCAGGAAGGGGGAAAGTGCAACGGGTGGGGGGAATGGAAAGTGCTGAACACATCATAGAACAACAACAGGTAGTACGGCCAGCAGGTGGCAAGTGCGAGAATAAGATGTAGGCAACAGGTGTCAAATAAGTGCTGTAAGGGGACTGTGGGGATGCAGATACCGACCCAAGTGCAGGGGTTGCCAGGAGACAGTGCAGGTGTGTGGCTGGGATGGCAGGGATCTGGGCCCGACATCAGAGGGTAACCAGGTGCCCGGTGCCAAAGCAGGCAGATCAGCAGGGGAGAAGAGCCAAGGCAGAAGCAAAGAGGAAGGTCTTGAGGTGCTACCCCAACCGAAGATGGTTCTCTTCAAGTTTCAGAGAGGCAGGGAGGCTGTTCCAGAGGGAGGCCCCAGCCGAGGAAAGGGATCTACCCCCAACTCGTTGCTTTGAGAAGCAACTGACCCTGAGGAAGTTGGAGGTGAAGGAGCAAAGAGCTTGAGTAGGAATGTTTTTACGGAGGGAGTGTTGAAGGTATTGTGGACCCAGGCCCCAGAAAGCCTTGTGGACAATGCAAAGGGCCTTGAATTTAATCCTTGCAGCCACTGGTTGCCAATGAAGAGATTTCAGGGATGGAGAGATACGATCCTAGGTCTTGAGGCCAAGGACAGGTCTTGCAGTCCTGTTCTGGATGAGCTACAGAGGACGGAGAGTGGTTGCAGGCAGATTTAGAAAGAGGCTGTTGTAATAGTCCACCCTAGAGAGAACCAGAGCTCTGGAGACAGTGAGCTTCTGCGGGAAGGAGAGAAAAGGATCAATACCTCTAACCAGGTGCAGTTGCTAGTTAGACTTTTTTGAGACGTCAGAGATGTGAGGAGAAAAGGAAAGCGTGGAGTCAAAGATGACCCCTGAGGTTCTTAGGCTCGCAAATTGGAGCAGGGAGAGGGCCAAGGGAAGCCAGCCAGAGAGTGACAGGAAAGGATGGTGCAGGTGTGCCCATGAGGAGGATCTCTGTCTTACTGGCATTAAGGCAAAGGTTGTTGCCGGGGAACCACTCCTGGATTGCACACAGACAGTCGGAGATGAGAGAGGGAGAAGAGGTGGCAGGGGGTAGCCTGAAAACAAGTTGGGTGTCATCCGAATAGCATTGAAAGTTTGAGCAGAGAGAAGCAATGCAGTGGGCGAGCAGTGCCAGGTATTGGTTGAAGAGCCAGGGAGAGAGGTTAGATCCCTGGGGGACAGAAAGTAAGATAGAGGAAAGGAATTAACCCAGGTTGGACCCGGGAGGGTGGGTTGGAATGGAGGGGAAGGACTTCAACCAGGCCAGGGCCTGATCAGTGATACCCAGATTATCATGGAGGCGATTGAGCAGGATAACATGGTTGACCATGTCAAAGGCAGAAGAAAGATGATGTAGGATGAGGACAGTTGGGATATTAGAAACAAGGTTGGAGAGCAGGTCTTCATGGTTGTTTAGGAGAGCAGTTTCCATGCTTCTGGCAGCTCTGAAGCCAGACTGATGGTCATGGAGAGAATCAGTGTGAAGATGAAGCTGGAAGATGGCCAGCTTTTCCAGGAGTTTTCCCAGGAAAGGAGTGCTAGAGATCGGGCGATAATTAGCCTGGCAAGAGGGGTCGGCTGTGGGTTTTTTGAGAAGATGGTGCACAAGGGAGTGCTTCAGAGGGGAGGGGAAGGCTCCAGAAGCAAAGGAGTGGTTGCAAAAGTCGACCAGAGCAGGAGCAAGGGTGTCAATGTGGTCCTTGACGGTTTTGGTCGAACAGGGAAGAACGTGTTTTGACAAGATTTTCATAGATCAGACTTGTCTGGAAATCTCGTTAAGGGAGGAACAGAGAAAAAGATGAGAAAGAGTTTTGAGAGACGGCTGCAGGGGGCCATCAGAGAGAGAAGGGGGAGGAGAGGACGAGAGGATGGACAGGATGTCCTGGGTTTTTTAGATGAAATGAGAGGCAAGGGGCGTGCTTAGTGCCTGTGAGGGAACAAGAGAGGTATAGACTGCAATAGGGTTGGCCAGCTCCTCGCAGATTATATAGAGTTTGGCTGAGTTTGGCGCACCGTGTGAAGTACGAGAAGTACTGTTGACTGTCTCGTCGTGCTGCCATTAGTATCAACTGTGGACTTGGTTTTGCGAGTTTGGCAGTGTTCTGCATTTGCAGCTGAGCGCCGTTGAATCTGCGCTGGGACGACGCCTGGAGGACGTCGTTGCGAGTAACACCATTGTTGCCTGGCTTCCTGAACATAAACAAAGGCTTGCTTCCTGGGTCCCGCCCCCTTGTTTTTGGACGCCCTCATCTGTTTCTACTAAAGGCCAGCAGCCTGCGCACCCACGCGCGCACCGTGTGAAGTACGAGAAGTACTGTTGACTGTCTCGTCGTGCTGCCATTAGTATCAACTGTGGACTTGGTTTAGCGAGTTTGGCAGTGTACTGCATTTGCAGCTGAGCGCCGTTGAATCTGCGCTGGGACGACGGCTGGAGGAGGTTGTTGCGAGTAACACCATTGTTGCCTGGCTTCTCGGACATAAACAAAGGTGACTTTTGAAACGTGCGTATGTGCCCAGCATGTACGCGTGTAGAGTGTACGCGGCACACAGCGTGTTTGATGGAGTGCTTGTACGTTGGGAAGCACTGATATATATTGAACTTCTCTCTTTCTTTTTTGGTCTAAGGCTTCCTTCCTGAGTCTCGCCCCCTTGTTTTTGGACGCCCTCATCTGTTTCTACTAAAGGCCAGCAGCCTGCGCACCCGCGCGGGCACCTTGTGAAGTATGAGAAGCACTGGTGACTGTTCACGGTGCGCGGGGCGCAGGCTGCGGGCTTTGGTCTTATTCCATCATTTAAGCAGAGGTATTTACCATGGTTAACGGGCTCCGCAGTGAGCGGAAGATTTGTGATAATACGAGTAAGGATATGAATGATTCATTAGGAAACCACTTGGTCATGGCAGATATCCCTAAAGTAGCTAATAATGAAATTAACTGTTCCAACGAGGTGGGAACGTCTGTGTGTGCTGAATTGCAGGGTGATGTGAGCGGTCATGCATTGCAAAGTGTGGGGGACCAACTAAAGGTGCCTAACAATGAAGTGGGGCCTTTACAACCGATTTCTAACACCGACTCCTTACTGATACCAGAGACCTATACGTTTAAAGAGATGAATCAAGATCAGGAGAATGGGGCTATGTGCGGGGGCCTGGTGATCCCACCAAATGAAGAATTACTAGCCACAATGGGCATTAGGACAACTAAACCCAGATTTTCTGATGTATCCATTATTGCCCCGGCCATTGAGGCACTTCTGGATAAGAGAATGCGCTTCTCCAGGGGGCCCTCTACCCCGGTCAAAGTTAACAAATATTATATGGAAGATGTGCATGTGTACACTGATTCAGGATATGTGCTTGCGACGCAAGCCCAGGTACATGCTTTTTTTGATGATCATTCGGTAAATAATGAGACTACAAAGGGGTTGAAAAATCAAGAGACTAGCTCACCTTTGGAAATAGAAAACACTGGTGATTTAGCTAAAGTGGCAGTTGGGTCTATTCCACTGATGCCGCTCCTCCCTGATGACCCAAAAACAAGCCTATCTCAACTTGAAGTTGAAGCAGAACGCAATTTAATGGAGTCCTCAGACGTTGGAGTTGAGTTTCCGGTTCTGTCTAGAATACTTAACCTACTTGACAAAGGACATGACCATACTCATGCGCAACTTATGTACTCGCATGGAATGACAACTGAGCTACTAACTAAAGTTAACAGAATCGAGGGGCTCTTATTCACTTGCGATGCTGTGGCGGCCCTTTCAAAGGGGAAAAAAAGGGAACGCATCCAAATGTGTACTAAAGCCTCTCAAACCCCAGCTGATTTAAGAATGGGGCTAAATGCAATGACTACCTTTGCTGCAGTTACTAAAGCCTCACAAACCCCAGCTGATTCAAGAATGGGGGCAAATCCAATGCCTACCTTTGCTGCAGTTATGGTATCTGACTTTAGAAAAACAGACAGGGCTGTAGATACAGTTCCAAATCAGTTGACTGAGTTGGTAGCGGCAAATGCAGTGGCCATCCAACAGATACTCTTAACTATAGCAAAGATCAATCCAATTGAACAACTAACGGTGGCTCAGCTCCATACTACCGATGAGAGGTTTGACCCACTACCATCGCTGCCTAGTTCAAATATAGATGAGTCTCCCGATAGCCCTTCAGCCTTGATCAACCTAATTGATTTAGAAGATGATGCACAGAAAGTTCATCAACACGCTGATTCAGAGAAGGAAATCATGGCAGAGGATCAAGCTCATGAACCGGTATTATCAAGGAAGCAGAAAAGACTTCTGCTGAGAGCTACCAAACGTAAGATCAAACAAGCCAAAAATGTAAAGCTGGCGAACAAATAAATTCCATCTAAGGCTATACTAGAGTCCCTAAAGGTTTATTTAAAGGATCCCTCGCTTGAAGAGGAGAAGATTGATCTCCTGCAACTCAACCAAGAATCTAGAGCTTTACTGAATATTGAAGGCACTCAGAGCCTACATAAGCGAACATTGCCATTGATTAAAAAGACTGGAAATGGGATAGGAGTATCCGCTCAGGCGGATGTTTGCAGTGTGGTCAAACAAAAGCAAACTGATCTGGTAAAAATGTTTCCGGCCCTTTATATGAAGAAGGCTTCTAAGAAAATTAAAGAGGCAGGGCCCTGTAAACCTTTGAAAAAAACATTGGTGAACAAACCGATACCAGCCAAATTTACTGAGACGATCTCAAATATACATACTAGGCAGGAGGGTGAATCACCTAATAAGGCATCCTCCCAGGATGTGTTATCCAATACACGGGTGAAGGAACTCGCTCCTAATGCGACCATTGACCATGGTGCAAAAATTGAAGGTCATGGTTCGTCACCTTGTAAGAACAATATAACCAGGATCAGAGATACATCTAATTCAGAAGCGCAGATTGAGGAACATGAATCACACCCCAATATCTATGAAACTTTATCCAATACTGAGGCAATGTTTTTAACCGCAGATATGCCATCTATTATGGGCTGGGAAACTAGGCAACCAACCACCGCAAAAATGAGCCTAAATCGTTCTGCCATGTTGAAAGCCTTTCAGGGGATCCCAGCCTTACGCACCATAAGAAGCGATGATATTGACTGGGTTCGGCTGTCTCATAATAATCCAACTCGGACAATCCATTCTCATATCATTGCAAGATTAATTTGGGCACAGCGTGATGATTTAGAACTATTGGGCCTATTTAATTTAATTCTGATGAATGTGCTGAAATCTTTATTGCAACACTTCCAGAGCCACTACAGAATGCAACCTTAGCA
Organism: Ambystoma mexicanum; assembly: GCF_040938575.1. Classification (NCBI taxonomy): domain Eukaryota; kingdom Metazoa; phylum Chordata; class Amphibia; order Caudata; family Ambystomatidae; genus Ambystoma; species Ambystoma mexicanum. The sequence goes on from NC_090941.1 coordinate 1,128,963,817, forward strand.
GGATCTCTACCTGTTACGCTCACCTGGACCCCACAGGGGTGTCGATCGGACCCGGACAGCTGCGGTCTCCGTCAACGTGATGCGTAGTACAGAGATGACTGTCTGGACTGGCCTGCCTAGTCTTGTCTGCTGGACCCGAAGAAGTATTTTCCTGCAAGTGGAGACAGGGATTAGCCACCTGTGGGTTTTAGTGATGGCCTCCCAACTGTTCTCGCTCTCCCCCACTAATCACCTCCGATATCCCCTTAGTAACCTCACCTTATGTTTGTAAAAGATGAGTTCTCCATCCTGCGTGTCTTGCAGGGGCGCGTAGATACCAGTTACTTCACTGGTTTGAACGCGTTGGGAGAGTTCCAGTAAGCATTGACTCTGAAGTCCCAGGCGGGATTGGTAAGTATCAAGTTCAAAGAGTTCAATGTGCCCGATGTTCACTCTTGTCCCCTTCCTTCCTTAAGTTGCAACTGAGTTTGTGAGAAGAAGGTCTCGTAGCTGCTGCTGGCATTCAGGTAAGAGTCTGTGTTACCCAACGCTGTCCAGTAACTATTACATGCGTTAACGTGTTGTTTTTCTCCCTCTTTACAGATGCGGCATATGAAGATATGGAGAATAATACCTCCGGTGGTAAATCAGGTAAGTCTATGGTGGTAAGGGGTATTTGTTGATTCCCTTGGCTCACCTTGTTATTCTTGTGCCCCTAGGTTCCGAAGTACGGCGAAGAAATGATGGAGACAGTGCCGAATCGAAAGATGCTGTGAGAACTGGTGAGTATGGCGCCGTGCTGGAGCTGGTGAAGCGATGCGTGCAGGACTGATGTACTTCCAGGTCGGGAGATGAAATGGATCCAGAATCAGGTCAGGAATTTGAAATAAGGTTGTTTTCTAACCTTGTCCTTTTCTTCCTCTTTATTCTAGGAGCTCCGGATTCGAGGCGGGGGTGGCAGAAGACTGGATGCTGGCTGCAGGCACGGTGAGAGTCACGCTGCTGGATGCAGAATAACACGAAGCATGTGCTGCTGTTCGGGCGCGGTTTAAATAGCCTCCAAAGTAGTCCCAGGAAAGAAGTTACCCAGGACCACACCCGAGTAAAAAATAGTCCCTGTAGTAAAATAGTCCCATCCAGGCCTCACGTTGGCTTGGATTTATTTGCAGCATGGTCTGCATGAGGTAAGTAATGTCTATGAGCCTGGCACATATGGCGCCAGGACTGATTTTTATTATGAGCCTGGTGCCTACGGTGCCAAGACTGAACCCAGACAGCCCCTAGCTGGGGCTGCTGGGGTTTTTGTAAATGTCTGGATGCCTGCTCCCGGGGCTGATGGGCTTGATCCGGATGTCCGGGGGTAGGCATCATGACACTACCGCTGATTAATGAAGAAGTATTGAAAACATTTATGAACTTTGCTGCTTCACTATCAGGTATGATGGGCATGGGGTCTTCTAATTCTCCCCAAACCAAAACCGCTATGGGCAAAAAATAGGAGGAAAAGCTTGGTTTGACCTTATTGTCATGGAACTCATGTGGGAGTTCCAACTTGAGGTCATGGAATACTTCACTTTATAGCGGTTCTCGCCCAGGGATATGTTTGATCCAAGAAACTATGATTACGGGTGACTTAGTCTTGGAGGGGTTTGATTATTATCATCAGTCTGCAGTTAGAGGGACACTAGGCCGTCCGGCTGGAGGCCTTGCTATCTTAATTGATAAAAATTTGAAATTGAAATCCTCTGTGTTGTAGGCTGATGAGGCTTTGTTGGTGGTTGAAATCTCATGTAATGAGTCACAATCCCAGGACTTTATTGTAGTTAACTTGTATTGGAATGATGTTAGAACTTCTTTTGAAACGATAACCAATCGTTTGAATTTTATCTTTGAACAGGCTATTATGAATAAAGTAAGTTTCAATGTAATCATTGGGGGAGATTTTAATGCTACTTGTGTAGTTGCAGACAAGGCTGGCAAACAATGTAATTTTGACACAAAAAAAAATCATATGCGAATGGTATAAAGTGGTTGGAGTATTTTATGTCTTGGGATATCCAAATGGTCCCTTGTGATATAGGAACCTATCAGTATATATGGTCAAGAGGTCCGTGCTCTTCATTGATTGATTATATCTTTGTATCAGCAGGATTGCTACATCTTATTGATCCAATTCTGATTGGTAACTTATTTAGGGGAGATCATTTTGCATTGAATACTAACCTTAGATTGAAAATTATTAGCTTCGATGCTGCCACGAGTTTATCTGCTATTGAATTTGATCGATTGCGATTATCGGTCAAGTGGATCTCCAAAAGGTGTAAGCAAGTTAGCACATATATTCAAGAGGACCACTTACTTATGTTGAGTAAGTCGTTAACAGGAGTATCTTGGGTGGTGGCAGAGTTTCAGAACTCGATAAGAATCGCTGTACATATGTCACTTATGAAGACATGCATTGACTCTAGTCGGTCGACCACGCATCGTCATCAGTACAATCAAAAAGTGGTTGATCTACGGAAAGAGAAACACCAATTTATCAGGCAACTGAGCGTTCGACATCTAGCCGATATGGAGTTTGATGAGACAAAGGCCCTTATTATTAGGACCTATAAAAACAAATAAAAATGTTGAAGCATGAGCTATTTAATAGAGATAATCAGAACCTCATTGCTCTCCTACTCAAGAAAAACTCTAGACAGGTGTGGGCTATGATTCGTATCTTGCTTGGAAACGCAGAGATGATTGAAGAATCGGCTATCTATGCGGTTTCTTGGGTTAGTCATATTAAAGCAAAGTTTGCCAAGCCACTTGGTTTTTGTTTGTCTGAAGACATGACTTTATTTAATCCCACCAGTTGTGGATGTCCGTGGACTATCGAGGACATATATATGGCCATCATGAAATCTAAAGGCTCAAGGGCTTCGGGGCCTGACGGAATTCCGCCATGTCTTATTAAGTTCAATCCAGAACTATGGGCGGGGATTTTCAAAATCAAATTTGATGCTATTTATTATCTGGGGCACATTCCTAGCTCCTGGTGCTCGGCAACTATTATCCCAATCTATAAAAAGGGGCCAATGAATGAACCGGCGAACTTTAGGCCGATAGCATTGATGGATGCTTCGGCTAAGATTTTTACTAGTCTTTTATTACAATGTATCCATCAGCACATCATTAACTCTAATCTACTGTCTAAATTTCAGATTGGCTTCCGTCGGTACATGGGTTGTCAACTTAATGCAACTATTATTGCCCATGTCTACCAGCAGACCAAATCACAAAATGCCGGGCCTGTCTACATGGCAGCCTTGGATCTTACTGCTGCTTTTGATTCAATAATTAGAGAACTACTATGGAAAAAACGGATCAAATTTGGCTTTTCGGTTCAGCTTGTTTCAATCATTGCTGCCCTACAAAGACACACAACTTATCGCATCCGTCTTACTAAAGCAGGTGCGCTTACTGACTCTATTCCAACTGAAATTGGATTAAAACAGGGCTGTAACCTTGCTGCAGTCCTGTTTAATCTATATCTATTGGATTTGGATGATCAGTGGAAGGAGGCGTCGATCTTCCCAGTGAAATTGGAATCAATTGTACTGAATTGGATACGTTTCGCCGATGATTTACTGTTCTTTGATAGGACCCCTTTTGGGCTACAGATGAAGTTGTATTTATTTTACACATTTGCCTGTAATCACAATCTACAGATTAATCCTGAAAAATCCTTCATTATTATGTTTGTTGAAGGACGGAAAAGATCTACTAAATTTACATGGTGTATTAATGGTATCTCGATTCCTAGGTCTCTCTAGGTACCTATTCTCTTGATGGTTGGAAGACAATCTTGAATAACAAAGCGAAATCTCTTACTGTACAGATGAAACTGATATACCACCAACTTGGGAAATTTTCAATGGTTCCGATGTTAAAATTTTATTTGCAAAAAATCGAACCAATTCTGCTATATGCCCTGGATTTATGTCTTTATGAAATTGATGGTATTTTAGACGTGATAGAGTAAAATGCTGAAAAGTGCTTTGGGCTTGGCTCTTTCAACGCCAAATGTCATTGTTTGCCATGAGTTGGGTGTACTACCATTATCGGTCAAATGGCACTGGCGATTGCTCACTAATTATGGGAAAATGTTAGCTCCCCCAAGAATTGACTATGCGAAGAATTCACGATTATGATAGAGAAAGGACATCCTCCGTCCATCCTGAAATGTAAGAATAAGATGGAAGAACTGTTATCTAGTGCTATGATTAGCCATGAGGACCTGGTAGTAGGTTTACCGTCCTGTAAAACTAAATATTGTAGGTACCATTGGTGTTTGTTAATCGAAAAGATTAATAAATATCAATCCTTCTATGAGTATGCCAAATTTACGCGACAGTGGGGTTTTGGCCCAAAATACCAGATTATCTTCCCATGTAATTATGCGAGGAAAATTTACTTAAGATTTCGCTTGAATCAGAAACTCACAAATGAGAAGATTATGTTCTGGCATCAGTATAAAAATAAGTTAAACAGAGGATTATGTAGATTCTGCAATACGCCCATGACAATTGAAACTTTGAAACATCTGACGGTGTATTGCATGTATTTTGAAGCAGATCGGAAACATATACTTGGCGCCCATCTCTACACAGAATCTAGTATGAGTAGGGAAACACTTAGGCAAAGATGTATGTGGGGAAGGAGTGAAACGCTTATTCTTAGTTTAACACATTTTTTGTTAATTATTGAAGATAAATTATCTGAAAAAGCCGAGAATTTGTGTAGATGAGGATTGTGAGCTGGTAGAGGCTATCAGCTGAATGTCTGGAAATCTAGATCATGAGGGCACCTTGTGTGTTGGCCTGAAAACATTAGAAGAATTGTTTTTCAGTGCCGGGAAGGAGGAACACTGATTTAGCTGCTTGTTTGTCCGTGGTTTTCATTGTTTTAAGATAATTGAGTGTTTGAAATGATATATATGGTTTTTTAGTTCTGTAATGAAAGACGGCACATGTGATGAAATGTAATGTTGTTACTTACTTGGGAGAGAAAGGTGGATTATATTTTGTTAAATGTATATTGTATGTGAATTGTTGAGGTTCTAGTGATACACATTTTTTAATTGTCTTTTAAGAATGTTTTCTATGTAAATTGTCAATATGGAATTTGTAAAGGTTGTCAAACCACAAACAATAAAAAAAAAAAAAAATAGAGTTTGGCTGAGTTGTTAAGATGCTGCAGAGATGCAGGCATCGATGTGGGCTCTCTTCTTGGTGCAGACAGAGAGCCGGTATTGCCTTTGGAGCAGGCGGCAGGCCAGTTTGTCAGAGGATGGACCAGAAGCACGCCATTTCCGCTCAGCTACCTTGCACTTGCGTTTGAGGGTGACGAGGTCAGAGTCGTACCAAGAGTTGCACTTGGCTTTGGGCTTCAAGCAGATCCTCATGACCGGTGCAAGAACATCAAGAGTATCAGAGATAGAAGAGTATAGCATGGAAAAGGCTGTGTCAGGATGTGAGTCAGCCAGAGGTGGAGGAGGTAGCGAAAGACTCAACTGACATACGCTTCATGGGCCGGATGACCGAGAAGGTAGGTGGCAGTGTTGGAGTTGGCTTGGCCTGAGGGGTAGAGAGGGAAATATGGGAGGAAAGGAGAGAGTGATCACTCCAGGAGTGGTCAGAGGGATAGAGAGGGGGAGGTCTGAAGAGATCAGAGCATCCAGAGTGTGCCCTGCAGAGTGAGTCGGGCCAGAGGGGAGAATAGGAATAGAGAGAGAGCCGCACAGGTCAGGAAAAAGTCCATAGGAGGGACAGAAAGCATCCAGATGGATGTTGAAGTCTCCAAGAATGAGGAGTTCAGTGGTCGAGGCTAGGAGGGAGGAGGAGAGGTCCGCTCACACAGTGAAGAAGAGGAGATCTGACCAGGTGGTCGATAGATAGTAGCCATGGTAAGAGAGTGGCCAGGAGAGAGAGAAAGCCTGAAGACAAGGCATTCAAAAGAGGAGTAGGCCTGCATAGGAATGACAGAAGCAGGAATCTACTCTGGGAAGATCAAGGCTACACCACCTCTGGAACGGTTGGGCCTTGGACAATGACGATGTCATTAAAGTAGACATTTATGATTACCTTAGAGGAGTGGAAGGGGCCCAGGAGTGCCTCCCACCGGGTGCCACCATTAATGGGTGAGGAAGAGAAGGGAGAGAGCACAGAGACCATATGAGGAGTCCAAAGGTCTGGCAAAGGAATGACAAAGAGGATGTCAGTGAGGGTCTGTCTGGAGGAAGCGCTGGAGTAGGTGTCAGTGATAGGGGGACCAGTGTTAGAGGACAAGAGATCCATTTTGAACGTATTTCTACCATACTCAGTGAGAAGGATAGGATAGTCAATGGAGAAACAGAAAAAATAGGAGAGACACAGAGGGCCATAGGTGTCGTGGAGGAGGGGGAAGAAAAGAGGGCATAGTGGAGGAAGGATGGTGGGGACAGGATGTGGGGTGAAGCAGGAAGGGGTAGCACAGGATAGTCACTAGGCACAGCTAAATTCAAAATAGCAGCAAATGGTACAAGCAGCTAATTTCAAAATAGCAGCAAATGGTACTAACAACTAACTTTGAAGTAGCAACAGATGATATTAACAGCTAAAAAAAATTAAAAGCAGCAAATGGTACTAACAGCTAAATTCAAAATAGCAGCAAATGGTACTAACAGCTAAATTCAAAATAGCAGCAAATGGTACAAGCAGCTGTTTCTGTTTCTGCCTAAGTGGAACTTGTGGTTCAAGCAGCCAGCTGGTATGTTGCATTGATTGTACTTGTATGCTGATTCATTTTTTAATCAGATAAAGGGTTTCTGCTGTGTCCTTATAAGCTTCCGATGTTAGAAAGCTCACAATGCAGTACATAACCATGGTTATTTACTGTACCAAGTGTTCTGGTTGGTTGAACGCAAGTCAATAATGTCCACTGTTTGCTTATATCAACAGTGGTCAAGCACTGTGTCAACCCTCTGCCTGACCCTGCCATACCACAGTCCACCAAAAAATCCACTGCCATCAACGCCTTCCCCATCAACAAAATCAGCAAGATTCACCAGCACATAGATACCAGTACTGCATCCACAGACCCACCTCATGTGCTTCCTCGTGAAATCTCTACACCCTGGACAGCATTCAAGACACTCTCTACAGAGGACCCGGTAGAAACCCTGGCAGCTCTCAAAGCTGCATCGCATACAGACAACATCCTCCCAGCATCCATACGCAAGACCTTCCCTGTAGCAGCTCTCCTTCCCCACATGGAGATCATCCATAGCTCCCTAACTCAAGGAACCTTTCCATAGTCCCTAAAGACAGAATAAATCCTCCCTCTACTATATAAACCCACTCTGGATCCAGATAACCTGGGTAACTATCACTGCATCACCCATCTTCCCTTGTTAGGTATGATAATCGAGAAAGCGGTAGCCACACAACTGCAGCAACACATTGACACTAAGAAGCTCTTCCAAACCTACCAATCTGTGTTCAGACCCTGATGCAGCACAGAAACATCAACCATACAGGTGGTCAATGATGCCCTCAACATCCTTGTTGGTGGCCACTCCTGCCTCCTGGTTCTTCTCCACCTCTCGGCTGCTTTCAACACAGCAGACAGCCAGGTGCTCAGGGACACCCTACATCAGCGCATGGGATCAGTGACCTTGTGCTATGCTGGATCAAGTCTTACTGTGCCAACTGTCAGCAGTTTCTTCAGATAGACTCCTCTAGATCGTCAATGCTACCAATCACCTGTGGCATCGCGCAGGATTCCATCCTCTCCCCAGTGATCTTCAATCCATAGATGGAGCCGCTCGGAGCCCTCCTGCCACACACAACACTCAAATCCACCAATATGCCGATGACACAGAGCTATACCTCAAGATCACCTCCATCAAGGACGTCCATAGGCTCAAAACCTGCCTCTCGCTGATCCAATCTTGGATGGCCAGCGCATACTTTAAGCTCAACCCCACCAAGACCAAATTCCTAATTCTCACCAACAACATCGAACACCCAGACACACAGATCTGGCTATCAACCATGAGCCTTCAGGGTTTCACACCAAATCTCACCTCCTGCTTCAAGTCCTTTGGGTTCCACATCAACAAACACCTCTCCTACACATAGCTAAGAAAACTCAGACAGCTTGGTATCAGCTCTCCCTCCTGCAGATAGTCAACCTCTTCCACCCTCCTGACAGCTTTAGATCTGCCGTTTAAGAACTGTTCCTATACCACCTGAATGGGAGCATTGCCCTCCTTGAAGGCCTCCTGCTGTTCTCCCATGAGCCCCTGAGAAGTGTCCTGCACGTGGCCGCATGCCTCATGAAGATATGACCTAATCACCCCAGCCCTCATCAACAGTCACTGGTTCCCACTGCAAGCACAAATTATCTCTAAATCTTGCTGCATCATCTATAAGGCAGTCACCCTCAAGTCACCCAGCTATCTCGCGAAGAAACTCAGCATTTCTCAGCAGTCAGTACACCATCAGAAGCCAGGAGACATGCAGACTTCAAATCCACTGCTGCCAAAAGGAAAGGACCAGAAAAGAAGCCTTCTCTGCCGATGCCACACGACTTTGTAACCTCCTCCCCATCAGCATCAGACTTGCCCCCGCGTTACTTCAATTCAGAAAATAACTCAAGACCCACCTCTTGAAGGAGTCTCTGCTCCTCAATGCCTACATCATCAAGTCACCCCCACGCCACCTGAGTTGCTAAACATCATCTGCTCCTCTGCTCCCCACCACCCTGTGTAGCTTTACCACTCCTCTCTGTCCATCTGTCTCCTGCCCCATGCTGTATATCTGTTCTGTTGCTGCCTCTGAAAAGCCCTCCGTTATGCATCTGTGCAGTTGTGCACCTCTGTAAAGCGCTCCGTTGCTTCTCACAGTTAGGCACAGCCTCAAGAAATTCCATAATAATAATAATAATACATTACTTACTGACAAACAACTTTATAAAGCAATATGCATACAAAACAATCCATTTGAACACAATCATGATTCAATTCTCATAAAATAAGATAAAAACCAGAAAATGCATTACAGTTATCATTTCCAAATGAATCAGGTGATAGATATATATTTTCTATTTGTGTCCAATGCTGAATTAGGGCAATAATCAACCTCAAATATACTAATTTTGCACTGGTTACCTGGCGCCTTCTGATCTTGAGCCCAGGCCCAGCCAGTTGCACGTCTGAACTGCCTCCCTGGCAATCCTGCTCCTGGGGACTGTTTTATGTATCCCTACAGTCCCCCCGCCAGCACTTACTTCAGCACTCTCCCTGCACTTGCCACCTGCTGGCCGCTCTTTTATTGTCTGGTTTATTTATTATCCCATGTACTGCACTTTCCGTTCTTTTATTTATCTTGTTCATATTATCCCATGTACTGCACTTTACCCTCCCCCTGCTGTCCTGCACTTTTCTTCCCCCCCCCCCATTTGCGCAATCTGATTGACACCTGGCCTATTAAGATCGTTGTCTGTCTTCCCTCTGTTCCCCCCTTTGCCTCGTCGCGCCTTGAACACCTGTGTATAGGCACGTTATAAATGCCATATCATATCATATCAAAAGCTCTTTGCATTCTCAGAAAACATACACCTATATTCTCTAACACTGGGCAAAGACTGATTAAATGCACCAGGGTTTCAATAGTGTAAGGAATGTTGCACAGTCTACAGTTTAATTGACTTTGACAATTAATAATCTTGGTCCAATAACTTTCAACGTTTCCAATGAATTCAATTTAAATTTTATGGAAATATGTCACATCTAATAAAAAATGCTTAGTATATGTTTGAGTACATCATATTTTGGCAAACATCTTAAACATTCTTGAGTTTGTTCTTTTGTTGCTCATATACTGATGTTAATCTTCCAATCACAAAGATTTGCTTGACGTTTTAGGACTTTATTTATGAAACCAAGTGGTAAGGGGTCTCTCAGACATAGATTCATGTTCTTAGCCATTTCAATTCCAGATTGTTACCCTGACAAATAGTTTCCTTCAGTTTATCAGTTACTGTGTCCTTTTCTGTATTCATTATTTTCAAAAATCAAGTGTCCCTTCTTATGTATAATTTGGTATTTAAGGACTCAAGACCGAGGTCTCATCTTATTAATGCACTGGGGGTATTTTTAGGGATCTCTAATCCAGGGCTGTAAAACTTTTGTCAGCATTTCCAAACCATAGGTAATGGATGGGATGTACTTTTGTTAATGTAATATAAGCATCAAGATCAAAGAGAAAGAACCCTATTTCCTTTCAGGACCCATCAAGCCCTCAGGCAAGAAGAGCCCAATTGTACCTCTCTTTTATATTATGAAACCATTGCCTTATTATTTATTTGAGGTCCCAGATATTTAAACTCAATGCTGACCATGAGGGGATATTATTTGTTAAATGATTTACTGAAGACAACTCTGCTGCTGCATTCACTAAAGATTGCAGGCCTTTATCGGTGTGTGACTTAGTTCATAATCTTGGAGGAACAGCTTTCACCTTTGCCAAGAGAGTTTTTAGACTGGCCTTATACACATAGAAGAGGCCAACATTCAGCTTTGCTTGACGACTTGGCTTGTATCAATAACTTACATAAAATATCCATCTAGGTGTATTTTAACCAACGTATTTTCATGCAATAATTTAACTTAATATAAAAGTTGGGTGATTTAGGCACCAATTATTAACTTTTCCCCATATGAACTCTGTACAAACATTATCAAAACAGTATCAAAGGAGGAGGACAAGCTACATATGATGATTTATCTCTTGATAATGCAATTTTAGTAAGACAATATATTATCAGTAGAATATGTAATGTAGAGCAATGTTGCCAAATGTAAATGTGCTCTTTAGCTAGGATCCTACTTTTAGTAGCCCAGCTCTGGCTTGTTCAGTGATATTGTAGAGACCATTTTACTTGTTGCATCTGAAAGATCAATTGCCCTTTATTCTCACAGATCTGATCAGTTATGCTTATGGTGTATTGGGATCACTACAGCCTAATTCCAACAACGGGGAATTTGCTCGGTAAGATCTGTACTATTAAAAAATGGGTAAAGAAACTGGGCACAACGTTTAGGCTGTTGAGAAACAGTGATAGTGATATTTGCTAATAAACCTGCTCCTAGGGTTTCAGATGTCTTAATACATTTAATAATCCTGAGGATTACTTCATAATTGAATTCTAAATAATTCTCCTTTTTTGGCACTAAAAGTGTGTTAAACTCACCTGAGGATGGGTTGGGGGGTAGGGGTAGGCAGAAAGGACTATTTAAGAAAATATTCCCAATTGATTTCCTTTATTGGACTAATTTGTTAGAATTCAAAATTGCATTTTTATGATTAATGTCCAGAAACTGAAAGCTTTATGTGCTTGAATATATGATATTAAGCCCTAACTTGTATTTTCTCTGCACAGGTTCCAACAGCTACTAAAGGAAAACCCAAATCACTTATCATTTTATCTTCCAATATCAGTGTGTAAATATGTCTGAAGGAAGCCTCAATATTCGTATTAGTACAAATAAACCCTGTGCCTTTCTCATTGTGTGTTCAATGCACCCGCTCCCTGACATTGTAACTTGGGAGATGAAGACCACTCCACTTTCAAAGTCATTCAAGCATGATCACGTGCAGTAGTTCAGTTCAAATGCAATGATTACAAAGATTCAAGCATCAACATTCACAAAGTAATAATCAATTGTTGATTCAGAGACAGGATCATATTTTGTGTACTTCCCCAGGATAGTGTTATAAGTACTTCCACTTAACAATACTATACCCTATTCTCTAATACATTCCGCAAAGAAATATCCTGTCATATTACCCAGTTTCTTCATTATTACTTGGTGGTTTCTTTTTAATGTGCCTGTAGTATTCTACATTTCCCGCATGTGTTAAATAAAATTATTTCACACACAGGTTTGTGAATATAAACAACAAAGAATGAATTTAAAATCAGAACATGTATCATGCACATGGATCTCTTTCACGTTCCTTATGCAGAAAGAAGCATTTCATTTTCATTCATCTTGGAGGTTAATGTGTTGATGTTTTGATTATGTCATTGCTGTTACATATTTTTTATTTACTTGAACTTGTTTTTGATAGAAATATTTTTGCATGAATTCAACTTCAATCATGTTACAATTATCTCATATACATCTGCTTGTGTTGTGTAAGCAATTTCAAACATTGCATGGGAGTAATGATTCAAGATGCCTCCTCTGTTACCTGCCAAGACCGGATATCTCTGACGTCAGCACATGATCGATGGATGAAAGGTCCTTGGCCTGACCTGCAAGCTATCAGATCATGCAAGGCATGTGCGATTGCATACACTGCTGTGTAACTATGATATGTGTAGCTAAGATCATTCAGCTCAAATAAAGATCTTATCCGTTTATTAAATGCCATATCCCCGAGGCAAGACACCAGTCTCTTCTCCAGATCTTCTGTGGCCATAGTCTGATTCTCATTGGTATCCCAAATTTTACATGGGAAAGCTTTTTCCATAAACTGATTAATGAATATGTCATCAGGGTATCTTAAAGGATGCAAGTGGGACAGGAACTCTTCAAAACCCAGCATTTGATCTGTGAAAGGTGCGATCCCCAAAGATCCATTCATTATCTTCCAAGCATTATTGTCGAGTAACCCTGGTGTTATAATAAAGGATGCCGTGAATATCAGTACTTTGCTGGTTACATCCTGTTCATAGAGGGTTTGCAGTAACACCTTGACATGCACCTCAGGGCTGTGAACAATGATCACCTTTACAGAATGGCTACGTATCTTTTCAACAAGTTGGAGGACATTCTCCTTGGAGAATCGAAGGTTAATCTTTTCCATGAAAGCCACACAGCCACCATTGTCTTCAATTCCTTTCTGTATGCCCTGCCCGCCCTGCAGACCCACCTCGTCATTAGATATGATCATTCCAACCCATGTCCAATTCAGGTGCCCCATCATTCTTGCAAGGGCAATATTTTGAAATGTGTACCCAGGCACAGTGCGAAAGAAGGAAGGGAACTGCTGCTTGTCACTCAGTGAAGCAAGCACAGACGAATGACTGATCTGTCAGAGGAAACAATCAGAAAGCATGAATCTTAAGGCAACAGAACATAGCAAATATTGATTTTTCCAAAAGTAGTTAGATCAATCATGAAAAATTACCCTTTGAGTCCTAATACGACCAGGTTATCGAATTTGAATTTACTGGTCACACAAGTAACAAATATAATTTTCTGTAAGCATTTTCATTGAGCTAGTTGGGATGTTTATTGCTCCAAGTTGCTTTCTTCAGAATACGATGGACTCTACTATAAACATTAAGGACCAGGTTCTCAAATAGATCTCCTCCATCTTGCACAATAGAATTACCTTGGTTAGGTTTGACAACTGTATCTGCAAGACGTCCTTGCAACTATGCAGAGTTAGGCAGGGCTTTATTTTTGTGCTGTTTCTGTTTGAACCACTGAGATGACCTAATTGCTTCTCTTTCGAACACCTTCCAAAGATATATTGGTGACACCCAAATGAGCTTCCGAGTAGGAAACTCTGAGCCTGAAATCTAAAGAGCATGTCACTGCATATGGAAATCATCACACTGGTTCCCAGTCAAGAAAATCATTATCTCTAAATCCCTGTGTATCATCAGCTACACTTTATGGAAAACCAATCAACTTCTACTTGCAATCGAGCATCAAGCAGTGTCACCCAGCCGGGGACCTCAGATCAGCCAGCTTGGTGAAAGACACCCCTTCATGACCGGAAGAATGAACTAAAGGTTAGAACCCTGGCTCCAAATGGTGCCACACTGTTGAATAACCCACTCCTGTGGAACAAGGACACACTCATTTAATTCAGAAAACTACTGAAAACCTTGGTTTCCAAAACTGTGGGAAGATGTCCAAATTGTAGAAACAGGTCACAATTACATATATACAACCGATGTCTGTCTGACACTGGAGCAAGGATTATTTGGTTTCCCTGAAGTATTAATTCACTGGCCTCTTTGAGTTCCATGCAGGGAAACGAGCCTCCAAAAGCCATTGGGCAAGCCCTCTAACCTCACCCTCAAATGCACTTCCAGCTAGCCTCATGACAGTTAAAAACCCCTAAACATATGGACTCAAACTTATCCAAACACATTATGTCACATTTACCACTAAAAGCTCTCCAGGCTCCAGTGAAAAGCACAGTGATGCAATAAAATAAACTCTTTTCATTCAAATTTAATTATTTTTTATTGTATGCTGGTTAGAAAATCATAACCTTATAAAAAAATAGATGCAAGCGATCACATATTGAAAACAAAACACTGCAGTAAAAATGTATACATCTAATTCCAAGATATATTAAAATGTATTCATCTTATCACAACATATTTGGTGCACAAGTGCACACAAAATTACCTGTCCTTAGCAACTGCTCACAACATGTTAAAATTATACTTTAAAAAGTCTCTTAAAGACAGAGATAAACTCAGCTGTCGAGCAACCATGATTCTAGACCATAATGCATCTGCGCAGACCACACTGGGAGAGTGTACACATTTTTCAATGTACAATTGTCGCTTTGCTACTAGCGTGGCTCATTGTATTATCAAGTGGTACAGGGTTTCCTCTTGGTTCAAGTCGCATAGTCTGCATGTTTGCTCGATCGACCGCAATTTTAACCTAGGACCTAAAACCTTCAATACGTTAAAACTAAATCTGAGGAGTCATAGCAGATTGTAATGTGGGAAGACCTATACAGTTTTGTATTTGACATGGAATTGGGATTGTTTAAATTGCCTAGCTCTTTTTGTTTTTTTTACCATATTGTTGGGGATTTCAATCAAAACTAAATTCTCGAGGTTCATGTGTTGCAATAAACTGTCAAAATCTTTTAGTGAATTCAAGCACCACAAAATTATTGTTATCCAATGTGGCTTGATTTATGGCCTGAAATAGGAAGTTTGGCTACCCTGCTAGGATTTTGCTTTATAAGGTTAATGTATTTCTGAAAACTGAAAAACGCCAAGAAATCACACCACACATTGAAATTGGAACAGATTGTGGTAGATTCAAGACCGCTCAACATAAATGACCTTCCAGGATGTTTAACCAACTAAATACAGCATCCTCTAGTAATTCTAAATAGGTGACTGTGGGTTTCACATTTAACTTCACCAATTCCATTAAGGGAAGCAATGTGTGTGAGCAATTTTTTGACAGTAATATCTTCAATTGAGAGTAACACGACCAACAATTCAGTCTAATCTATATTCAATACCACTGATCTTATTTTTGCAGGAGGTGGTGAAACCCAAACAATTACATTTTCCACCAGCTCGAACCTTCTGTTATTAATTGACCATTTAAACCCACATTTCATCCGATTTCAAGAAAAAAAGATAATTTTAGATTTAGCAAAATTGATTTCCAAACCATTGGTGACTATGTAATCGCTGAAGTAATTAAGGCTTCTTTTCAGACCGTCCAGGGTCTTGTCCGAAAGGATTATATCGTCAACGTAAGATAGCCAACCACTTTGTATGTTATCAAGTTTAGGAGGAAATGCATTTGGTTTATCCATTGCCTCTGGCATGTACATGCCATACAAGGGTTAAATAGGCAACGGGCAATAATTCACCTTTATTTAAGCCCTATGTTCACCCAAATAGGTTTGGATAGGGTTCCAAACATGTCTACTTCCATCTGGAGTGTATTGTCGGTATGGAAAAGTTGAAGTATATTCAACAATCCTTGAGGAATATTCCATGCCCAAAGTTTACCTCAAACCTTGTTCCTATTCATCTTATCAAAGGTGGCTGTCCTGTCTAGCACTGCAGAATATAATGGCACAGTGGATGTCCATTAGGTTCTGCGTTAGCAGAGCTCGTAAACCAATCCATTCAGGTTTCTGCTCAGTCAGTTTATGAACCAGGTTTGGAACATGGACAGTCATCCTGACTTTACAAGCCAGCCTTCTAGATCTGTTAAAACATTCAACGGTTATAATTTACTGGAGATATCAAGACCAATAGGTCTACATTTGGCGAGAATCTTTTTTTTAGATGGTTATAACAATTGCATTCCTGTGGGGTTTTACCAGTTTCCATTATCTGCCAATTGAGCAGCCAAAGTATATTAGACGAAAGGATAGGGTCTTGTTTATGTACATTATTGGGGAGCCCATCAGGAGCCCTGGCTCCTGAGTTCTTGAGATTCATAGTCACTTTCAGCAGGTTAGCCACATCAAACTTTTGTTCCCAATTAGGTGGTCGCTCACTACATTTGCAGTTGGCTGCTATGGTATCGGTGTAATAGACTGTGTGGATGTGACCTGCCCCGATGTGTTCAGAAATTGAGGGCACCTGCATTGAATGTTGGAACATTGGTCCACCGTTTAGTATCGGCCATATTCCTCTAATGTCCTTTTGACTGTTCTGTATTTTCCTGGTTAGTTTATAAGATTTAAGCCAGTTTTTGTATTTCTTTTTAACCATTTTTTATTTTTGCTAAGGTTTCTAGTTGAGCCCTTTGTAATTTTTTCAAAGTCTTCTAATTTCACATCTCACCTCCAGTTTTCAAAATGTATAGCAAATGAATGATTATGTTTAACTAACAGAGGAATAGCAGTTATTGTATTAGAAAGCGAGATAGAAGACATCAGTTATTTTATAGTGCAGTTAAACATCAGGGGAGAAATTTTTAAAGGTTTTTCTTGAGGACTGCATAACTTACATAAGTTGGAACTAATTCATGTGATGTCCCCGGGAGGGACCCTAACTCTATTTCTGGCCTACTTTACCCACATATTATTTCTGTTTGGGTGCTGAGTCCTGAGTGTGTAACAAATAGGTTTCAATTCCTGTAATAATTGAAATGGTCACGCTTGACTGAAGATGGCAACTGTAAGAAAACTCTTGAGGAGCAAAGGTTCTGAGACATAAATAAAATCCATGCCGAAATGTGAGGAATCTTGCGTCCAAGTCGGCTGGCAGAGACTATCCCTTAAATGGTTCCCAGTACATCTTTGCAGCCCTCAATTAAACACAAATTCTGCCCAGCCTAGCTTCTCCTCGATTTTAACTTGCTTGAAATACTTAATTGGGTATTGGAGGGTCGACAAACCTCACCTTAAATTAATCATCACTAATGAATAGTTCTGCGCAGTAGCGATTAAAGTCGCCAGTACAAATAATGAGGTGCTCTGACTCATGGCAAACCAAATCAATTAAGATGGAATCCATTTCTACGTGCACGGTTCCCTCACGTGCCGACCTTGGATTACAGTAGGCTTTAAATAACAACACATTTTTTATTCCATTGTCAGATTTCAATTTTAGGGTTCCAAATAATAGAGCGTGGGGATGATGAATTCAGCATGACTAAAGAGGTTCTAACAGAACTCTTGGCAGCAATTAATAACCCATCATAGAGTCTACACTTGGGGCCCTTTTGAGCTGGTTTGGTAATCACGATATACCCCTCGATGGTTGGTCATTCTAATGACCATGTTTCCTGTAGAAATAATAGATCAGATTGAAAAGGTACGTCATTGGGGTTGCTGGAGAAGATATTGTCGAAACCGCTTGAGTTCCAGATGACAAAACAAACTTTCTCCAATATAGAATCTAAAATTGGAGATTGAAAGGACAGGGAGCACTGAAGAAAGTCACGCCCAATCTTTATTTATTTATTTATATTATTTTATTTTTGCATTTGTAAAGGGCACATCCTCCAGAAGGCATCTTGGCAACATACACATAAGCTTCTCCACCCAATAAACTAGAGCCCAACCATTTAAAAGAGAAGGGTTTTCAAAGAGTCCCTTAATGACAGATCTTGAGCTCCCTCGTTTGCAAAATGTAAGAAACTTGCCTGCGGCCCTCCCCATCTATTTGAGTGTGGTCGTGCTGAGCGAGACTTTTTGCCAAAGGAGGACACACTACCGAGGATGGTTCACATTTCAATGTTGAGGGTGTTACTCCATTTAGGTCATATCAATTTTTCAAGAGGATCAGATGAGAATTACGCAACCTGAAGAAAAAAATGGATCTGAGCTTTCATTAGAGAGTTATTATGGGGAAGTTCAACTTGTTTAATGTCAGAGAAAGAGATGTTAGCTAAGGACTCCACAGATCTGAAAACAGACAACACTCTTGACCAATTTAAAGGAACCCCCCGCTCACTGAAGAATGATTCTAAGCTCACACACAGAGTGTCTTGGTCAGGTGATAATCACTCATTCACAGACTTGCATGATGTGCCCAGATGTTCATTAACTCTGCATGATGGAGCTTCACGGGCACCTGACACCTGAATAGCTGGAAAGAGTACGCTTCATCCATATGGCTGTGTTCCATTCCATACATGGAAGGACTCTCTGAATTAATATAACTCGTTTCAGTACAGGTTGTTGTTAACCGTGGCTTGTCATCTATGTCCACCACTGATAGAGTCAGATGTCTGTTGTCCGACTTTTCGTTGGTTCTGAGTTGCGAATGCGTTTTTTCAATGTTTGGCCAGTGAACTTACTCACATCTGCTACTCCCAATATTTCAATATCAGAGATCGCTTTTGAGAATTTGTCTTTGGGCATTAGTCGTAAACTTTGTTCCTTTGTTTGTCTCACCAAAAATAGATGAATATCCTTACTAATACTACCCAAATGTAGAGGGGTAGTTGAACAATGAGCTTCGTTTATAACACGCGCCTCCATGGACAGACTAGCTGTTTGAGCACTTGTAGATATAGAATCAGTAATATGATCATTTTCCGACTTCCTGCTTGCATCCCTGCATTGGGTCTTTTGTCCCTTCTAGCCTGTGATGAATAAAGCTGCATTTTTGTTTGGGCAACCCATAATATTTTTCAGAGGACCTTTCGGGAGCTGTTATTGCAGTTTTCCAAGTGATTATGTTTATTGTTTGATTTTTCCTCTCTTCTTTTTGCCACTGTTTTATGACAAGTGTTTAATGTTGTGGTCGTACTATTAGTCACTGCTCTGTGATGTGAGACATGACTTCTCTCCTCCTTCATCAAATCAACAATCAAGCATAATCTCAGATGTCTTGGTTCCTCCTCCAAGACATTACTCTTCAGGTCCTGAACAATCTCCTGAATAGATGTTACTTCGATAGTGTGGATCATGGATTCGCTGCTGATGTTATCGTAGAGGCGGACTAGGTTTTATAATACAGGTTTTAAGGCATAAATGGGGCTAGGCCCATCGTGTAATTATCATTGGCCTCTGGGCTCATTTCAATGTAAAAGGAATGAGACCCTGGCTGTTTCTGAGGTGGCCTTTATATGCACTGGAGTCATATACGAAAGGAGGTGTGTTATTGGAAGGCAGGAATGAAGTTGGAGAGGCACTCACGTTGAGATAGAGCCGATATCTCATTTTCCAACCTAAGGCACGCTTACATGACTAAGGTGTCCATGATTTCATTGGGCTGACCTACTTTATGTCCGCTCTCCGCTATGTTTGTTTGTTCTGAAGCAGATGGTGGGGCCCTTACTGCCTGACTATAGGTTTTTTCTGATTTATGTTCAAAGTAGGCAGTCATTTAAGGAGCTTCTCCAGAATCCTTCTTTTTGTCCTGCGACCTTTCACCTAGCTGAACCATAATTTATGTGTCCAGTGGGGTAAGTGTTTTCCTCCTTAAATTGTAGTTACTTTTCCTCCCTCTCATGGAGACTTGATCAAATGGGCTCTCAGCCAAAGTAAATACTTGCAATTATTGGTGAATGGGTTACCAACACTGGCCCGTAGGGAAGGCAATTGACAAACAGTTAACGATCGTTAAACAGTGTACAGGGTATAGTTGGCATGTGAAGATGATGTTAGAAAAATGATAAAGAAATGGTGCACTCACTCTGGCAGAGAGTTCTTTAAGCCATGCAAGCCCATGCACACTACGCCAACTACACTCCACGGCACTCCACAGAGCTCTGCACCTAGGCAGCAGTTTTGAAGCTAATGGTCTTGCTGCAATAGTCGTCCGGCTCGCAACTTGAGCCACGTTTACAGGTTCTCCCAAAAAGAAACAGTGTAACGCCGACAACACTGCACGGCACTCCAGCATTCATACTCCTCTCCCTGGCAACCCCAACACGGAAGAGATGTAAATGTGCAAGACCCGTAGTTCATCTGCCTCATTCCTTTCCCTTTCAGGTGCCACACATCTAGCTTCCTCACAGTGGTCACCTTACCAATGAACAGTAAGGAAGTCAATACATTGGTAATAATCTTCTCTGCAGTGGGTGGAAACAGCTTGCTGCACAGGTTCATAGGCGTATGTGTAGTGAGGGCCTTTAACAGGCCTTTAACAAACGTATTATGTTAAATACTTTGTATAGCCACCAGTATAGGATGGGACTATCACTATCAGCACCCTCACATTACATCTGAAGTGATAGTGGCTTTTTTGTTATCAAACACATTGGGCCTCATTACAAGCATGCCGGTCCGGTAACAACGGTGCTGTAAGCCTACTGGCACCATTATTACCGGACCGGCACACTTCGAGTTTGCGGGGGGCTGCCGTCCCGCCTGCCAGTTCTGATCTGGTGGGTAGGACAGCACCCGCCTGCAGACTTTCCGGGAAGCGCCAGCACTGTTATTAACGGTCCTGGTGCTTCCCTCATCCCCATTTCCATTGAGTCCTATGGGACTCAAATGAGAATGGGGATTTACATTTTTTCGGCGCCTGACTTCCAGGAACACAGGGGTTATAATCGCCCGGTGTTTCCGTGGAGCCAGGTGCCGGAAAAATGCACAAGTCTGGCGGCAGACTGCCGATTATACAGGCAAGGCTACCGCCAGACTCGTAATGAGGCCCATTGTCTCGCATGGCGGTTAAGGTGAGAAGAAGGATCTCCAGAAGGGATGCATGACTAATGTGTGTATTCTTAGAAAATGGTGTTGAGGGAAAATGTGGTGGAGGGAGTTGTGGAAGGCAGAGGATTTGCAGTGAATGGAGGCATGGGAGAGTCGTGGAGGGTAAGTGGGCACTGGGAAGTGGCATAGCAGGCCACAGCTTTCTTGTAAAAGTGTTTTGATGCCAGTGGATTTGGCCCATGAACTGCACAACATGATTGCTGCTAATCAAACCCCCTTCCTAAAGCAGCTCTATGGAAAAAGCATAGTATACACCTGTGCCATGCTTCACCATTCTATTCTTATTTCTGCAGCACTTGGCTTCCAGTGGCACAGGGAAGGTTTAAAGGTCAGATCTGCCATTTTGACAGCTGCTGTGACCAAAAGTCATTAAAACAGGCTGTATTTAACATCTGCACCTCTGAATTAAGATCTCACTATTGTGGCCCAATTCCATCTGGTGGTAGGGTAAACTCTGGGTTCAGTATGATGGCCTATAGTGCACACAATTATTAAAGCCACGTCACAATGGTATCCTAACAGACAAGCTGTGAGAGGGATATGTGTATTCATGGCACCTAACTGTCTTCACTCTTGAGAGTAAGACAAATGGCTGGATGTGGGCCTCCTTTCATCATTTGGGAGGAAGGGTAACACTTCCCTTCAATCTCAGGGGCTCTCACCAGGATATATCCTGGGAACCATACTTGGGCAATCACATAACAACGGCCTAATTGGGAAATACTGATCTCAATATCATGCACATGTAAACAAAAGTGATTTGACAAGAGAGACTAGAGAGTGTTGAATTCTCTTTTTGATAGGTGATTACCCAACACTATCTTTCAAATGATTAATTCCAATTTAGTGATGGGTTATCATATATAGCCCGAAATATTAAGTCTAAAACATGATGGCCACAAATAACCAGGATAGCCTACATGTGGTTCACCCCCATGGCTTTCCCTAGGATAACATATTGGTCCACAAGAATCATGAGTTGACATTATGTTCATGGCATTAGTGTATTGCATCCATAAGTCTGCCTGTCATTACAAGAGAACATGAATGAAGAACACATTGTGGAAAATAAAAGGGACAAGAAAGAGAAACAACTATTGATAGTTACGATTATTGCAGCAATGCATAAAAAAAGTACTGATACAATTTATGAAGCAGAATTATTTTCATTAATTAATTTACACAGTACATATTCGTGTCAAAATTTAGAAATGTATGTTTGCAAATAGAATTCAGTATTTTAAGTATAGGTTGGAAGAATTAAGGCACTCACATTTAAAAGTAAGATGTTGCTTAAGAAAACCCAGAAATTATTATTTTGTATTTGTATTTATTACATTTTATATAGCGCTTTACGCTAAAGCGCTTATAAATGGATCTGTGAGATTGCAATAATCATCAATGGATTAGTAACAAGATACATTTTGAGCAAAGATATATTCCATTACTCGGAACATCAATATCTGAAAACATGTTCTATATTCTAGATGGGAAGATATATGAAACAACAAACAGAATTGCCTTCCCAAAAAGTGTCAACAATTATAACTGTTCCCAATATTGAAACATAGTCTGACTCACCTCTCCAGATGATTTTTACAGTTTTGCAAAGAATGATCTTGCACGTAACTGTTGGAATACAGAGTGAATATCTGTATGCAAAAAGTATTTTACTCTGCATGCAAAAAAGTATTTTAATAAATCTACGTCAGTTACCATAACATAGGCATTCCTGAACATTTATCTAAGCGATCAATCAGGGTTGTGTTTCTAATCGGGGCAGACAAAGGGACGTACCAAATGTGTTTTTGTTTATAATGGGGTAATAGTGTCCAGCTAGCTTCTTCTTAATTTGACTGCATAGTCATAGTGTTTGCAATGTGGTCGCCATTTTGTGATTTCATAGCACGGTGAAGCCCAGCTTGATGCTGTTGAAGCACCCAATAACGGATATAGGTATTGCTGAGAAGCCTGGATCACCATGAACACTTTTGAGAGCAGGCGATAATGACTGCTATGCTATGCTTTTGAACCTTTTTCCTAGACATATTCTTGTTCCAGTCACATTGTTGCAGCAGCCTGCCCCTTCACCGCTGCTTCAGTCACAGATTGCTATTAACAATATGATGTGCATTTTCTGTGTTTTTGCCACACGGGTCCTTTTTAGTGCTTTGCTAGACAGTTGGTTTGTTTAAAGTATATCTATGTTTTGCAGACCCCTGATTGGACATACTTTTATGCAGGAGTCTTTGTACTATTTCTGTTTGGGTTCCTACTGTTATCAAATTCACGCCTTCTTGAAAGTATGGCCTACCCCTGCCTCCTTTACGACAAAAGTCAAAGTAGGCATATCTCTCAAGCCTGTTTCAAGCCTGTTTCACCATTTGTTTGTTTTGGTGTGAAGCTGTGTAGGATGTTTATCCACTACTCATCCCTGTACTCCTGCAGAGCAGAGGAGTAGCCACTTTCTCACATTCTTACCCATTATAAAGGCAGAATTAAAGGTTGCATATTAGAAAGCAAACAGACTTACTATTCATGAATGACACGGAAGAGCATATGTCTCGGGAGGATAGCTCAGGGGCAACATGCTCATCTTGGAAGCAAGACGACGGGGAGCAAACCAGATTCAATCCCGGGGTCCACGCTTAGAAACCTCTGGGCATTAAGCATGTTATAAATAACCAATTATAATATAATAATAATATCATAATGATATGGACATGACATGACATTTGGTTATGCCACATGGAATCAATCACATACCCATATGGATATGTGGCAGTGGCCTTCACATGGAGATCTTGCCCTACGCCGCACACATACATGATTTTCACCGCTGTGGCCAATGGACACAAATAAAATGCCTGTTCAGAAAAAGTAAAATGCATGTTCCTCAGGCATTTCTACAAAATGCTGTTATTGGCAATTCCCACCCAGCAGGTGAAAACACACAGTGTACCGCCCCTGTTTTCCAACCACCTAGCGCCCTTACCCGGGTGCCGCCATCTTGATTGTGAGTAGACAACCGGGAGACTCTCCCAGTTGCCTCCCCATGACCCCATCCTCCGCCACTCCCTCCAAGAAATCCTGCACCATTCCCAAACCCTAAAACGAAAAGGGCACTCTCTCTGGGCAGCGGAGCTCACCATGGATGTAGTCCCTTTTCTATTCACTATGTTGGGGGCCATCTTCATTTTTTTATGGGAGATTTGGATCCTGGAATGTGTGTGTAGATCATCCACGATAAAACAAAAATAAAAAACTATTTTCATCCTGGATGGAGTTATGGAGTTCGGTGGGGGGGGGGGGGTAGCAATCACTCCTTCGTCAGGGGTACATACATTGCTGGTAATGGCCCAAAGTCCTTGCCGAGGCTCAGGCTTCATGCCGTTAGCAGCCGTGTACACCCCCCAATGCAGGAGTGATAGCTAAATTGACCCTCTACAAAATTAGAATGACCATGAGTGCCATACTTTCTGCTCCACAGGTGACACTGAATACCTCATGTGTCAATGGCTGATGCCACGTCTGTGCATTCCTGTGAACTGAAGACAGTGTTGCTATACTACTGCCTATGCCACACCCGCCACACAGGCAATTGGCTTCTTAAGAATCGCTCCTGGTGCCTGCACAGCACATGTGCTGCATGCTGCATGATATGTCATCCAATGTGCCCATGCCTGCTGCAGAAAATGCTGATCAGACTCAGATGATTGAGGCACCAGGACCTCAAATGCAAGAGGGCAATGATGACCCATTCTGTGGGGTTGACGTCATTGACAACGTTCTCCAATAGTGGTGAGTACATCAATGCAGCCAATAAGATTGCCCAGCTCCCCAGTCTTCCTTCATCTGTTCACAAAGCCTAAGTGAAGGAAACAAGTCACAGGGAAGGGTCATAAGGTTGCTGAATGTCTCATTGACGATGAAATAAAGGCCCACAAATAAAGACAGCCCGGTGTATTATATTGTATTGTTTACATTTATGATGTGCTTAATACCAGCCAGTGGTTTCTAAGCACAGGATCGTGATTTGAACCAGTGTTGCACCGCTTTATCTTCCTTCCAAGACAAATGAGTTACCCCTGAGCTATCCTTCCTCCCCCAAAAAGTGTTCAGAGAGAGTCTAATAAAGAAGTTTGAGGATCATGTGTGTAGATAGGATATCAAGTGTGTCCTCAAAGAAATAGAGAGTCTAATGAGTATGGAACACAGTTCATAATGTTAACAAAGCAAAATAAATAATGTGTCAATCTTTACAGGGAAGAAAAATCATACAGGAGTGAGCAGGGAGTGGGCTCACTTCCCTCATCGTGATTGTTTTTTTGGATGTCTGGCCCAATTCAGTGGTTCTTTGTGGGCATCCAATTAACTGATGATGGGAGTGGTTGTCATGATGCCTACCTCCAAGGAGCCAGGTCCGACCCAGCAACCCCAGAGGCAGGCATCATTCCCCCCAGGGAAGTGCCAGCGGGCCCAAGCTGGGGCCCTTTGGACACAGTCCTGGCGCCTTAGGCGCCAGGCTCATGTTGGACCCCTGTCCTGGCGCCTTAGGCGCCAGGCTCATAAAGCTAGACATGTGTTCAAGTGTTTTAATGTGCACTTACCTGATGCAGACCATGCTGCTACATCCAGGCCCTCTTGAGGCCTGAATGGAACTACTTTCCCTGTGGGACTACTTTCCACCCGGGTGTGGTCGGGGAAGGATACATACCTGATCGGTGGAAGGATACACACTTGGAACTTCTTCCAAAGCTATTTAAACCACACCCGATCAGCAACTCACGCTTCGCGTTGTTCTGCTCCTCGCAGCTGGATGCTCACTGTGTCAGCTCCTGCATCTGGACCTCAGCCACGCATGTCAGTATCCTGGGTCACCTGCAAAGTGAGATAAGAGACCTTACCAGCTAAATCTGCACCACAGAGACATCACACCGACGATCCTGAAAAGGAAGACATCATTTTTAAAAGCATTTCGCTACGATCGCTGCAGCGCTGCATTTCACTCACCTATCCTGGACGCCTCCATTTGCAGCAGCGATCATCCGGATCCACAGCCACTTCCCAAAGCCTAGAGAGAAAAAGACAAGAACAAGGTGAGAGAAGGAAAGGAATAGGAAAATCTCAGTTTCCTTCTAAGACTTACCTGTTGGGTCATTCCCATTTCATTTCGGGTCTTGCCGCTTCCAGGCATTTTCCGGACCCCGGCCCCTATGGGGAAAAAAGACAAAGACATTGAATGAGCAAATGCAAAGACATTACCCGAGCGCTCATCCAGAACTTACCTGTCATTTACTGGAACTGCACGTTTCACTTCGGGTCGGCGCCATATCTCCGGCATTCCGAACCCCGGCCCCTAAGGGGAAAAAGACATAAGCGTTAGCGCTTGCTGCAATAAGACAATGAACATTATTATTAAGCTTGAACTTTTGAACTTGCAACAGAACTCTTACAGCGCCTCACCTGAATAGTCAAGCTTATTTGAACTTCCATCGAACCTCAATCCAGTGAAGTAACTGGGTTTCAACGCGCCCCTGCATCAGAAGCAGGATGGAGAGCTCATCCTTCCAGACCCTAAGGTGAGACTTCACGGGGAATCGTGGAAGGGTATCGAGGAGGGTTGGAAGGGAGTGGGAGGCTTGAGCATTATTCCGTCAGTAGGCAATACTCCCTTTTCACGCACAGGGGAATATTCCTACGAGCCAGAGAAGCCAGAGTAGAGGGGCCCTACCTGTCCATCCTCAGAGTCCTGCGCTTCGTCATTGAAGAAGCATCAGCACTCGAACCCAGACCTGCGCCTCCGTGGGAATCAGGTGAGCGTGACAGAACGCGAAGCCTACCCACAATTTCCCACCCGGGCGCTATGGAGACTTCCGAGACAGATCAGCTGGCCCAGCTTTTGGGGGAATTACGGGCAGAAGTGCACTCAGCCCGCCAGGAGACTAACGCTCTCAAAAGAGAACTGATCCTATCAAAGGAAAGAACAGATGACCTGGCCAAAAGGTTATTGCAGGCCCAGGCATGGCACACTCCTTTACCTAATTCCGGAGGTACTTCCACATCAATGGGTTTGGATAACCCGGTACAAATCAATCTACCTGGACACATGCCTTTGGCCCCGCCTGAACGTTTTGCGGGGGATCCCAAGAAATATGCCGTCTTTATGAACCAATGTCTTTTACACTTTCTATGCAGACCCGGGGCCTTCCCTAACGACCAGATCAAGGTAGCCTTTATACTATCTTACCTCAGTGGCAGTGCTGCCGATTGGTCTATTCCATTGGTAAATCAGGATGATCCCATTCTCCAGAATTTTCAGGGTTTCCAGGCCAGCATGGAAAGATTGTTTGCTCGACACTCTCAAGGACAGGCCCTTGATAACGAACTGCTATCCTTACGACAAGGTAATCAGGATCTCCTGTCCTACGTTCCCACCTTTAATAGACTGGTTGTGGAAACTTGATGACCAGAAAACAAAAGGATCACATTGTTTCATCGAGGCCTGCGCGGAGAGCTTAAGGATGTTCTAGCTCAGATAGTAGATCCACCCCAGGTCTGCGCAGACTACATAGACTTGGTGGTTCAACTTGATCACAGACTTCAAAATAGAAAAGCAGATCGGTTCAAGTACGAAACCCGAGTACCGATCAAAACCCACGCCAACTTTAAGAGTACCGACGTATCCGAACCTATGCAAATCGGCGGTGTTAAAGGACCATTAACGCAGAAGGAACGAGAGAGAAGGCGGCAAATGCAACTTTGTCTGTATTGCGGGACTATCGGGCACTTTCTTCGAAATTGTCCGGTTAAACCATCTAAGAAGGTGGTTGGAGCCACTGATAACGATTTTTTGACACCTGATTCGGGAAACGACCTAGCCCAACAAGCGTAGGGGTCCGCCTGCCAAGCTTGAAAACAAATTCTTTGACCTCGCATTTTGTCATGCCAATGGTGCTCGTGGACCCAAAACAGCCTCAGCAGTTGCATGCTATAAAAGCATACATCGACAGTGGAGCTATTGGAAATTACATAGACCGTGAATTGGCTTCCAGGATTAAGCTCCCTCTCCGCCCGAAAGTAACCCAAGATGTCATTACTACAGTAGATGGAACCGAAATAGCCTCAGGGCCTTTAACGCATTCCACTGTTGAAATGACACTGGTGGGTCAGTATGGACATTGGGAAGCAATCGTGTTTGATGTGAACAAGGCCCCACAATTTCAAGTAATTCTTGGAATTCCTTGGTTAGAAACACATAATCCCAGAATTGACTGGCGAGCAAAGAAGATATGTTTTCCTGATTGTGAACCAACTTGTTATCCAAGAAATCCAGTTATGGGTCCAGCCTCAGCAACTTCCACCCCTGTACAGCTACCGTCAAAATACCAAGAATTCCAAGACGTTTTTCAGAAGGAACAGGCTAACACGTTACCTCCCCATCGGTCTTATGATTGCCAAACCGATCTGGTACCCAATGCTCAACTACCTTGTAGTAGGATTTATGCTCTTACGGAACCTGAGAACCTGCATTTGCGTCAGTATTTAGATCAGTACCTAGCCAATGGTTTTATTCGCCCGTCCAAGTCTCCTGTCTCCTCAGCTCTGTTCTTCGTGCCGAAAAAAGAGGGCGACCTTAGAACATGTATAGTCTATCGCGCCCTAAATCAAATAACGATTAAGAATCATTATCCTCTGCCCTTGATCCCTGAGCTTATCGACCAGGTGAAAGACGCTTGTGTGTACACCAAGTTAGATCTTCGAGGAGCTTATCACCTGGTGCGTATAAAAGAAGGCGACGAATGGAAGACTGCATTCCGCACCAAATTTGGGCTCTTCGAATATCAGGTGATGCCCTTCGGTTTGTGCAACGCACCTGCCGCCTTTCAGTACTTTATGAATGATGTTCTTCGGGAACTTATCGATGCCTGTGTCATTGTTTATATTGGCGACATCCTGGTGTACTCTTCTTCAGAATCCGATCACAGAAAACATGTTAGGGCAGTTCTTGAGAAATTGCGCCAGCACAGACTATTTGCAAAGCTTGAAAAATGCGTTTTTCATACC
The DNA here is from genome assembly GCF_040938575.1 of Ambystoma mexicanum. NCBI lineage: Eukaryota > Metazoa > Chordata > Amphibia > Caudata > Ambystomatidae > Ambystoma > Ambystoma mexicanum. The sequence goes on from NC_090941.1 coordinate 1,128,992,811, forward strand.
ACAGAAGTTGAGTTTCTCGGATTCATCCTGACACCACAAGGAGTCCGAATGGACTCGCGAAAGGTGGATGCCATCCTCAAATGGCCATCTCCTAGCTCGGTGAAGGGAGTTCAGAGCATGCTCGGCTTCGCCAATTTCTATCGAAGATTCATCCCGGAATTTTCCCGAACAGTCCAACCCATCACAGCTCTCCTAAAGAAAAACAAACGCTTTGAATGGACTCTTGAGGCCGAACAAGCCTTTCAGGACCTGAAAACCAAATTCACCTCTGCACCAGTATTGAAGCACCCGCACCCAGATCTCCCTTACATTGTGGAAAGCGACGCATCCAGTTCGGCCATGGGAGCTGTCCTGTCGCAAAGAGACCCAGAAACTAACCAACTACACCCTGTGGCCTTTTGGTCCAGGAAATTTTCTCCTCCTGAAATCAACTACGCAATTACCGACAAAGGGTTACTGGCTATTAAATCTGCTTTCAAGGCTTGGCGTCACTACCTTCTCGGGGCAAGACACACCATCACCGTAATTACGGACCACAGAAATTTACAGTATTTAAAGACGGCCAAAGCTCAATCTTCACAACAATTCCGATGGGCTCTATTCTTTGCGGAATTTGATTTTGTAATTACCTATCGCCCTGGCTGCAAGAATGGTAAAGCGGACGCCTTATCCCGGATTGGCATGGAAGAACCCAATTTGAGTTTAGAACCTGTGCCAATCATACCTGAACAAAGAATGTTAGGCCTAACTTCATTGCAAACTATTGAGGACATCCAAACGCAAGTAAAACAACTTCTAGACTCTTCAGCCTTACTGGAATGGAGTCAAAAGGGTCCTCATTACACCGTTAAGGATGATTTACCCTACTTCCAGGAGCGGTTGTTTCTGCCAAGTAAAGAATTGCAAGAACTTATTATTGCCCATCATCATTAATCATTAATGGAAGGACACCCTGGTATCGTTAAAACGGAGGAAAAAATCAAACGCCACTTCTGGTGGCCTTCTTGGAGAAAAGACATAAAGTCTTTTGTATTGTCTTGCGGAATTTGCGCCCAAAACAAGGGTCAAAAGAAAAGGCCAGCCGGCCTACTTCAACCCTTGGATATTCCACCGGCACCATGGCACACCTTGTCAATGGACTTTATAACTGACCTGCCTCCTTGTGCTGGTTACAACACTATTCTTGTAATTGTGGATCTATTCTCCAAAATGGCCCACTTTATCCCTTTAAAAGGTTTGCCTTCAGCTTCCACCTTGGCCAAGGAATTTCTGGAGAATATAGTTCGCATACATTGTTTCCCTTCCATATTAGTCTCGGATCGTGGAAGCCAATTTATCTCCCATTTTTGGAAGAAGTGTTGCCAACTAGCACAAATAGATGTGCGGTTATCCACCAGCCACCACCCCCAGACCGACGGACAAACCGAGAGAACCAATCAAACTCTCGAGCAATATCTTCGGTGCATGTTACACCAATCCGAGTTAAATTGGAAAGACATCCTTTGGATCGCAGAATATGCATACAACAATTCAGTGCATTCTGGAAACGGACAAACTCCTTTTTATACTTTGTATGGTCACCATCCTCGGACATCTGACCTAGCTCCACCTCAGACCCTGGAAATGCCCACAGTAAATCATTTGCATTCCACAATAACCCGAGCCTTCAAAGAAGCTGCAACTCATTTACAGCAAGCCAAGAAAAAGTATAAAGAAAACGCTGATTTGCACCGAAGTAAAACTCCTCCTTACCAAGTAGGAGACCAGGTATGGCTAGCAACGAAACATTTACCCCTCAAGGGCCCGCGAACCTTCAATCCCAGATTCATAGGACCTTATCCCATCAAGGCTATAATCAATCCCGTGGCCTTTAAACTGGATTTACCGTCCAACATGCGTATTCATCCAGTTTTTCATGCATCACTTTTGAAGCCAGTACAACCAGGGACCCGACTGTCCAAGCCTCCAGACCCAGTTCAAATTGAAGGGGAATTAAAATTCGAAGTTAAAGACATTTTAGACTGCAAGGTGTTAAAGTCAAAACTCTTCTATCTTGTTGACTGGAAGGGATATGGACCTCAGGAGAGATCATGGGAGCCTAGTAACCATGTTCACGCACCTCGATTAATACAAAGGTTCCACCGGAGATTTCCGAACAAGCCAAAACCCCCGGAGGGAACAACCTTGGGAGGGGCCTTGAGGGGGGGTACTGTCATGATGCCTACCTCCAAGGAGCCAGGTCCGACCCAGCAACCCCAGAGGCAGGCATCATTCGCCCCAGGGAAGTGCCAGCGGGCCCAAGCTGGGGCCCTTTGGACACAGTTCTGGCGCCTTAGGCACCAGGCTCATGTTGGACCCCTGTCCTGGTGCCTTAGGCGCCAGGCTCATAAAGCTAGACATGTGTTCAAGTGTTTTAATGTGCACTTACCTGATGCAGACCATGCTGCTACATCCAGGCCCTCTTGGGGCCTGAATGGAACTACTTTACCTGTGGGACTACTTTCCACCTGGGTGTGGTCGGGGAAGGATACATACCTGATCGGTGGAAGGATACATACCTGGAACTTCTTCCAAAGCTATTTAAACCACGTCCGATCAGCAACTCATGCTTCGCGTTGTTCTGCTCCTCGCAGCTGGATGCTCACCGTGTCAGCTCCTGCATCTGGACTTCAGCCACGCCTGTCAGCATCCTGGGTCACCTGCAAAGTGAGATAAGAGAGAATTGGGGAGAAAGAAGACCTTACCTGCTAAAGCTGTATCACAGAGACATCACACCAACGATCCTGAAAGGGAAGACATTTTTAAAAGCATTTTGCTTCGATCGCTGTAGCGCTGCATTTCACTCACCTTTCCTGGGCACCTCCATCTTCAGCAGTGATCATCCGGATCCGCAGCCACTTCCCAGAGCCTAGAGAGAAAAAGACAAGAACACAAGGTGAGAGAAGGAAGGGAATAGGAAAAGCTCAGTTTCCTTCTAAGACTTACCTGTTGGGTCATTCCCATTTCATTTCGGGTCCTGCCGCTTCCTGGCATTCCGGACCCCGGCCCCTATGGGGAAAAAAGACAAAGACATTGAATGAGCGAATGCAAAGACATTACCCGAACGCTCATCCAGAACTTACCTGTCATTTATTGGAACTGCACGTTTCACTTCGGGTCGGCGCCATATCTCTGGCATTCCGAACTCCCGCCCCTAAGGGGAAAAAGACATAAGCGTTAGCGCTTGCTGCAATAAGACAATGAACATTATTATTAAGCTTGAACTTTTGAACTTGCAACAGAACTCTTACAGCGCCTTACCTGAATAGTCAAGCTTATTTGAACTTCCATCAAACCTCAATCCAGTGAAGAAACTGGGTTTCAACGCGCCCCTGCATCAGAAGCAGGATGGAGAACTCATCCTTCCAGACCCTAAGGTGAGACTTCACGGGGAATCGTGGAAGGGTATCGTGGAGAGTTGGAAGGGAATGGGAGGCTTGAGCATTATTCAGTCAGTAGGTAATACTCCCTTTTCACGCACAGGGGAATATTCCTACGAGCCAGAGAAGCCCGAGTAGAGGGGCCCTACCTGTCCATCTTCAGAGTCCTGCGCTTCACCATTGAAGAAGCATCAGCACTCGAAGCCAGACCTGCGCCTCCGTGGGAATCAGGTGAGCGTGACAGTGGTATGATTGGGGAGAATGAGCGAGGGAATTCTGTGGCTCAGTAAGACTTAAAATCATACTCACAATTGTGGTGCTGTGGATTGGCATGCTAGGGTACAGATGAGGTTATACAGACCAACCTCTGGATAACCCAGCAGGTGGAAACTGTTAAAAATTCTGTCGAAAAGGCCCTTGCTTTTTTGAGTAGTTAACTAAGAGCAGCCTAAAAGCGATCTGGAGTCATGTATCAAAAATGGATTACAGGTAAAGCGTTGTAAATTCCAGTGTAAATGATTCCTCGTACTCTTCCTCCGTGCTTTGATGGATCCATATATCCTGGCCAAATAAGTGCAAGAAGCAGCACAGGTTATATACATATGAACACTGTGTCAAAACTCAACCATTGAAAAGCTAACAAAAATATATTATGGTGTCTCTTAATGGTCCTCCCAAGGAACAGAAATATATGTTGAAAATATAGCTAAAATGGCCTATATCAATGCTAATTATTAGCCCCAAAGACGCAAGGACCAGAGTTACAGTCTTAGCCAGTCATGTGTAGGCATCCATTCTCCCCCTATGGGGTAGAAAAGCAGCATATGAGATACCATGATATGATAGAATTCCCCTCATATATGTAACCTAAGCCAGACAAGGGCTGCTAGTACAGGACTGCGAGATGTATCCTTGGCCTGAAGCCCAGGGACTCTATCTCTCTAGCCCTGAAATCTCTACACTGGATCCCAGCAGCTGCAAGGATCAAGTTCAAGACCCTCTGAATTGTCTACAAGGCTCTCGACTGGGATCCGAACTACATCCAAGGCTCTCTTCCAAAATACCTTCCTTCCCAAGCCCTTCGCTCAGCTACCACCAACTCTCAAAGGGTCAAATGCTTCTCCAGTCAGAGAGTGGGCTGGAACTAGAACACTCTTGCCTTCTATTTCCCCTGTTTCAGTTCAGGCCACGTGACGGGGAATCATGCTTCCGGGTCTAGCCCTGCTGCTCTACTCCTCAGTAATACACAGTCCTGACCCAAGCGCTCAACTCATGGAGGACACCCAAACCTTTCCCTAATAAACCCATACTTCTGATAATGTCAAAGGTGTTAGACTACTGGCAGGATGTGTTTCCACTGGAGTCAGAAAATACAATTGTGGTTACAAATATAGAAAAAATGATGAGGTTTATCCACATGAAAAAGTAATACAGAGTTATAATCCCAATAACATGTTGCATGTTCCATAACTGACTTTTCACGGTATGCAGTGATTATATTGAATACTTAACAACTAATGAAAAAATAACTAATGAAAAAACAACTAATTCCAAAATAACTAATTTTGAAAAAAACTAAAAATGGGCTTGTGAGAGGGAATAGTGGTTTTGGGGGTGGGGGAAAAGTATTATTTTAAAAAGGGGGGCATTTGGGGAGAACCCCCCTAAAAAAATGAATTAGTTATTTTAGAATTAGTTATTTTGTATTCGTTATTTTTTTATTAGTTATTATTTCATTCATTGTAATTGCAGGTAACCGCTTTTCATGGTACATAAAAATCGTGTTCCTCTGACAAGTTCAGAAAAATTCTGTTTCTTTTTCTATAAGACACCCAGAATCCGAGGATTACTATTTTCTTTCTTCCCTCAATAATATGTTAATGTTAATGTTAAAGGACATTTGTACCGCACTATCACCACCAGAGTGGTCCCCTGGAGCTCTGGCGGCTATGAAAAAGGAGGGGAGGTTGAGTTAGTGGGATGAAGCAGGAAATGTGCAAGAGAGCAGTGATGTGCTGTTGGCGGCCTCAGCCCGGTGGGTCCGTTGGCTGGGCCTGGGGTGTTTGCGGCCGGTAGTCGTCGTGTTCTGTTGTGCAAGACTATGGGCCTCATTACGACCCAGGCGGTAAGGGGTTTACGGCAGCGTAAACAGCGCCGACCCTTACCGCCTGAGTACGAGGTCCCTTAGCGCCATGGCGCTTTTAACACCTGCTTTTAGCAGGTGTTAAAATCCATGGCGCTAAGGGACCATGGAGTTAATTACGCCACCGTAATTTACGGTGGCGTAATTAACGCCTTCCCCACTCCCATTATGCCCTATGGGGCAAAAATGGGAATGGGGAAGGGTAAATGGGGATTATGGACTTACCGCCCCGCCAAGGTCGGAATGGGGCGGTAAGTCCGCCAACCACCATGGTGTAAACGTAGTTTACGCCATGGTGGTAAAGTCACGGCCCAGGCGGTAACTTACCGCCTGGGTCGTAATGAGGCCCTATGTGTGTTTTTGTTTTGTTGTTGCAATGTAGTTGTGCGGTTTGTTGTGCTGTAGGTTTTGATTGTATTTGGTTTGGAGTTTGAGAGGTGTATGTAGAAAGGGAAATTGTTAGTAGGGTTGGTTAGTTTGCGTCTCTATCCTAGTTGAGGCGCTTGGCTTGCGTAGTCTCCCCTGATGCGGCTCTGTCCTGATCTGGGTCCGACTGGCATACAATGTTCCTTACTCCTCTGGCCCCCACCTCTAACATGCTCTCTCATAGCTCCCCTTATCCTCCCTTCATACTCCTGTGGCTAGTGCACCTGCCAATGTCAACCTCTCAGGTAGTGTGGTGATTGCCAGTATCTCGACAATTCCACACCACTGTGGTACCTGGCGATAACTAAGTGGAGGGCGAAAGTGTTGGTGGGATTGTCTGTGGTAGTTGATATGCAATTATTGCACAGTGGCCATGTCAGAAGGTCCTGGCCACTGGCCATGGCCGAAGTCATTGGCCACGGGGCTCCAAAGATACCTATTGTTGCAACATGTACAGTGGCCATGGTCAAAGGCCATGACTAGTGGGCCCCAAAGAAACCTATTAGTACAGTAAGTACACTGGCCACGCCTGAAGGTCATGGCTAGTGAGCCCCAAAGAAAAACCTATTAATGTAATCTATACAGTGGCCATGGACTAAGGCCATGTCTTGTGGGCCCCAGAGAAACCTATAAATGCAACATATACAGTTGCCACGGCCGAAAGGACATGGCTAGTCGGCTCCAAGGAAACCTCTTCGTGAACCATGTACAGTAGTCACTGAGATATCCATGGGCACTGCCCATGGCTGAAGGCCATGCCTAGCGGGCCCTAAAGAAACCTCTTGGTCCAATATGGACAGTGGCAACCGTCAACGCCCTTACACTAGCCAAGGTCAAAGGATATGGCTAGTGGGCCACAAAGAAACATATTGGTGCAATGTGTACATTGGCTACGTCCAAGGGCCATGGCTGTTGGGCTCCAAGAAACCCATTGGTGCAATATGTAAAGAGGCCGTGTGTGGGATGTTTTTACCCATGCATCCGAGCCCTACCACAAAAACTGTGCCTTACTGGCATTGAAAACATCATGATGGCCAGAACTTCCCAGAAAATGCACAGGGAAATGCATGAAGAATAGGCTGCCACCCATTTTTGCCTATGTTGTGGGCACAGAAGGGCACTGCCTAAAACCGCCATTGGGCTACACACAGTAGCCTGAAACCATTGCAAAAGGGGCAATGCAGATTGCCAAAACAAACCCATAACTATTGGGAATTCATTTTCTTCAGGTCAAATATGGCTAAATTATGGGCACAACATTATTTTACTGCAGAACCACACCAGTGCCATGTGCTGAACCTGGATAATATACTTCCATGTAAAATCTCTTGTTTGAAATGCATTAATTCAAGACTGATCCAAAAAAAAAATGCATGCAGTACCCGCTTTGGACTCAAGGCGGCGCTAGCGGTTTAAACTCTGACGGGAGAACTGCTAATTCAGAAGCTAATCAGCCTTCTGTGACAATTGGGACTTCAAAAGACTGCGGGTTAATTGAAAATCTAACCACCTGCTGTTCCCAGAGACAATCTGATTTGATTAACAGGCCAAAAGGCTGGGAAAGTTTCTCATCTCAGAAAGCCCAGGATATCACGTGGTCATGCTAACCAAATGCAAAGTGGCCCCCTGGTCTGTTGACCTCAGGTTGCTGGAGCCCACACAAAAGACCTTTTCCCTTGAATAGGATATGGTGATTTTGACTGTTTCCTGTCAACAAAGATCTGCAAGCCAGGAGAGACATGTGATCACTGTCATCCCCAAAGTTTGGGGGTGGTCTCAAGCACTGCAGTACTTTGAATTGAAAGCAAATATATATTTTACAGAAATACTGATAACTCTTGGTAGCCAGATGACAGAAATGTGAAATTTGGGGATCCTTAAAATGAAAACTTTGCCCACAATTCAAGCCCAAACTCCAATTTGTGTGATGTTCTGGGGCAAAGCCCCGCTATTTATTGTTACTACAGACTCTGTTTTTAAGCTAGAGGAATTTACTGGAGTATGTATGGACAGGCCGTGTATATGTGTATAATTTTTAATGAAAAACCAATGTTGCATAACCCACTAAAATCGAAAATAAGTTGCCATTTCTTTACCCAAGCTCCTAGAAACGCCAGAGTCGGAACAGTGCCTACCTCATGTGATATATGATGTGTGTAGGTGATGTAAAAACAACTGTGTATTTGGGAAAATATGTATTTGGATCAAATATAGATTTGTGTGGAAAGATGACAGGGGAGGGCCCTCTGGCCATAAAATCTACCTCATCACTCTGACTCACAACTCAGTTCCCCCAATCAAGGGAGAGAGGAGGAATTGGCCAATGATAAGTGAGAGGGGCAGGCTTAGCTAGGCCCGGGCACACACCCATTTTCAAAACACATAAAAAGAGACTGCTGGGACAGGTAGGGACATTCAATTCCATTTGCTGCGGAGCATGCTGACTGACGACTTCACATCCAGAGATCCAACACTTAGACTTCCAAGCTAAACAGAGACTACAGAACTTTGAACCAAGAAGGCCCACTGCAAGCAAAAGTATTTGTCAGCAGGCCTCAAAATCATTTGCAAACTATTCCACAGCCGGGCGAGCTGTCTGAATTCTTTTGCCAAGAACTCTTGCCAGTACCCAGAAAGCAGTGTTACATCCAGAATCCATTTGATCCGGACCGGAAAGCAGAGCAGTATCCAGAACCAGAGGCCGCTGAATCCAGAGAGGCTAGACCAACAGAGCAGAGCTGACCCAGATCGCTGTGAGCAGAACCGGTGCCTGATTGACCCGCCGAGCAGACAGAACCGCAGCCGGACGTGTTGACCAGATCTGTGACGAGGCCTATTTCAAATTTATATTGTGAGTACCTAGCAGAACTGTGCAGAACCAATCTCTTAATTAAAATTATCTAATCCAAACTATTTTAACCTAAGTAGAACAGCCTCCTAGAAATCGTGTCATCTGTCATTTGTAAAGCTGCACAACTGTAACCTGTCAATTCTGAAGCTGCCATTTTGAGTTTACCTTAAATCCGAAAAACTACCTTTATTTAATCGTCCGTATCTCTGGAACCGTTTGGGCTAGGAACGAGATTTAACTTTCCTCTGAAAGCTTAGAATCTGAGCTTTCCAACAAGCCTAGAACTGACGCCTTATACTTTTGCCGCAACCACGATTCACACACTCGCGAATTTACCGCGATTTGTGATTTTGGCTCAATTTCTCCACTTGTCAAAATAGCAGCTTCATTCTATCCTTTGTTAAAATCCGTTTGCAACTTGGTAATAACTCATAGAGCATTGCTAAAGTGAGCCTGAACTAATACCAACACGCATCTCCCACTCACCCTGAATCTCTAGAGGGAATTTAAATCATTGGCAAATTTTCCCATCCATTGCCATCACATTTAAAAAGCATTTTGGGCCTGTGTTTCAAACTCCTACCTGTTTCCTCTAAGCTTGCTGGGGGGGAACTGAATTTCATATTGCATTTGATTGCATTCCTGAGAACTGTGTGCTCCTCTTTCCATCTCCTTCCATTTCTTACATTGCATAGGGGAGGGGGGTGAATTGCCAGAGGAAAAGTGATTATCTTATCTTTTGCTAAAATCATATCAAGTATTTCTGTACTGCATTTTAGTCCTCATTGCTTTTCCCTTGAAATCATAAAAGTATTTTTGCTACTTTATCCATCCTACACCCACTCCTCATTGATTGTAAAGAAGTGTGCTAGTGCCAGATTACCCATTGTTGATCAACATCATATGTCTAAGTGTACTATCAGATATTAATTTATTATAAAGTGTGATATATATATATATATATTGTTTAAATTCTCAAATAAACCTTTTAATTTTCAAAACAAACCTACTTCTTGGCTCAGTGGGGTCAGGGGGATTCTAAGAGGGGGGTGTTATACAAGGGTGGTCATCCAGAGTACTGAACTAGACATAAAAATACATTAATAAGGGTTTTCCTCAGCATCCCAGACTAGGCATTGACTTGGCTGTAGTGTTGATTGAATATCGCTTACAGTGGCTAGTGGGCCCCAAAGAAAACCTTTGTAGCAATATGTACAGTGGCAACAGCTGAAGGCCATGGTTAGTACGACCCAAAGAGTACTGTTGGTGCAACATTATAAATTGGCCACGGCCACTGGTCATAGCTGAAGGCCATGGTTAGTGGGCCCAAAGAAAACTATTGCTGAAACATGTATAGTTGCACGGCTGAAAGCCACAGCTAGTGGGCCCAAAGAAACCTATTAGTGCAATATGTACAGTGGCCACAGCCGAAGGACCTGGCTAGTGTGCTCCTAAGAATCCTATAAGTGTACTATGTACACTGGCCTAGGCCATGGCTAGTGGGGTCCAAAGAAAACTATTTATGCAACATGTAGGGTTGCCACAGACGAAGGCAACAAAACCCAAGACATACAGGTTTTTACCTCTGAAAAACATACAAATTGAAAAGCGTTTTCAAGGTTTCTTTTTTTGAAACAGGCAATAGGAATTGTTCAACAAAACCCAAGACATTGGATGACAAGACATTGGATGACTAAGATAATTTGACATTGGGCCTCATTACGAGTTGGGCGCAAAGGGATACCGGGCACCGGTAAGGACACCGGTGCCGGTAATCCCTTTGCGCCCTATTCCGAGTTCCCTTAGCGGGTCCCTTCCTTAACGCCTGGTTTTACCAGGCGTTATGGATGGGACCTGTTAAGGGACTTAAGAGCTAATAACGGTACCGCAATTTGTGGTACCGTTATTAGCGCCTTCCCATTGAGCCCTACGGGGGCTCAAATGGGAATGGGGAATGGCTTTTTCAATGGGGATTTACCTGTCCCGCAAAAGTCGGAATAGACCGGAAAGTCCCCATTGAATCAGGGCGGACTCGGTACCGGTATTGGAGGTAGTCATGGCGCAAATAGCGCCATGATTACCTCCATACTCGGAATGAGGCCCATTATATAGAACCAAAGATTATCAGATGAAAATAAAGATATAATTAAATACATGAATTCTTTCTTCTTTTGGTGCATGAAATCTAAAGATTGAAATTTTAAGATGTACTGTTACTGCTGGCCAAACACAACAGTGAATCTTTAATCAAGCGACAAGGGCACCAGAATCTGGAATCAGGATACTTGCCTAGAAACGGAGGGATTGTTTTCTAACATATTAACACCCATACATTAACACTATACAAAATATTAAAAAGGCAACAGACAATTTACCACAAAGTTTAAAACAAGGGTTAAGAATTCTTAGCCGTGCCTAGACCAGAAAAATTCTTAAAAGCGGTCATTAGACTACATAAATCTGAAACATAAATACACAGTCTACACAAAAGGTACTTATATATCCTAACTTACACATCTTTAAGTCTTCCCCACAAGTATTGGAAGTCTGTCAGCCACTATTTTCAAAAATAATATGCTGACGCTGTTATAACCCGTGACTCTGCCCGAAATATACTGCTCCACAATTGGTGAGACGAAAGTAGCCTAAATTTGCTATATCCTTTCTCATAAGCATTTGCCAACATTTCACATTGGGTCAGGGCATGTTGGGAGGATTCTATCTGTTGATTACATAATCTGCAGGTTCTATCTTTGTGAGGAATACCTTCCCAAGCCCCCATGTTTTCCAGGACTTGGAGGGTCTGCATTCGCAGCACGATAGTGAATCTAATGAGGGCTGGGACACGAAGGTTTAATAAATAAGACTACGGAACTCCCAACACAAAAGATTGCTAAGCATATTGAGTGAATTTCCGTCATGTTGTTAAGTGTGTCAGTGCCCGGTCTTCATCCGCAACCTGTGATTTCTCCGGTATCTTTGCAAGATTAAAATCAAGCCAAGATTCGGGAACTGGGGATACTCCAATTTCCCAGAGACAGGTCCTCACCCTGGTATCCAGATTCCAATACCAAATAATCCTGGAAAGTCTTTGGGAGTGCTGTCCAAATGTACAGTCAGGTAGAGCCCTCAGAGAGTTTAATGATGGCAGACCTAGTTCTAACTTTATTGTGTCAACCGGCACACAGGAGGGCAGATTTAACAATGACCAAAGTATCTTCCCTTCAAGTTTAGATAAAAACTTGACTGTTTCCCCAGGGAGGCCTCTAAAGCATACAGTGTTGCAGGTTATAATTGCAATCTTATATGTTATGATTTTTGCTTCAATACATCTGCCTCCCTGGGCATCTATCCTCTACCTGAGCGCAAGCCACCCGTACCAACCCTTAACAGATACATCAACAGCCACATGGGTGCAGGACATATTCGGCCTGATGAGAATGTCCAGATATTTGTATTCCAGCACTCACTCAAGCTTGACCCCTTGTATCCTCATCTACACTGGCCCTTACAATATGCCTCCTGCCGCAGACCATGACCTTAGTATTGGTGGTATTTGGATTAAGGTCTAAAGCACTCGAGAATTCATGAAGAACCTGTAGGGCACTGAAGACCAATTATCGTTCGGTCTAAAATAACCACGTCATTTACATAAGATAGATAAGGCAGAGGCTTTCCACCAAATAATGGAGGGAAATTGTGTACCTGGCATGTGAGCTGAGGTAGTTGGGAGATATAAAGATTGAACAACAAGGGGGCTAAAAAGCACCCCTGTTTCAGTCCTTGCTTGGTAGGAATGGGCTTGGTCAGTTGACCCTCCTGAGATAATCTAACTCTGACCTCAGTCTCACTATATGATGCCCTAATAAAATAGACAAGGGAGGGGTCGATATGCCAGGATTCGAGCAAGGCCGAGTAATCTACAAAACATAGATATAAAGACGTCAGAAATAAGGGTCAGGAGGGTCCAAATTGAAGGAGAGGTATAGCAGCCCTTCCTAAATCCCGTTTGTTGGAGATCTAAAAGGCCCCTCTCTTCCACCCAGTAATGCAACTCCAATAATAAATTAGAGAAAAGCTTCTAACTACAGTCTAGCATTGCTAGCAAACTGTAGTTGGATAGAAGATCATAGCAACCTTTCTTAAAATTGGGAATAAGGGTCAAAGCTCTCCAAGATCTTGGAATACTACCTGCTTCGCAGATCCGCTGATATATTTGTAATAAAATGTGTGCCCACATTTGCGGATCCAACTTCAACACCAGCTTGGACAGACCATCCGGACCCACCGCACTTCAGGCTTCAGCTTTATTCATATGGGCCTCTAAATCCGTCTAGTTTATATGAACACTTACCAGCAAATTAAACATAGGTTTCAGTTCACTCACCTCACAATCACCAATCCCATCATTAAAAGCACTGCTAATAAATGATATGACATGTTATTTATAACGCGCTTAATATCCAGAGCTAAGCACGGACCCGGGGATCGAACCTGTGTTGCTCCGTGTCGTCTTGCTTCCAAGGCGAGCACGTTGCCACTGAGATATCCTCCCGGGTCAAAATGCCACTCCTTGATCCTCTGCAACACCCACAGTTTCCTGAGCTGTGGAGTTTGTGTCTTGACGGCAGAGCCAGTGCCAGACCTTCCTCGAATCCTTGATGTATATCAACCTATTTAGGTAGTTCCAACCCTTGTCGTTCTTAAAGAATCTGTGCCCCCACAACCAGTTCTTATACTTGACCCTAAATCCCGCTAACCACTTCTGTTTAACACAGTCCTTGAGGAGATGAGTTCTCCTTATCTGACGGTAAGCCATACTTAGCGTTCTTTTCTTCTTGCCAATCAGACTGTCAAAACTACAGAGCCTATTCATAGGACCATTCCGACTAGCAAGGAACCTATGGTCAGGAGGATCAATTAGGGCAAACAGATTTCCCAACTACCATGTGAGGAGCTTTCAAGACTGATGAGTCTTACATGACAGATAAACTTCGCAATACTTCCCACATTCCAGTGCAGCCTGTTTCCCTGCGGATTCACCACAGGGTTACAGACCAATCTAACTGTAGGGTTAGATTGACTTATTTGACAGTTCATCATGAGCATGAGATGGTTTCTTACCCTAGATGATTTTAATTTAAGCAGCAGATTAAACTCTGCCAAGCAATTATTCGAAAAAATGAAATCACTTTGGCTCCTAAATGGGCCCTTGGACCAATCCATTTTATCCATCCCTTCCTTCCACACTAAGCGGACACAAGTCTAACTCAGACAGTGCTGCAAGCCACTTCCTTGCACTTGGACTCAGACCTCTTTTATTCCCCACTCAACCCCCCAGACAAATTGCCACCACAGTCAGCATTAAAATCCCCCGTCAAGATAATAATTCCCCCGGGAAATGTAGCAGCCAGGCTCTAAGTGTCTCTACAGCAAACTCAGTTATTTCCAGTGTCTGGTCCCCCGGGGGCAGTCATAAAAGGTTGCCAACAGCACTGGAACAGTTCTTGAGCTCCAACTCTTTAAATGGGCAGCCAAGAAGTTAGGGTGGCCTTGCCAACACAATACTCACTTAAATTGATCATCACTTTGGCCCTAATGCACAAGCCCTCTTTTGGCCAGCCCCTAATAGGTTTTCCCGACAAACGGAAGATTAGGGAATAGCCATCTAGGACAAAAGGAGGACACAACCAGGTCTCTTGGAGATAAAAGCATGTTCCTCAGAGTTTCCAAGGTTTGGGGATTGTCCAGAAAGGAGCCATGGCCCCTCGAGTTGCAGGAGAGCAGTGAAGTCATTCCTGCATGCGCCAGAGGATATTGTCACTGCCAAGTGTAGTGTCTGGACATCAAAGAACACTGCACGTGATGGGCCAGCAAGCGTATCTAAGGAAGCTGCATGAGAAGGAAGAGCGAGCGGAAAGAAGAAGGATTCCAGCGTGGAATGCAGAGAAAGGACGGTTGGAGAGAAGAGGAAGAGAGTGAAGACCCACAACGTTCATGTCCCCTTTATATGACCCTTATATCTATGTTAAGTTATAAAGTGTTGATGTTATAAGTCCAGTAACAATAAATCTCTTTACGTAACCACACCAGTGCCCCCCTTACTTCACCAAGCCTGGGGGACCCTGGACCAACACCCACTCTGTCTTGAACCCTCTAACATGTTATCATTTCCCCCACGGCCCCTGTGTATTGCCGGCCAATGCATCACCTGGTTAGGTAAAAGCTCAGACAGGGACGGAACAAAAACCAAAGTTTCAAATCCCAACAAGTTTAAAGCACTGCATTTTTACTTATGCGCTCGACCACTAGCGGCAAAGCAAACGTTGCCACCACCCAATTATAAATACTATTTAATTTCGGAAGCTTCAACTTGATCAAATCCTTAGTAGGCCCAAATCCGGGATCATATGTAGTAATTCTTGAAGCCATGAGTGGTTCAGGAAAGGGCTCTGCGCTGCACGGTTTATTTCTACAAACTTAATATGTATCAAGTCTGCACACCACGTTACCTCACAGTTCTCCACCTCCTTACTCACCGGCTTGGGACTCATTTGGTCTACCCAGTCTAACCAAGACACCTGCTTCGCCACCCTCCCGGGTAGGATACTCGGTTGGGGTACAGTGCTTGTGGTGGTCAGATTAGTAGTCACCACTGGGAAAACATGTTCTGGGGTAGAGGTTTTGGTGGCACCGGCCGAGTAATGTGAATGAGATGGGACAGATTGGACTCCTTTTGTTGGATACGCACATACCTGAATTTTAGTGACACCACTCTTGTTATCCACTATACCAGGTGGCACAGACCTGTCATTCAATTCCAAGGCAGCAGAGAAAGGAGCGAAACCCAATGAAGCCACCTGTGGGATTACAGATTACAGGTACGTTGTGACCGGCACCCTTATTTCCGGATCGCCACACTTGTAATGAAGCCCAATGTCAGCGAGTCTGCAACCCGAATGGGCATACACGTGAGGGAACACATCGTTGCAAGTGACCAGAGCTCTGTAGTGGCACCAGATTGCGAGTGAAAGCTCTCCACAGAAATGTGATTGAAGCTATGGTTCTAACCGGTTCTGGCCAGGAGGATTCGGTGTTCATACCACGGATACCTCTTGTACCTTCAGATTATCCGTTTTAATTCAAAAGACTTCAGTTCCTTTTAAAGGTTTGTTTCTCCATGACCATCAACAAATCTCAGGGGCAGACTTTGAAGGTAGCGGGGATTGACCTAAGGGAAGACTGCTTCTCGCATGGGCAGTTTCACGTGGCCTGTTTCAGAGTGAGCTCATCTAACTCCTAGGTAATCCTAGCACCTGAAGCGAGAACCACTAATGTAGTTTTCGAAGAAGTACTCAAATAGTTATTTATTGTAGGTTGAAGATGCTGAGTAAGTATTTTTTATTTTTTTTGTCAGTTGCATTGTCTGCTCCAAATTACAACATGAACACATTTCTGGACGCACATCAATAGAACAAGTATCTCGGTTTTGTAGCCAATATGCCCCGACTAACATCTGCAATAAACATTGCTTATTACGTGAAGACATGAAACTGTAAATTATATTTTGTACAGTTTGAACAAAATACTCATGTGTCTTTTAAAAACAATTGTACCAAATCCCCAAATCCACGCGAGCAAAGCCGTGGACAACAGCTAGTAGGATATAATGTTATATCTGTTTCATATGGTGGTTCTTAATATGTCATCATTTATTAAAGTGCATTTTTGACCAAACCCTAGTGACTATCACTAGACAACTCATAATACATCCTTAATCCATGGTTTTCCCACCACCTGTATGTAGTCTCTAAATGCATACAAACTACAGAACACAAACACTTAAGATTCAAACAAAATGTATAACCTCGGGCCTTGATATGGAATCAATACTGTACAGATGAGTGGGCAGCGTGTACTCTGACTCCCACTATGTGCTCTGTTTTCCCAGTGGACCTCAGTGGACAGAGTGGGCACATGTGCATTCCATCTGTGAAGGATCCATTCCATGTTCTCCTCCACCAGGGTGCCACCCCCGATTCAACCACATGAAGAGTGTCACGGAGACCCAATAGCTGCTGCCAGAAAAACTACGAAAATAAGGCCTGCTCTAGGCAAGCAGTAATTGGCCAACCAAAATACCCTAAAGCTGCTAAATTGGTCAAAGCTGCAGGGAGGAGGATGGAAGTGCAAATGCCATGGGCCTATAGCATGCAGTAAAAGTGAGCAGAGGACCGCTGACAGAATTCCCCCAAAGAAATTCATCCATTCATCTGTGCCAAATGAGTTGTGATTGGTGTCGTTTTCCTCCCAGCAGTAATTAGCAATATTTTAAGTCCATTTAACCAATATTTAGATTATTGAATGTATCAATGAAAATATTTGTAACATAAAATCAGATAATCTGCCTACTCTCTTATCTTTGGCATAACTGATTTATTTACCTGTGGGTACTGAAGCGTCCCCATAATCCGTGCCATAGGGACAGTTAATGATGACATTGTTTCCCCAATGGTTCCTGCCAATGGTGGGAGTGATGGGCATCGATATCCTGGAACCATCCCAGCTTCTCCTGAGAGAAGCTCCAGAACACTCTCAACGGCTCTGTTCTCAGACATGCAGGAATCAAAGATCCGGAAACCGAGGGAGATGTTTGGTAACAGCGCAGGAGTTCCATTGATTTCTTCTGTGGCATAAACCATGGCCAGCACATCACGGTAGTAGCGGATATTGAACCTATATGGTAGAGTGCATACTCATTAATACTGTGTCAATAGGTTCTTAAATGCTGTGTCAGTATGGTGGACTATTGTACACAATTATCAGTGTCATTCAATTGGTATCCATAATAGCAATGCACTACAACTCTCTGAATTAGGAATAGGTTAAAAGCTGCCAACGCAAATCTAAACACAATACATTATGTGAGAAACCTGAAGGTGTCTCACCGACTAGTCACTGGAGATCTGTCATCCAGGTGACCAGGACACAGCCATCGGTATTGGATCCAGCTCCTGGGGCTGTACCAGTGGGGGACGATCATCTGGGCGAGGGGTCTTCGGGGAGTGGAAGTGGGAGACTGAGGGTTGAGACGCAGTATCCCCTTCCTTGTAACACTTTTCCCTTTTTCTACCTTGTAGGATATTTAGAAGCACTACACCCCCTTTTCCAACACAAACACTCTCTCACGCGGTAACAGACAACGGACTAACACCAGAGCCGTTTACCTGACATGTCCCAACACACGGGTCAGGCAGAGTCAGGCATTTGACAATAACCAGGCATACTTGACAGACATTTACGTTCCAACAGGGATAAAAGGCAGAGCCGAAAGCACAGTTCAAGCAAAGCCGGACACACGAGGAGCATGCTGTACCAAACTGGCAGTTCAAGCGGAGGAGAAAGGCGGTGAGACCTGGTAGGACGACCAAGGGAAAACTACCCTTACCCTTTTCAACTCAGTCCCATGAAGCCTCCAAAAGGGAAATCATATGACCGGGCTACCGAGGTACTATCATTGACTCCAGAGATCAGAGAAGCCAATGGGTTCAGCACACCCAGTGAGTCGTAGGAAGCTGATAGCAAACTGAACTGTGTTGAGCCCAAGGTTGCGAGTAGCAACATTTTGAACACAAGAAGAAAGAACTTGTGTGTATGTTTGGAGTGTTAAGATAGCCCAGACACGGGCCAGCTGCAGAGTGGTCAGGCATCGTAGGAGTGCTCATTCGAAGGACTCTTGCTGGCCCCTCTTGTTTTGTTTGTTGAAACTGTGAAGACCAGAAGGCCCCAGGAAAGGGGCACTTGAAGGGTTGGAGTGGTCCTACAAGGGTCACATCAAATCCCTTGTACATTCGATAGTCTCTGACCCATTGCCGAAAGCAAGCTAGGGGAAAGGGAACCCCGCTTTCTGACAAGGTTGTGAACCATGGAGAAAGGCAAGTGTGAACCCGACAGAGGGATGCTGAAAGAAAGCTAGGAGAAGGAAAACCCTGCTTTCTGATAATCTGAGCAATACATGAACAAACTGTGTTAGAAATACATGAACAGTGTTAAATAAAGGCTGTAGTGAACCCGATGGAGGAAGGCCCATTTTTACAATGAGGATCCGAACCCGGCAGAAGGGGGATGCTAGGGGGGAAGACACCCATGAGCATTGTGACACAAGAGTGAACCGGGTCGAGGGTTATTCGTTGAGGGAAACTGTTTAAAAGGAAATTTGAATATTGCAAGAGATATATATTATAAAGGCCGGAGTGAACCCGACAGAGGGAGGCCAGACTTGAAAGAGGATCCAAGCCCGGCATCGGGAGATCCTATGGGTGAGGAGTGTTAGGGAGAATTCTCATTTATGGCTAATTTCCCTCACCTAGTGAGTCCCTCAGCAGCTTTGATGAGTTTCTGGGGTTTATTTGTTTTCAACCTGGTAAGCCTTTTTCCCACTCTTACATGTGTTTTGCCATGTGTATTTCTACTGTTTGTGTGATCTTGGGCTCTGGAGCTACACCACTCCCTGAGGCCCACATTTTGTGTGTGTTACACAGTACCTTCATTGCAGTAACACCGGGTTGTCTTTGAGACTTCCCACTGACTCCATTTTTTTGGGGCTGACTACTGTCCCCCAGAAACAGGTAAAGTTGCCATTTACTTTATGTAGTCATTTTAACACTAAGGGCCTCATTACGACCCTGGCGCTAAGTGAAAACCGATGGCGGTAAATGGTTACCGCCATCGTTTTCCGCCAGGTCCGATCATGACCCGTGACCGTTAACTACGATGCCATTAGCGGCATCGTAGTTAACGCCACCGCTAACTGCGCTAATGGTGCGCGCACGCGACCGGCCACACCGTACTTAGCGCCATGGCGGAAAGGTACGCAAATGCCGACCCAAGCGGACATGCACCTAACGCCATCACCCAGCCCGTTAAGAACCTTACCGCCATGGTGCTAATTACGCCATCGCGAACCAACCGTAAAGGGCCATGTAAAGTGAATGCAGCTGCCACAGGTGCACAGAAACAGCACAGGTGAAGGCAATACAGACTCAGGAAGTAGAAAAAGAGCACACCCCACCCCTTCCCACACCCAGTCACACTCCACAATGATACCAATACGACTAGCAATGTTGGGGCTGGAGGACCTGATAGCAATGCAAGTGCTACTACAACAACAACAACAACAACAACAACAGGCTGCACAGAGGAGACGCAGGAGGAGAAGGAGGGCAAGGCAGGCCCAGCAAGCCCCACCAGCACAGCCAGTGCCACCACGCAGGCAGCCCCCAATCCCACGCATCAGAGCCAATCCATTCAACCTCACTGCTGAGCAGATCCACACCCTGTACCGTATGGACCGGGACACCATCACCGCCATCGTAGACATGATACACAACGACATCGTCAGCATGATAGAAACTCCAACCGCCATCCCCCCCTACTGAAGGTAGTGTCTGTACTCCACTTCCTGGCCACAGGCACCTACCAGCACACAGTGGGGCACTTGCATGGCATTTCACAACCATTATTCTAACGAACACTCATCCAAGTGCTCGATGCCCTCCTCAAGCACACAGACGACCACATCTCATTACCACGGACTGCTCAGGACATTGCAAACACCAAAGTGGGTTTCCATGCACTAGCCGGCATACCCGGTTGCATTGGTGCCATCGACTGCACCCATGTGGAATTGGTGGTTCCACGTGCCATGGAGGTACCGTACCGCAACCGGAAACAGTTCCACTCAATCAACGTGCAAATGGTCTGTGACTCCAACAAGATCATCACACATTGTTGTGCCCGATTCCCCGGATCAACCCATGATTCTATGGTCCTGAGGAACTCCACAATACCACGCTACATGGAGCGACATGCAGGCCCAAGATCCTGGCTACTCGGTGAGTCCAATGTCATGGAAGTGGGCAGGTGAATGACGTACCGATGCATAATCCACCTGGCTGAAGGGGGGGGGGAATGATGCATACTCCACCTGGCTGTGAGCAACACAGAGAACGGAGACAGAGGATGGCCACTCACAATGCACTCAACCCCTCTGCATACATTGGGTGATGGCATGCAAAACAGGCCATGGGAGCCATGAGCATATACTGGTTGCATTGTGTGAATCAATTAGTGCATGTAGAAGTGAGCCGAAGTAACAGTTGGATGCAAGCCATGGTGGCACATCATGTTCTTGATCAGACGACATGACTGACACATACATTCTCGCCTACATACAGGTGATGCAGGCTATCCCCTGAAGAGGTGGCTCCTTATACCAGGCCGTAACCCGCAGAACCAGCAGGAGGAGGACTTCAACCGTGCACATACACGTACTCGTGTGGTCATAGAGCAGACATTCGGCCTATTGAAGGCACGGTTCCGAAGCCTCAGCAGGTCTGGTGGGGCACTCCTGTACCACCATGAGAAGGTGGCAAAGATCGTCATGGCATGTGTCATGCTGCACAATATGTGCGTCAGACGGAATGTGCCCCTGCCCCCTGACGCAGGACTGCAACCACCTGACGATGAGGATGAGGAGGGTGCCGATGGGGCAGCACCCCATGGAGGAGGCGACGCACAGGAGGGGCGTGCAATGCGCCAAAGTATCATCGACCTCTGCTTCTAGCACACACGGCTGGTGGGAATCACATGGAGACTGCACTTGGGGCACTGTGTGTCTCTGGGACATGCACACTGTGGACTGTACACCAATAAAGCACACATATGCAATGAAAATGTCCACACATTTCATTTTGGGAAAGAAAAAAGTGTATTCAAACTATGAAACGTCGTGACACACCCCCCCCCCTCCCCCCCTGAACACCCCAACACACCCCCTCCCCCCTCCCCCCTGAACACCCCAACACACCCCCTCCCCCTGAACACCCCAACACACCCCCTCCCCCCTCCCCCCTGAACACCCCAACACACCCCCTCCCTCCTCCACCCTGGAATCCCTACGAAGGTGCGGTAGTGTCTGTGCAGCAGGGTGTGCAGTAGTCCTGCTCGACTGTCAAGCCACTAATGTGAATCCCCTCCCCTGGCCCCCAGGGCACCCCTGCCCGTGCTGCGTAGATTGCGCCCTGATCTGCAGATGGGGCTGCTCTGTGACGAGCTGGCTGATGAGGACGGTCCGGCCTGCACATCTGGACGCATGTCCCTGATGGTCTGGACAAGTTCTGTGAGGACATTGCGCACAGCCGCGAGTTCCGTGCATATGTCCTTTGTGGAGGACTCTATGGCAGCTGTGACTCGGTCTGCCAAACTCTCCATGCCATCCCTTGGCACCCCACACTGTGCAACATGTTCGTTGAGGAGGGCGGATAGCTGCTGCTGGCGGGTAACTATATCCTCAAGTGTCTGCTGGTTCCGCTGGCCCATGCCCAGTGGCATTTGCATGTCCATTGGGCTGCTCACCTCAGGCTGGGGGGATGGGGTGGCTGGCCAATCCTCGGCCTCCGACTGCCCCTGTGTGGCATCCGCCTGCAGGGGGCTTAGGGATGTGCAGGGGGAATGTGGCTGGGCAGTGGGCCTTCCCGCATCGATGACCTCGATGCTGCCTGCCTCACTGTCGGAGGTTGCCGCTATGGCAGCGATTTCACCCAGGGTGCTGCTTGCAGCAGAGCCTGTCCCTTCAGTGGGCACGACTAGTGACATGTGCGGTGCTGCTGCTGGGTCTGTGTTTGCTGTTGTGGGGGCTGGCACTTGCCTGTCCTCTTCCCCAGGCAGGGTTTGTGGCTGCTGGTGTGTTTCCTTCAGGACGGCTGAGGTGGATGCCTGTGGCCTGGCCCTCTTGGTGGATCTGGATGCAGTGTTGTCCTCTTCCTGGAGGTCTGTGTCAGATCCTGTGGTGGAGCAAAGGAGGGATAGTGTTATTGATGGGTCCGCGGACATTGGCCGTGCATTGTGAGGGATGACATCTATACAGTGGGTACATGCAGCGCATTTCAGGCAGGGGCATACAGGTTTTGTGCCTTTTGTGTGGAGGTAGCATGGTGGTATGTGTGTGCCAGCAGTTAGGGTGTGCATGCTGCATGTGTACAGGGTGGAGTCTGGATGTGTCTGTGGACATACACCTGCCGATGTGTTGCATATGAACTATGGGGCTACATGGTACTTCACATGATGGGACTTTGTTGAATTTAGCATGGCTTGCTCTGGCCACCTACCTGCATCTCCTGAGGTCGGCGCTCCTCTCTCCATCCCTCCGACACCATGGATGCTCTCCATCCCGATGGTGGATGCACATATTTCCTCCCATGCTTGCAGCTTTATGGGCGAATCGGATCCACCCCCAGTTGATGTGGCTAGGTTCCGGTTAGCTGAGAGGATGCTTCGGACACGGAGCCTCAAGTCGTCCCAGCGCTTTCTGCACTGCTGGGCAGTGCGGGGTACGGCCCCCACTGCACTCACACGCTGTGCCACTAGGGCCCATAGGGCCTTCTTTTTCGCTATTGCCGGCCTTGTCATCTGCGCGGAGAATACAGCTGCAGCATTTTCTTGCAGAGTCTCTGCGAGCATGGTTAGTTCCTCCCTTGAGAAACGGTCTTGGCGCTGCCGGTCACATGCTTTTTTAACGGCTTTGGGCATTTTTACTTGGCTAATTGGGTGGGTGTTGGGTGTGGATAGGTGTCAGGGTTGGATCAGGTATGGTTGTGGAGGATAGCAATGGATTGTGTTTTTCAAGATGGCCGTCGTGCAGTTTCCCGTTCCGCAGCGATGACGCTATTTCCGGTTCCGCCTATTTACGGTGACCGCTAATTACGGTGACCGCTAATTGCGGTCGCCGCTATGGTGTGTGTGGCGGTAGTGCTCCTTGCGCGGCGTGCGATGGCGGTAAGGGCCGTTTTTGCCCCATTTACGCCATGCCGTACTTTACATTAACGCCATGGCGTAATGCACGTGCCCGATGGGTCGGAATATGCCGCACTTTACGCCATCGACCCACGGCGTAAATGTTGATTACGCCATGGCGGTAATGTTCGGTACTTACCGCCAGGGTCGTAATGAGGCCCTAAAACTTGGCTGGTGGCAGTGGTACCTACCCTAACTTTTCAACCGCAATTATACTATATAAATGTGGTACTGTTTTAGGCTATTGAATTAACCTCAAACTTAAACCCGCTTGACCAAATACTTTTTATTTTGGCTCCAGTTGGGTTTTATCGCCATTTCTTTTTGTTAAAGTCCTTCTTGTGTTTTACTTTGCGCGGCAAACCAGCTTTGCCTCCTTTGTTTGCTGAACTTTGGCGGGCTTCTGTCCAGAAGCCATCCTTTGGCGTCTGGGTGTCTAGGTGGGCTAAATGTGAGGGAGGGGTTTAGTCACCCCCTGCACAGGGTCTCCTTGGAGACCCGAGTCGCATTTTGTGTCGATTGGCAGCGGTGGTTGTCCGGGCCGGAAAACCCGCCTGCTGAGTGATTGACAGCCAGGCTGGGTGAATGGGGGATTTTGGCATAAAAGGCAGGACTCTTGGGCTGGAAGTCAGAGTCGCCACTGGAACTGCAAGGAACCGAAGAGAAGCGGAGAAGAAGACGGCTGCTGCAACTCCCGAGTCCCGGTAAAGCCCTGCTACAGTCCTGAGCTATCTACCCTTCAACAACAAGAGAAGATCCAGTCCGGAGTCTTCTTCCCTTGAGCCTGGTGGGATCAACCAGCTCACCTTCCACAGCCAGAGGATCCTCTTCTTAGCCATCTGAAGAGCCTCTCCTGTTTTAAAGGAGCGCACCTTTTATTCACTGTTGCTTTGCTGCTGCTGGCTTCATCCCTGGGTAGTGCAGATCGCTACAGACGTCCTCCTTCTTGTCCCGACGACTGAAGCTCCAGAAACTGTGAGTCTGCAGGAACTACCAGGAACAACTGCCGTAGCAGCAGCTTTTCTTCATACGAATAAGGTACTGTGTCCGACTTCGAGGAATTGGGGTGAACCCTTTCTCCTCATCCAAGGCTTGCCTTTGTCTTCCTTTCCTAACCTTGTGATCCTCGACAACAGGGCCCTGTCCAATTTGACACTGGCGCAGGCCTATTGACTTTTGTCTACATTTTAGAAAGTGTCTCTTGATTCTATCTGCCTTGACCAAAGTATTGCCTATGATTTTTGTCCCCAACTCTCTTGTGTTAATTCATGTGCTAAGTGTGTTTGACTACGGTAACATGTCTTCGCGCGGGTACGCTTCTCTTTCGTAAGACCGAACTGTCATTACTGTCAAAAAGTGATCGCGTAATAACCCCCGGTAACATCTTTGTTTCACAACACCGGTCTGTCAAATCCAAAGGTACTTACCTTGAATTGTTCTGCAAAAGGGGAATTGGTTGTGTGTAGTGTATTTGAAGTGTGGTTTTAATTTAATAGAAGCAAAGTGTTTTGTGAACAGATGGTCTAAAAATAAATGTACTTTTACTTTTTAACCAAAAACCTTGAGTCAGTGTTTGCTTGAGTCACAGTAATTGTAGTCCTTTGTGTAATCTCTACTACTGCTCATTTGCTCTTGAGATAAGTCTGGCTGATCCGCTACTGCTACCACTCTAACTGTGTAGTACAGGCTTGTACCAAAGGTGAAATTGTACTACCACCTGTAGTCTTAATCTTGTGTAGTGGTCCCTAAGGGCACTGCCCAGGATTCTGCCTAACAAAGAGCAATCGTTCAATGTAGAAGATTACAGAAAGGAACTTTTTGTTTGTTCTTTTATTTGCTACTTTGAATTGACAGACCTCCAAAGGCTAGAGACTTTCGCAGGAAAGAGACTTAACCTCTGAAGGTTTTAATATCGTTGAACTGAACTGTGAACCTTGTGACGTTGAGGCTCAGGAGTGTGCTGTGCTCAGATGGCCCACCTTGTCCCATGCTGAAAACATGGGGAAGGGAGACCCAGCCATAACACCCTTATATATCATTTTGTGAACACTTCTTTCTTTTCTGGTGAACATTATCCCACTCTCTTTTTTGTAACTTAGTAGTAAGGATTGGGAATAGTTTTTTTTTTAGTATAGGCCCTTTTTATTTGACAAGACGCCACTAGGACTGTCTTATTATTATTTGATGGTTGTAGCTTTCTCCCATCTTAGATTTAGGGTTAGATTAGGCATTTATCCCATCCATTATAAGGTTCAATAAACACCCTTCAACTGAGATTGCTTGTGTCTGTCTTTACTGTTGCCACCACGAGTTCCTTACAATTATCACTTTTAACATCACCACTGTGTCATTTTAAAAGTCCTAAACAATCCTCATAGAAACATGCTGCTGAATTCTTGCATTTATATTTCCTTGTTAACCCAATTTTGTGTGAAAGTCTTCTGGGGCGACAATCATGTAAGTGTCCCTGAGTAACCCCAGGCCTTCCAGGTTAATGTGCCCAGAATTGCCCTACTCCCTCTACACGTCTCATTGAACAGTTAGTTGTGTGGGCTTCACTGTTAGGTGGCAGACCATAGGTAAGGTAAGGTCAGATTAATGGTCTTGCAAAGTGCCCTTCTGCTAATAATGCTGGCCTCGCTGCACGTGGCTCTGTAAAAAGAAAAATGAATGGGGAGCTCAGTTAGTGGGATACAGAGAGAGGCAGTTGCAGAAAACTATTGGTTTGATGAGGGCAGGTCAAAACCACCTATTACCCATGCTCTGCATTCAGTGGGAGAAATAACTTCAGTTAGGATAACCATAAGGGGGACCTGATCGTTGGAAAATCTGAGATTAATGCATTTGCTGGGATGCACATACAGTGCACAGCCAGGCAAAATGGTTTAGTTTGAGAAAAGCCTATTAGTATGTATCATTGTGTGAGCAGAGTGAGTTTGGTATGGCAGAAGGCGCATGTATTGTTTCTAGTTAGGTTTGACACATATTAGAGAGATTCCCAGACCCCCCTTTGTTTCACATATTAGATACCCACTTATAGCAACACAGATGGAGCAACAAATGTATTCATGTTTCGGTTGCAGATGTTTTAGATAGGACAGTGTAATATAGGCTCTGTGTTTAGAAGCAGTACACAAAGTTATATTTTAAGTTACATGTTAGACAAGAGCCTAGGTAGGCAGAAGATGGAGTCAGAAAGGTACTGTGGTAGGGGCAAGGTCAGCATGTAACAAGACAGAAGTATCACCATATTGGAATTTAAGGCCTAAAACACAACTAACAGAATAGAATGAAGGCCTCCATGTGGGGCTGTGGCTCTGTTTAGGTTAGGACCAAAACACATCCATTTATCTGCTGCCCAGGATAGAAGCTGAGGTCAGAGGTACCCGTGGTACACAGATAAGCACTAATTGTATCCAGCTGCAGGGTCTGAACGTTGTGGGAACAGAATGTTTTTTTGAAGAAGTGCAGGAAGGGAAGTGCCCTTTGAAGGACACATTCTTGAGAACAGGGCATAAAGTTTTATGATGCCAAGAGGTGAGGCGAAGAGTTAGAGCAACATTGTGCCAACCCAAAAGTGATCATCAAATTTGAATTAGAAGCACATATACAACTAAAAACCAATAAATCCCTGAAATTCAGACTCAAGAGCTGTGCCCTGGTCACGTCATTATTGGGTAACTGGGAGTTGAAGGAGATGAGGGGGAGCTGTTTCTGGAACGTTCTGTGATTTTGGATAGGTAGAGCAGAGGTGATGCCAATACATTTATTACAAGGTCAAAGGTGCAAATTGTTTGCCTGGCATAATGTGAAGGCCTATTGTCTTATCAAAGCAGAGTTGGCCTCGCAGATTACTTGGAACAGGTCTGTATCGGAGGGTGGCACATCATGTGATGGTCTCAATTTATTAATGTGTAACTGACCAATCCTGTACCTCGATTTGCTAGTGACAATGTAGTGTGCCACATGTCAAGGGGGATTGGGTTTATATAAGGTGTAGCCAATCTGCCCAGGGTATATAGGGGGTATTAACATGCTCTATAGTCAGCCAACGATATTACGGTTTTCCGCTATATAACCTGCAACCACTTGAGATTTGATGAGCTCTGTGTTCGTTTGGTTCTACGGGACCGTCTGAGACCTTTTTTCGTCTAGGTGGGCTAAATGTGAGGGAGGGAATCTACAGGACTGTCTGAGACCTTTTTGCGTCTAGGTGGGCTAAATGTGAGGGATGGGTTCTATGGGACCGTCTGAGACCTTTTTGCGTCTAGGTGGGCTAAATGTGAGGGAGGGGTTTAGTAATAAACCTTGATTCCCTTGCAAAGAGGCACAGTGATTATTTGGCCCCTTTCAATTCTTTTTACCATTTGGTTTTTGGGTTACTGTTTCTCTTTATGCATTCTGAGTGTTCATGGTGGCAGAAGAGAGTACGAGTATATGATATGTAAGCTGGGCCTTGTTGGCCGTCTGATATGGAGTGAGTGAGGTGTGAAATGGGGACGATTTTTGCAGTGAGGTCGTTAGTGAGGCTGGGAAACATGGGGAATAGGAGGAAAGGTCATGAGTGCCCAGGAAAGGTGGGACAGAGCCAAGTCTTGAGCTGTTTCCTGAAACTGTGCTTAATGTGATGTTACTTGGGAACTTAGATCCAGAGTTGGGTGGATAATAGTGAAAAAACAGAATCCTCCCTGCCTTTCCTTGCTGATACTAGAAACTAGCGATAAAGTGACATTACTGGACCTTAGAGCTCCAAATGGTGTGTATTTCTGGAACTTCCATTTGCAGAAACTGGGCCATTTCCACATTAAGCATGTTGGGAAATGCAGAGGGTCTTAAAGTGTATTCTTTTCTTGACCAGGGTTCAATGGAGAAACGCAGCACCAAGGTAATGGGTTTGAATGCAGTAGTCTGGGTGCTGCATCTCAGAATCTTCTTGTTTGATAAGTTATTCCAGGAGGCCAGGATTAAGGTGGTTTGCTTTCTTCTGTCTTGGCAGAACCACCACCGATATCACGGTCCATGAACAGGTATGTGAAGGACAGATATATGGCATTGTGGATCATAGAGGGGGCAGTTGAAAAAAGCAACTCCTGACAATGGGACGCATTACAAGTTTGGTGGTATCCCGGCGGTAAATCCACTGAGATACCACCAAACTGTAATACCATTTCCAATACTTGGTCTGGCAGTATTACCACTGGATTCCAAGTGGTGGTGGTGGACTCTATAGGGCATTATGGCAGAATTACCATGTCGGTAATTCCACCAGCGGTAATTTTGGCAAAATCGGGCAGAATGTTGGAAGATTAACTGCCAGCTCATAGCTGGAGGTGAATCCTTCAATTTTCCGATAAATGTATAGGTGGGCGGTGCGGTAATGCAGCGGTATACGTAATACCGCCTCATTTTACCTGCACTGCCCAACTTGTAATGAGGCCCATTGCCTCTTACCTGTGGTTAAAGCATGAGGCCACAGTTCATTGCTGCTCTGAGGTCCTTTACTGGGAATGATGGTATTGGACATGAGCCCATCTCATGGGATGGAAGGGAGACCTGGACCCCTCTGAGATTTCGGGATGGCTGTGTGACTGCCTGGCGTCCATGGGGGAGTAGATGGGCAGAAACTGGCTGAAGCTCAACAGGGAGAAGAAGACAGAGGTTCTGGTGGTAGGGTCCCCGACTGACACTGCTCTTCGGTCAGCCTCTTTGTGGCGCACTGATTTGGGCGCTCTTCCTACTCCTGTGTCCTCACTAAACAATCTTGCAGTATATCCGTCTGCTTCACTGTCCATGTCGGCTCAAGTCAGTGCTGTCTGCAAAACTGCCCATTTTCTTCTGTGGGTACTGCGGGGGATTTTACCGTTACTCCCTGTCCAGCTGCGTCGGCTGGTGGTAGCTTCTGCTGTACTTAGTCGTATTGACTATTCTAATGCCTTGTTCTTGGGCCAACCTATGGGGCTGGTTCGTAGGTTGCAGCTCTTTCAGAATCTTGCAGCTAGGGTGGCCACATCTGTAGCCCCCACCGTGCCAATATTACTCAAATACTCTGTGCTCTGCATTGGCTCCCCGTTGCTAAGAGGATTGATTTTAAAGCCCTCTGTTTGGTAACGAGCAGTCTACGGGCGGGGAATTGACTACCTTCGTGAACCATTTCTACCCTATGTCACGGGTTGTGCCCTTCGCTCTAGTAATGCTCTTCTGGTGACGGTACCAAAGTTCCACTTTTCAAGGATTGGTGGCCAGGCTTTCTCTGTCGTAGCTGCCAAATTGTGGCATGAATTGCCTGTCGCCCTTAGGCATGTCGAGAATCACCTTCAGTTTTGTTGTCTCTTTTAGACTGCTGTTACTCTTTAGTTAATCTTTAGTCTTGTCCTGTGCTTTACTCACTCCATGATGCCCTTGGGCGACCGTGCGCGTTATAAATGTTGATAACATAACATCTTGTCAGGCCAAGGGATGAGAGTGGTGTTTGATGTAGCCTCACTGGAAAGTTCTGTTTTAGTTGAGTTAAGCTATACTCTGTTTGACGTCTTCTAGGTTCCCACCTGTGTGAGGAATGATTTTTGGTCCAGTGACACTTTTGAGGGATTGCTTTTGCATTTGTAGATTATCTGTGTAGTCTGCATTAATGCAGCCGGTTAGTGTAGCCATGCCGATGAGTTCCAGCAGGGGAGTCATGTAAATGGTAAAAAGGAGAGGCTAAAGGGTGGATGCTTTTTTTCACCAAGGGTTAGTGGCATTGCTGGACTCTGCAGGAAGCATTGATGGAGGTTTTGGTTCTACCTGTGAGAATGGGGGGGGGGTCCAGCATATTACAGCCCCTTCAGTTCTGGTTTCGTATAGTCTCCTTAGAAGAATATCATGGCAGATGGTGTCTGGCACTGCCGAAATGTCCAGAAGAATTTGAGTGCTCCTGTAGTTGTCATCGTCGTTGTTCTCTATAATGTTGAAGAACGAGCTGAGGGTATATGATTTTTTCTGGAACTTTACCTACCTACACTTATGAAAAGGGTGTTTTAGATAGAGAGGTAGCTTGCTGGTTAGTTCGGGTCGGATGCAGGTTTTTTGAGAAGTGGACTGACAACATCTAGCTGCGTTCACTCCTCGTTACTGGTTGCTTCCAGCTTGCAGCCCAGCAGGAGTTGTGTGCTTTCTATGGCCTATACCGAGGTGGAAACGCCACACTTTGTGAGTCTGCCGATCTTGGCATAGACACCCTCTGTCCTGCCACACATCCCAGGAGGAGGACCCTGGGTTTCTCCATCTCCGCAAATCTCTTTTATCTTCCTTTGCAGTTCTGATTGACTCTTTATCTCCCAGTCTGCTAGGGGGAGGGACTATTCACTGTTCTCTCGTTCCAGGCGAAGAACTGAAAACAGAGGGCCATAAACCAAACCAGACATTTGCACAGGACATTTCAAACGATTGTACAGTTTACATCCCATGTAGCCAACAAAGATGTTAAGATCTTGAGATAAGTGAGGATAATTGATATCCTTTCTGGGGATTTCATGTCCTGTAAGGAGGGGGTCACCCCCAGTGGGATACCGCTTGCCCTGTCCCCTGGTGGTTGTAAACTACCTATTCCTAGGTGGTGGCTCCCTCTTGGGGAGAAGGAGGGGGGTCCCTGGATTCATCATACATTCCCCATCCATTATGTTTTAATTGGGAGGGTTGCGATTTCCATTGTTGGGCTAGACAAGCTCTTAATGCTGGCAGCAAGTTCTGTGGCATAGGGGTACATTTGCTCCCTGCGTTGGTCAGTCTGCTAATACTGGACAGATCCATAAGGGGGTCCATGGGATGCGCAATTATGTCTACATCTCTAATTCAAGAGAGGACCCCAGTTCAGTACACTTGGGCAAACTTACACTCTCAGTAGGCATGATAGAAGGCAAGTTTCTCTCTACACCTTCTCCAACAGTCCTCTCTCACCTCTGGGTTCCTCCTAAACATTTGGGAGGAAGCCACCATCTGTGCATTTCGGTATACATTTAGGTAAATCCTCCTCCATCGCTTAGAGACGGGGTGTTGGAAGGTACCTCTACCAGCGTTCCCTTAATTTTGCCCCACATGGGGTTCCGGAATCCATAATGCATTTATATATTGCTGAAATCAGCCCCTGGTTGCCCGGGTTGATATCCAGGTCTTCTGAAAGGGAGTGAGGGGTCTGAATATGTTGATTTTTCCCCTTTTTCTGAGGTAGGAGAGCTTTCAATTAAAGGAAATGAAATACTGAGAGTTTCTCCAGGCTCAAAAAGTTCTCTAAGGCTAAGAGATGTATGAATCGGCCTCCCCCAATTAGTTGCCCCACCATTTGGTTGTATCTAGGATTTGTTTGCATTTACCCTGTATCCTGAGAACCTCCTGTATTTCCACAAGAAAGTGCATATTGGTCACACACTCCATTCACACAGGTCCTACCCACAGGGTTTACCCACAACATACATTCACTGGGATGGCTCCAGCCAGTCTGGCCTGGACTTCTCTACAATACCATATATGGAACTTCCACCCAACAGCCAGTCAGGGGGAAGGGACAGAATGAGGGCTTCCCAGGTCTTTGGGAAAACAAGGTAACAGGCAATAGAAAGCAAGAGGCCACATGGCCATCTTGTTTCCTATCAGGAATCAACTGATTCCAATGGCACGGCCTGGGTATCCCAAAATGAAGGATACTCAGAGCACCTATTCAGCATGGAGCTGCCACCAGCCCATACCCTGCTCTATGTGCCACACACAGGTGCCCAAAAACATACACTAGGGGCACAGGGTTGTACCCCCACCCATGGGTGCCATAAGGGTATCCCATGGGTCTGTACACCAAACCGAAAATAGGAAGAGCATACTGCCAGGAGTCCCACATGGACTCCTAGGCAGAAAACAATACAGAACACAAATGAAAAAGTACTACAGGACAAGGACAGGGAGGCCATGTCCCTCCAATGCATTTCCAGCATCACACGGTCCTAGTGTGAAACTGGCACCCAGAGGGTAAACTGTCCCTAAACTACGAGCCTACCCCCATGGGGGTAACCCATGTCGACGGATCTATGTTGACAGCGTCTGACCATCGGGGAACGGTTACGAGAAATTCCTGCTTCTTCAAGGAGGTTGACGCCCATGGTCCATGGGAGGAACAAGCCGGAGGAGGGTCCCTGGCAAGAGCATCGATGAGTGGGCCCGGGCCTGAAGAGGATTCCGGAGACCCTGAATCTGGAGTGCCCAGCCAGGACACCGGCCGGCAGGAAGGACGCTAACCCCGTTGAGAAGGCCGGAGGTGTCCGACCCGGTTCAAGGACTACATTCTGGACCCAAGTTAATGAGGACCAGAATGGGACAGAAGTTGCCCACGTTGGGATTTGAGTGAGTTCAGTGTGTTCTCTTCCGGTTCAATATGTCATGTTGACAACAAGTTGATGTAAGTAATGCCCCTATTGTTTGTTATGAAAAAGGAGGGATGTTACTGAGTCACGTGCATGTAAGCGCATGCGTGATGGCCGGGTAGCCGTCGCGTGTGTGCAGTTAATAAAGGGGAACGGCCGTGTTCGGCCCTAGCTGCCGGGAACCCGTAATGAGCAGACCTGTGTCCAGTGCTTCTTGAGGTACGGGGGGCTGGTCCTTTTTTTTCGTAGGGGCACCGGGACGAATACTACCCTGTAACAGTAGCAGTGGTGAACAAAGGGGTAGCAAGGGAGACCTCAGGGATCGCAGTTGTGACCCCTAAATGACATCCATGCACTACACACCCTTTGATGGGGAAATATCCGGGCAGCGTTTACTCAGTGTCATTGGATCTTCACTCCGGCCGGCGCCCCAATTCATCAAATTCAGATACTGAAGTCCTGTTAGATATAGGGGTGCACTAGATCCTAAAAGTGATCAGCATGCGCACAGTTAGATAATCACTTATAAGCACTGCGCTCCAATGAACATAGTTTGGTGACAATCATTTAAAAAGCTTTTGTGCTCAACCCCCATGCTTAGGTAATGCAGTGGGGCTACCTGCATAGGACTGCACTGCTGGGTGACCTTTGAAGGAAAGAGTTAACTGCATGTATTTATTTATTGGTTATTTTGAATGCACACTATACAGCAAATATTGTGTTTCAAGGGCCATCAACACAAGGGGGGATGAGGAAGATGGAATAAAACAAAAACGTTCTTAAACGGTCTTGAAACATTCAGAGCGTGCAAGTGCACGGGGGAGTGCAGGAAAGGGTTAGTAGGGACATAAACAAATTAAAGCATTCTGACAAGGTCGTGAGACGATTTGGAGTGTGCAAGTGCTAAAACATGAAAGAAGGGGCTAGGGGGAGAAGGGAAGTGCAGGAGGGGAAGATGATGAGTGGTGCAATAAATAGAAACAAGTCAAAAAGGTGCGGGAACAGGTAGGTAAACAGCATTAAGGATACCAGAAAAGCAATTATGAAAAGCAGGTAAGATTGGCTTCAGACTGGAAAATCCATGCCTCATGGAATGAGAGGCTACATAAGGCATGCAGGCAAGCAAATAAGACTAAGCAGGTAAGATTGGCTGCAGACTGGAAAAGTCTCGTCTCAAGGAATGTGGGGCTACATCAGGCATGCAGGCAAGCAAATAAGACTAAGCAGGTAAGATTGGCTGCAGACTGGAAAAACCTCACCTCAAGGAATGTGGGGCCACATCAGGCATGCAGGCAAGCAAATAAGACTAAGCAGTTAAGATTGTCAGCAGACTGGAAAGGCCTCACCTCAAGGAATGTGGGGCTACATCAGGCATGCAGGTAAGCAAATAAGACTAAGCAGTTAAGATTGGCTGCAGACTGGAAATGCCTCACCTCAAGGAATGTGGGGCTACATCAGGCATGCAGGCAAGCAAATAAGACTAAGCAGGTAAGATTGGCTGCAGACTGGAAAAACCTCGCCTCAAGGAATGTGGGGCTACATCAGGCATGCAGGCAAGGAAATAAGACCAAGCAGTTAAGATTGGCTGCAGACTGGAAAGGCCTCACCTCAAGGAATGTGGGGCTACATCAGGCATGCAGGCAAGCAAACAAGACTAAGCCGGTAAGATTCGCTGCAGACTGGAAAAACCTCACCTCTAGGAATGTGGGGCCACATCAGGCATGCAGGCAAGCAAATAAGACTAAGCAGTTAAGATTGGCTGCAGACTGGAAAGGCCTCACCTCAAGGAATGTGGGGCTACATCAGGCATGCAGGCAAGCAAATAAGACTAAGCAGTTAAGATTGGCTGCAGACTGGAAATGCCTCACCTCAAGGAATGTGGGGCTACATCAGGCATGCAGGCAAGCAAATAAGACTAAGCAGGTAAGATTGGCTGCAGACTGGAAAAGCCTCGCCTCGAGGAATGTGGGGCTACATCAGGCATGCAGGCAAGCAAATAAGACCAAGCAGTTAAGATTGGCTGCAGACTGGAAATGCCTCGCCTCAAGGAATGTGGGGCTACATCAGGCATGCAGGCAAGCAAATAAGACTAAGCAGGTAAGATTGGCTGCAGACTGGAAAAACCTCGCCTCAAGGAATGTGGGGCTACATCAGGCATGCAGGCAAGCAAATAAGACCAAGCAGTTAAGATTGGCTGCAGACTGGAAAGGCCTCACCTCAAGAATGTGGGGCTACATCAGGCATGCAGGCAAGCAAATAAGACTAAGCAGGTAAGATTGGCTGCAGACTGGAAAAACCTTGCCTCAAGGACTGTGGGGCTACATCAAGCATGCAGACAAGCAAATAAGTCTAAGCAGGTAAGATTGGCTGCAGACTGGAAATGTCTTGCCTCATGGAATGAGGGGCTACATCAGGCATGCAGTTAAGCAAATATGACCTAGCAGTTAAGATTGGCTGCAGACTGGAAAAACCATGCCTCAAGGAATGTGGGGCTACATCAGGCATGCAGGCAAGCAAATACGACCAAGCAGGTAAGATTGGCTGCAGACTGGAAAAGTCTTGCCTAACGGAATGTGGGGCTACATCAGGCATGCAGGCAAGCAAATAAGACTAAGCAGGTAAGATTGTTTGCAAACTGAAAAAACTTTGCCTCAAGGAATGTGGGGCTACATCAGGCATTCAAATAAGACTAAGC
The DNA here is from genome assembly GCF_040938575.1 of Ambystoma mexicanum. Lineage (NCBI taxonomy): Eukaryota > Metazoa > Chordata > Amphibia > Caudata > Ambystomatidae > Ambystoma > Ambystoma mexicanum. Next base: position 1,129,028,584 of record NC_090941.1, read on the forward strand.
AGGTAAGATTGGTTGCAAACTGGAAAAACCTTGCCTCAAGGAATATGGGGCTACATCAGGCATGCAGGAATGCAAATGAGACTAAGAATCGACATTGGAATGGGTGCACCATTTGGAAAGCCTCACACTATGGTACAGGGGCATACATCACATTTGCAGGGAAGATAGATAAGGTGCAGAAGTTGGACTGCCAACCTCAAGTGAGGGGGGCTACAACAACTATGCAGGTACAGGTAGGAATTACAGGGCAGAGAGTGACAAAAGTGGATGCAGGTGAGTTAGGTAGAGAAAGCGCAGGTCTGAGAGTAAGTATCCAGTGATAGAGGCGGGAGTGAGGCGGCAGTGGGGTGGACTGGAATTGGGAAGTCAAACAGGGTGTAGCGGGGACAGCAGCAAGTAGAGCTGGCAAGAATGCAAGGTGATGACACGACAGGGAGCACAATCTTGAAGGACGACCTGTAGCTAAATGAACCTTGTTTGACTTGCACGCCCTGAGCATATCACACTGGCTTTCCATCAAGCAGTTTGCCTGGATTGTGGCGAGAGGCCGTTCAATTTATGGGCTTGTGATGGCCAGTACATCTATATTTTTATTGGTAGTTTGTGTTACGCTCCAGAGTGTAATTTGGTGATGAGGGCTGCAGAAAGAGGTAGAAATAGAAAACAGTCAGTGCGAGAGTTACTAGAGAGGAGATAAGATTGCACAGGCAGCTTCATATAATAACACCATTGTTGTCTGTCCATGAAATACCAACACAGGGAGGTAAGCTGAGTGAAACAGGAAGAGAGTTTCACAAACGTCACCGAAAAGGCTTGACTCTGAATCTGGGATGCAGCAAACCTAGGGGTCAAAAGGATAAACGGATTATAACTTTTCAAAGATTGGGATTGGCCCAGAAGATGTAATATTGCAGCAAGACATTGTGGATGGCCACATTTTAATGACTTACTAAACAGCCAACATGACAAGGATTCTGGAAAAGCGCAGCCGCTAATGAAGTGCAGGTGATGTCGCACCCATTGCGACATGTCATGACATGACATGACATGAGCGATTCATTACGGCAATGACATTTGAAGGAAAGTTTGGTATCTAATAAAAACCCAGGGATTTAGCGGCATCATTAATCATCAGAAGACGTGAGGTGATAGAGCAGGCAGACAGGCTGAGCCAAATGCACAAAGTGGCCAGCACCAAATAAAAGAAGCACTGTTTAGTTCAGTTGAACTTCAGTCCGGCCTTAGGCATCCATGATGTGATGATTGACAGGCCAAGCAGCGAATATCTTCTGCCGATGCAGAGTGAGTGATAACTGGGCAGCATTGTCCTATTCATGTACACAGATACCCTAGTCAGCAAATAGATTTATCAAAGACTCTGTTTAAGTTTAAAAAACACCCGGGAGAGAATAAAATCCTGGGCTATCCCACAATCCCCCAGCAGAGGGAGCAACCTGGGTGTCTTGGAATAATTGGGATCTGAGCAATGTAACATTCGTGGAACCCCTCCAGCACATGGCCCCAGTGCCCCTGTGATGCGCCAGGCTAGAGAGAAGAGCCTTATGCTCCAGGATGTTTTTTCCCATCCTAGGAGCAGGTGAGTCGGTCCCCCTTTGCGCGACCCTTTCCATGCGTTTCCCCCCCCAAAAATGCCTCCAGGCCCCTGCGTGCCCCGAGCTCCCCAGCCCGCTTCCTGCTTCTTCCCCTCTCGCTCCCGCCTCCCATCCCGCCCCCCGCCCCTGATTGGTTGTTTTGGCCGAGGCAGCGTCGGTGTACCAACCCGCTTCCCGCACCTGCTCCTATTTCCCATCCTAGGAGCAGGTGAGTCGGTCCCCCCTTCCCCTCCTCTAAAATCTCCTCATGGTCCCATACCTCCCACCCCCCCCTCTGATAGGCCCCTCGTCCTTTATCACTGGTTCTCCCAGGGCAGCCCTCTGCCCGGCAGCCCCCAGCGGCTAAGGGCCCCAATGCCAAGGGCGGCTCCAACAGAGGCGGCTCCAAGATGTGTCTGCAGGTGTCCGCAGGGGACGCCAAGGAAGCCAGCAGCTAACAGACACCACCAAAACCGTGAGTGTGGGATGGGTGGGGAGTAGAGCAATCACTCCACTCCAGAAAGCCCATGCCACTCTATTTTACCCCCAAATAACATAGACTGCCATAATATTAGCATGTCCGCACCTAGATGGAACTGAGAAATGTTAGCATGCCCACTCTTAGATAGAATTGTTAGCATGTCCACACCTAGATAGAAATGTGAAATATTAGCATGTCCACTCTTAGATGGAATTGTGAAAAGTAGCATGTCCGCACCTGGATGGACTTGTGAATATTGGCCTGCGCCCCATCTAGATGGAATTGTGAATGTTAGCATGTGAAAGTTGCATTTAGAAAGTGTGCCCTATAGCCTCTCCTTGAATTTTAGAAATGTGCCCAATAGCCTCTCTGGTAAATGGAATTTAGAAGTGTGCCCAAGATCCTCTGTGAAAGTTGCATTTAGAAGTGTGCCCAATACACACTCTCGAAAGTTGCATTTGAAGTATGCCCAATAAGCTCGCTGTGAATTTAGTAGTGTCCACAATAACCACTCTGTGAAAGTTGCACTTAGAAGGGCGCCCAATACCCCCTCTGTGAAATTTAGAAGTGTACCCAATAGCCCCTCTGGTAAATTGAATTTAGAAATGTTCCCAATAGCCTCACTGGAAAATTGATTTTCATAGTGCGCCCAATAGCCTCTCTGTGGAAAATTGAATTTAGATATGGGCCCAATATCCTCTGTGAAAGCCGCACTTAGAAAGTATGCCCAATAGCCACGCTTTGAAAGTTGTATCTAGAAGTGCTACCAATAGCATCTGTGAAAGTTGATTATAGAAGTGAATCCAATAGACACTCTGGAAAGTTGCATTTAGAGGTTTGACCAATAGCCTCTCTGAAAACTTGAATTTAGAAGTGTGCCCAGTAGATGCTCCGTGAAAATTGCATTTAGAAGTGTACCCAATAGCCTCTGTGAGAGTTACATTTAGAAGTGTGCCAAATACCCTCTCTGATAAATTGAATTTAGAAGTGTACCCAATTGCCTCTGTGTGGAAAATTGTACTTAGAAGTTTCGCCCAGTAGCCTCTATGGGAAAGTTGCATTTAGAAGTTTGCACATTGAAAAAGCATACAACCCATCATATCACACCACCACGCTTACTCTCTCCTTTACATCACCACTCAACTAGAATACAGAGATACTATGACACCATTCGGTATAACTGTTCTCATACGAACATCCGCCGCTTACTCCACATCATTCTATGTAAACACTGCTGGTCTCACACCCCCAGCCAGGCGTTTTCCTCAGGCCTAACGCAGCCACATCCGTTCCGGATAAATCCTGCCAGAACGAACACATTCTCCTGATCTCTCAACCACCACACCTACCGATAAGAAGCAGCTATTACACAAGTACCGCACGAGCTGCACACATATCCGGTGCTCGCACGCACCTTTTTACTCTCCCTACTCTCTCTACTGATCTGAACTGCGGTTCCCAAGGGCCTTCAACCTACCAGCGCCTTCAGACCATACCAATGGTATATAAGGCGCTATATAAGTGCAAAATAACAATAACAATAACAATTAAGTGGTCGTGCATAGTGCCCATATTGGTGGCCTCACGCTGTGTGGCACTGTAAGACAATAGAGGGAGGCCATTAGTGGGACAGCAGAAGACACAGATACAATAACTGTGGTGTTGATGGGTGCAGGTTGTAAGTACTCTAATCCTATGGGCCAAACTGCTTTCTATGAGTTTGGAGGAAGAGACTTTGGTGTACATTAACCATATGGAAGAACCCAAGAACTGATAGACTACAGCAACGTGGATCTGGTTAGCTACTGACAGGGGAATACCTTGAATAGGTATGGATCTGGTTAGCTACTGAAGGGGGAATGCCTTGAATAGATATGGATCTGGTTAGCTACTGACGGGGGAATGCCTTGAATAGCTATGGATGTGGTTAGCTACTGACGGGGGAATGCCTTGAATAGCTATGGATGTGGTTAGCTACTGATGTGGGAATGCCTTGAATAGATATTGTGAGTTGACAGGTGGGGGAAAGAGGCAGCCTGGAAGCTCCAGATATTATCATGAGCTATTTGCTAAGAACACTTGTTTCAGAGGAAGGGAAGCTTGAAACTTGGGGGCCACAGTCACCCATTTCACCTTCCTTAACATGTTGTTTGGCAGAGTGGGAGATGCCTCACACCTCACTATAAAATGCTCAGGGGCTGTGCTCTGTGACATACTGGGACGTGTGCCTGTCAAGTGTAGGGCAGCTGAGGCAGGTCTAGGCATTTCTCAGGTGTGCATTGCTTGGTGCAATGACCAGAATCTTTGATTTACTTCCAGAGATTTAACCTAGCATCTCCCACAAACCCAAACTCACACAGTCCTTAATTAAAATCCCCCCACGCCTCTATCACCCCCATCAGCTACAACTCACCAGGGTTTTGAGAGGCACCGGGACGTTTGTATCAGAGTGATGCTGCAACCCTACATGGCAATCTTCACAGTAATAAGAGAGAGGAGCAGCAAAGATAGTAGGTGGAGTGTGATGTTGAAAGCCATCTAAAGAGCGAAGAAACGCCCCAATAGAAATGCTTCTAATTTATTCATCATCTGAAGCACATCCAATCACCCTGCATGGAAGTTGTCTTGTTTTCTTGTACCTGGGGCAAAGGCCAGGTTGATAAGACCTCAGCAGGTTATTTTTCTCAATGTGGGCATGTAACAGTACCGTCATGCACCCCTCAATCTGCTTGCTGAGGTACAGGATATTGGTTATTCACCTGGAATAAGCTAAGATAGTATTATCAAGGCAAGACTTTTTCAAAAGGCGAGAGATAAGGTCATGCATCAAAGAGTGAGGAAAGACTGCCTCCTCGGGTATTGAAGTATTCCAAATGGCCGATATTTGTCCAGCAAAACACTCAATACATTGCTTAATACATTTGACTGGAACAATATCCATCTAATATGTGAGTTCCTGCAGTAATTCTGTTGAAACGCCATGGAGTCAACTAGGACTCAAAAAGATGGGAACTCAGATTGCCAATCGCCACCTCTAATACCATGGTAAATCAGTGGGACAAAATGGCGGTAACAGTAATTACTGTTTGGCAATATTTCAGAGGATTTAACACCGAAATATGGCCAAACTTGTAATGAGGTCCATATAATCTTCTGGGCTGTGTCTTTGTATCCTAAAATTAGAATAACCCTTTGGGACATTTGCAGCAAAGAGGGAGCCCCTCTACCAAGAACGAACATGGCCAAATAACCTGCTCGATGGGTAGGTCTATAACCATGTTATACCTCACTGTACCTTTCACAGAGGAGTAATATCCACCCGGTGGTGGAACTCTCAGTGTAAAGTTGTACCCACGCTCGTCTCCATTTTTTTTTTAAATACCCCTTTTCTTGTTTTCCACATTTATTTTGAACACCCCTTAATCCCCAAATCAAACAGTCTGAAAAACAATTACAAACCCTGCACAAGGCAACCAGACAATTGTGTATTGCCCTATTAGTCTTCACATCACAGAATTGTTGCACACAAGCATTATTACCACACTGTCTTCATGTTTACAAATTAGACACATCACAGACTAGCTAAATGCGTGCAGACATTTACTGTGGTGAATACACAGAATAAGGGGCTTTGGAATGCAAATGGCCACTTCCCAGTGAGCTGTGACTCCTCAGGGAAAGGGGCCATTTGCACTCTCCATCTCACACTGCTGTCTGCCGCTGCCCAGTAATCAAAGATAAGGCTTCAAAGAAACAGGACTGGAGGATGTCGCGGGGCCTGGGAAGTCCTGCTATGAATTCAGCATCACGATGTGTAAAAGCCCTTGATAGGCGCCATCTTGCATATTCAAAAACACAACCCTTTTGTTTGTATTTCACAGAAGCAGATCTCCGTGTTTTACACTTCAGAAAAGCAGCCTTTGGCTTGTTTTCGGGGACTGGGATGCGCACCACAAAACATGTAATTGCCACCACCAGTGGGAATATCCATCTGCAAATCAGTCTGGCCCACCCCTCTGGGCGGTCCAGCTCCGAAATGCTAGGCAATTCTCCTCTGAACAAGATTACCAAAAGCAACCCCAGACACGTGTTTCGCCTTGTTGGGCCTCATCAGAGAGGTGAAGCAGAATCAGAGCCCCCACATTAGCAGTTTGCAGGCGTTGCTATGCTGTAGAGAGGAATACACGCTATTACAGATTGTTCAAGTTAAAGAACATGCTTGGAAGTAGTAGGCATATTTTCACTACTTGCCAGGTATTGGAAAATCTGCATCTGTCACATTTGGGAAAATGTGTGTATAATTCTGATTGAATTTAAACGGATTTAGTTATTGCAATAGGTAGACTACGGATCGAAAAATAAGAGATATTTAAGGGTGTTAGTGTTTACTTAAGCTCTAATGCAACTTGAGTGTTTATTAAGTATATACTATGAATGTGATGTTTGAGTGGAAATGATGGAAAATGAGAAAATGTATTTATAATATAGTGTGAAAGGTTATTGTAAGCTGAAACACACATACAAAATCAATGTATGTTTTCAAGTATCCTACTTCACAGGCTTGGAAGTAGCTGATGTATATGCATTGTCCCACTCACTCATGTGCTTAAAGAAATGGAATCTGCTCCACCCTGGGCATGCAGGTCCTCCCAGCCCATCCTCCTTGGAGCTTGGAATCTCTTCTACATCTATACACCTGCCCTCAGCAGGATAGCAAATATGACATGTCATAATGTCCTCACTCTTCATATTCTAGACTCCAAACATCTATACACACTTTAGTGGCCTGGTGTTAGCGTCTATGCAGACACTGAGAATTGGAAACCCTTCACTAATCATGACTTATTTATTTTTATTTTTATTTACTTGTTTAGGTGCAACACAGCACAAGGGTACCATACATCCATAGAAAGGAAAATACAGTACCATTTCAGTAATAAGAATTTGCCAGGCTCTCAACGCCCCCACCCACACCAGTTATCAACTATGATTACAATTTGCATTGTATAAGTAGACTCTCTAACCCCTTGCAGGATATCTGCTGAGGCTCTTCTTTCAGTGCGAGTCCCCCCCACACCAGTTACCAACTATGATTACAATTTGCATTGTATAAGTAGACTCTCTAACCCCTCGCAGGATATCTGCTGAGGCTCTTCTTTCAGTGCGAGTCCCCCCACACCAGTTACCAACTATGATTACAATTTGCATTGTATAAGTAGACTCTCTAACCCCTCGCAGGATATCTGCTGAGGCTCTTCTTTCAGTGCGAGTCCCCCCCACACCAGTTACCAACTATGATTACAATTTGCATTGTATAAGTAGACTCTCTAACCCCTTGCAGGATATCTGCTGAGGCTCTTCTTTCAGTGCGAGTCCCCCCACACCAGTTACCAACTATGATTACAATTCCCAAACCAGTTACCAACTATGATTACAATTTGCATTGTATAAGTAGATTCTCTAACCCCTTGCAGGATATCTGCTGAGGCTCTTCTTTCAGTGTGAGCCCCCCCCACACCAGTTACCAACTATGATTACAATTTGCATTGTATAAGTAGACTCTCTAACCCCTCGCAGGATATCTGCTGAGGCTCTTCTTTCAGTGTGAGTCCCCCCCACACCAGTTACCAACTATGATTACAATTTGCATTGTATAAGTAGACTCTCTAACCCCTCGCAGGATATCTGCTGAGGCTCTTCTTTCAGTGTGAGTCCCCCCCACACCAGTTACCAACTATGATTACAATTTGCATTGTATAAGTAGACTCTCTAACCCCTCGCAGGATATCTGCTGAGGATCTTCTTTCAGTGCGAGTCCCCCCCACACCAGTTACCAACTATGATTACAATTTGCATTGTATAAGTAGACTCTCTAACCCCTCGCAGGATATCTGCTGAGGCTCTTCTTTCAGTGCGAGTCCCCCCCACACCAGTTACCAACTATGATTACAATTTGCATTGTATAAGCAGACTCTCTAACCCCTTGCAGGATATCTGCTGAGGCTCTTCTTTCAGTGCGAGTCCCCCCACACCAGTTACCAACTATGATTACAATTCCCAAACCAGTTACCAACTATGATTACAATTTGCATTGTATAAGTAGATTCTCTAACCCCTTGCAGGATATCTGCTGAGGCTCTTCTTTCAGTGTGAGCCCCCCCCACACCAGTTACCAACTATGATTACAATTTGCATTGTATAAGTAGACTCTCTAACCCCTCGCAGGATATCTGCTGAGGCTCTTCTTTCAGTGCGAGTCCCCCCCACACCAGTTACCAACTATGATTACAATTTGCATTGTATAAGTAGACTCTCTAACCCCTCGCAGGATATCTGCTGAGGCTCTTCTTTCAGTGCGAGTCCCCCCCACACCAGTTACCAACTATGATTACAATTTGCATTGTATAAGTAGACTCTCTAACCCCTCGCAGGATATCTGCTGAGGATCTTCTTTCAGTGCGAGTCCCCCCCACACCAGTTACCAACTATGATTACAATTTGCATTGTATAAGTAGACTCTCTAACCCCTCGCAGGATATCTGCTGAGGCTCTTCTTTCAGTGCGAGTCCCCCCCACACCAGTTACCAACTATGATTACAATTCCCAAACCAGTTACCAACTATGATTACAATTTGCATTGTATAAGTAGATTCTCTAACCCCTTGCAGGATATCTGCTGAGGCTCTTCTTTCAGTGCGAGTCCCCCCACACACCAGTTACCAACTATGATTACAATTTGCATTGCATAAGTAGACTCTCTAACCCCTTACAGGATATCTGCTGAGGCTCTTCTTTCAGTGCGAGTCCCCCCCACACCAGTTACCAACTACGATTACAATTTGCATTGTATAAATAGATGATCTTACCCCTCGCAGGATATCTGCTGGGGCTCTTCTGTCAGTGTGAGTTGTGGGGTACCGAATCCTGAGTGCACAACGAAGACTCCCCCAATGAGAATATCCCCTTGCTTAGAGTAGGATGTGATCTCCCCCCTCCGGAGTCGACACTGCGGCTGCGTCACACCCACACCGGCAAGGGAGGACAGTAAAAGTGCCAGGCTGAGGCACAGATCCATTAACTCAGATCCAGGCTCGGGGACAGTGTGGCTAACAGTCTGTGGCAGACGCAGACATAGAGGAAGGACAAGTCATTTCACAATAACCCGCTCATCCATGTTATCAATCAGGGAGTGCAGCTAAAGCACACAATTCAGTATCACTGCTATTAGTAACAGAAGTTGAAGTAACAATAGTAGTTATATTAGTATTAATGGTAGAAATTACATGCTTGTAAATTATAATTCAGTTTTGAATAAATGTTCAGATAAATGCCAAACACCAGTCATTGCTTTAATCTTGGATGCTGTGCAGGGGGGGGGGGGATCTCTGCATGGAGGAATGTCTTTCTTCGCATGGTTTTATAGGGCCCGGAAATTCCCCCATGAAATCATGCTCTAGATTGTCAGTAGGGAGATTACCTGTCTCCCTAGCCTTGGGGATGAACCGTCTGTTCAGGCGTCGGATAATTACTATCATTGTAGGTAATAACAGGGCAGCATAAAATAGCTTCAGAATATTTCTAATGTTCATGTAATGATATTTATTTTCCAGATGCGATTTCATGGAGGGGGGGGGGGTGCAACAGATGTGATCCGCTCAGTTATGATATGGTAATTCAAAAATAAGACTGTATTAATATATTGAAAAGAAAAAATCGGAGAAAAAGAAAGAAAAATTAATGTTGTCATTAAAATACAATATTTGCAAAGGAAGCATCCTTCCATACATTATGGCCCAACAGCACAGACCATCAGGACAGTGGAGGCATGTATAGAGGACGCCATAGGGTTGTGCCAGCAGAAATGGGTCAGCATCACACGGCTAACTATTCTTTGCATCCTATGTCTAATGATGTATCAGACACACATGGCCACATGGTCAACATGTTGAATATTATTTCTGACTTACAGGTGCCTTTTTGTGACATTTGTAATATGCCTGTGAGGTGCACCTGACACATGTTACACAAGTCAACATGTGAGAGCCACTCTGCCACTCTAAATAACCTGTTCTATGGGTAGATGACCACTTGGGCTGGCCTAGAGCAACGTTTTAACTAACTGTACCCTTCACATAGGAGACATATCCATGTGCATATCAGTCTGATCCCACCTCGCTGGACAGTCCAGGGAATTCTCCTCGAACACCAATACCAGCAGCAACCCCAGACACGTGTTTCAGCCAATGATATGATAGGTTATTTATAAGGCTCTTAATACCCAGAGGTTTCTAAGTGCGGACCCGGCGATCAAACCTGTGCTGCTCCGTGTGGTCTTGCTTCCAAGGCAAGCGCATTGCCCCTGAGCTATCCTCCCGAGACTAATCAGTTAGGTGAAGCTGTGGCTCTCTAAGAAAAGTGAGCAATGGTTCCACGTCTAGATTACCCCGGGTAAATTAATGTAAACCCAAAGTCCCTAAACATTTCAAGAAAGGTCTAGGAGCCCCTCTACTGAGAACAGACTGATATGCAAATGGATATGTCACCTCTGTGAAAGGTGCAGTGAGCTAACACGTGGTTGTAGACCTTCTTGAGTGGGAACCTACCCATAAAGCAGGTCATTTGGCCGTGTTTGTTCTCGGGTAGAGGGACACCCAGACCGTTTGCATATATGTTTAAGGACTTGGCGTTTCACCCATATTTACCCAGGGCGATCCAGACGTGGACCCCATGCTCACGGTGCTTAGATGCGGCTCCACCTCACTGATGAGGCCCGAATAGGCCGAAACACATGCCTGGTGGGCTGTTGCTTCTCTTGCTCAGAAGGGACCTGCCTAGGATTTCAGTGCTGCACTGGCCAGGGTGCTGTCACGAGACTGATATGCAAATGCATATGTCTCCTCTGTGAAAGGTACAGTGAGCTAAAATGTGGAGACCCTCCTGAGTGGGCACCTACTCATAGAACAGGCTATTTGGCAATGTTCATTCTCGGTAGAGGGTCTCCCAGACCTTTTGCATTCATGTTACACAATATCATCCTGAGTGTGAAAAGGGCCAGTAGTAGAGCTGGACGTGCCCGCTGGCAGAGGCTTCTGAGGAGCCTGCAGGCCCGACCTGGTTGGGGTATGAACTGTGCACGCTGGGAGAGCGCTATTTGTCAGGCAGCTTATGCAGAACATCTATGATATCTTCTGCTTCCCCTCTTTGTCTCCCTCTCCTGCCTTTGGCCCTGAGATCAGCGGGGCATAAAAAGAAGAATGGGTGCATGTGCCTATTCTTTGTTTATTTTTTAACTTATATACTTCACTCATCGGCCTGTCATTCTTATCTTTAAGGTATCTTATACATGATTTCCTCCTCCATTTAGAAACTTACTAAAAACAATCTAGAAAAACATTCTGCTGCGTCATTGTTATTTTCCCATTTTTTATTTTTTTTAAACTTTTTTTATTTGACTTGACAGCACACGAAAAAGAAAAAAAAACACAGAGAGAGCCACATGGCACCAGTAACATATATATTCAGCAATATATCATGAGTTATCTGCGGCAGGCAGGAGGATCAGGTAATAGATAGGGTATTGGCATTCGAATCAAGGGAGACACAGTTCACAGAGCGACCATATTATGGAGAACAGCCAGGAGAGGATGGAGCAGAGTTTGAAGGCGAAGTCATGGCGGACATGTACTCTCAGAACTTTCGCCAGATGTCTCTTGGCCTTGAGCGTGGATGTTGCATTGCGCTCCAGGACTCTTCCGTGTCATGTGCCCAGTTTCCCCTTTTTCAACCTTGAGGACTTGATGGAAATGTAGAGGTTTAGCAAAATCAACGGCACCAGCTAGAGCAGGTTGTGTATGCTTATCCTCCTGTGTCGTAATAGCATGCACATGGCTTATATGCCCTTATCATGCAATGACATTCTTGTCCCTTTCATGTTCCCACTCTTCTGCTTTTGCCGGCATGTGGGAGCAATCACGAGCACTATCAGTCTATTGGTTCAAGCACCCCGCATCTTTACCCCTACGGAGGCAGATGGGATAGTACCATTATGTCGCCTGAGAGGAAATCTATCTACCTGAAGGCATCAGTTACTTAAGAACCTAAGGCCTTCACCCGCTGCATTTGTGCATCTGTCCCATTGGAAGCAGGGCCTGACTTGCCAGAAGCTGCCCTGAAGAGTCTGGAAAGGTCACTGTCTGCTCCTGTCTATCGTCCTCTGTCTGCTGCTAGGCCGCCTGGGGAGTTTGTGTGCTTTGTAGAGTTCTCTGTCTCGCTCCGCTCTTTGTTTCCATCTTTTTCTCTCTCCCTCCATCCATGGTGATCTCGATCTCACCCATTTACTCCAACTGCTTCTCTTTCACATACCATACCTCCTTCTCAAAGCCTGGAAAGAAAATGAAAAAAAGGATCTCCTGGTCTCCAATCCAGGCCTGCCCATCACCAACGCCTACGTCAGTGCTTCTTCCAGGCAGACTGTCACTGACATCCTCTTCGTCACTCCCTCCTCGGACCTATAAACTCCACATATGGTCTCTGTCCTCTCTCCTTTCTCCTCCTCCTCTCCCATTAATGTTGGCTCTAGATGGGAAGTTCTCTTGGCTGGATTCACATCCTCTAGGTGCATCATTAATGTCTATCACAATGGCAGTGTCATGGCCTCAGTCTTC